>NC_134012.1:42899109-43199109 GCF_047716275.1 Strix uralensis
CCCCTGAATATTTCAATTATAATTTTTCTGTTTTATATCTAGCTTGATGCTTTCATTTAGGGGTTTTCTTCTTATTTCTTGGTTATTTTCTTTTAGAAACGAATACTTAGATCAAAACTATACCATTAATTTCAAGCAATTAGTTGTCATCACTTGCTTGGACTAATGTCTCAAAGGCATCTCTGCAGTGACACAATCAACTATCCTTTTTTTTTTTTTTTTTGGTCATGCAAGGTTCTGTATTAGTTTTTAAATAAATGTTACAGTGTAGTTATATTCTTCAACTTTTTCTTTCCATTCACGAGGTTCTCAGCATGGTATAACCCCAAGAGACTTTGTACTATTTGTTGTGTAATACTACACATAACAAAAATTGTTGCAGAGAGGGTAGGAATTATCTAAGATAAGGCATAATAGGCTTAAGTTCATTGCACTGCAGTTCACAGGGAATTTTTGCTGATGACAAATACAGTTAGACACTGGTATAGATTGCCTAGAGATAGTGAGAGACTCCCATCGCTTGAGCTTTACAGAACATGTTAAACAAAAATCTGACAAACACGCCATGAGTGTATTTGATCCTGCCATGGGTAAAGGAATGACCTTTTCAGCAGCCTGTTTTCTATGTCTGTGAAAAGGGCTTGAAAATACTTGAGGAGTGCTGGCTTGACACCCTGGGATCAAACTCCTAATTCAAAGAAGTTTTACAGTTAGCTAGCAGATCTCATTAAGGTGATGTCTGTAGCCCCCTATGCTCTGACATACTTCTCAACTCTAGATCAGAGGCAAATACTGATTTATGATTTCAAGTCACAGATTTTTTTGCTAATTGCTCATCAGGGAACATCTGCCTCACAGCTTGAATGTAACTAAGTATCACGAAGTTTGGATTAAAGAACACTCTTCCTCCCTCCCTTTCAGCGAGACAGGAGATACTTGGCTTTTGTGATCATTTGGCTTCAGCTATTTTTTGTCTTAATTTTATTTATTTATTTTTATTTATAGAGAAATGTCCATAATTACTTTTATTAGGAGAAAAATGACAACAGAATCTGTGGGTGGAAGAAGGAGCAAGATCTACTGCAAGAGAAATAGAAAGTTTGGACTCCAAGTCAAATAAAGGAGTCATAATGGAGAGAGCATGTGGACAATATCTGATGAACCTGAAAGGTAAGGCCGGATGGCTATGTAACTCATTAGCACAGCAAAGAAATGCAAATTTAATGAGAATAACTGAAGACCAAGCTCTCTTCTTTCCCTCCTGTCCCTTCTACTCCCCTCCTCTCTCCTTTTCTCTCCCCTTCTTTCCTCATGAGACTATGATGGACCTGAGGTGGCCTGAATGAAGGAATAACAACTGTGTTTTAAAAGGCTATATTCTGTCACTTATCAGAAAACATTGTAAAGCCTTGCTTGGTTGGCCTGTCAGATCATTTCTTACATAGGAGTTTAGATTTTCAACTCTTGTAAATGAAGTACTTTCTTTCAGTACCTGATTGCAGTAGGGCTGCACATGTCCAGATGGAAGCTCTGTATAAGGTGAGGTGAAACTTGAGTCAATCATCTTTGCAAAAATAACATAAAATATTAATTTTTTGGATCTGGAAACATTTCACACATGCTTCATATGTGCAATGTCCTGAATTCATCAACAAGGAGATTAAAAATGGGAATACTTGATTGAATATTACAAGCCTGCAGTTGCCTGACATAGATGAGCCTGCTTTGTTATTGCAGGATCACAGACCTCTGTGTGGTCCAGGCGTTAGATGGACACACACACACGGGCACAGCTGTGTTTGTAGTCTGACTTGCCTAGCTGGTCCCAGGATTGATGTAATGCCCTGTGTGAAACTTGTATCCACAACATCTTTACTAGCAATGTAACTTCATCCTGAGTTTGGGATGCTGACATGTCCTCCCTCCCCTGTGGCTAGGAATACTGCAGGAATGTCCATGGACTTTTATTTTTCTTCTGACACTGGTCACTCCCATAACAAAAGCCAGTTTCTACAAGATAAGAAGGTTCCATCTGAGCAAGTCAATACAAGTTTCTTGCACAGTGGAAGGAAACAAGCACTTGTAGTACTAGACATCAGAATCTTCTCAGACGAAATGCACCCTGGAGATGTCTATTTTTGTCTGCTAATTACAAAGGGAACATAGGATGACTACCCCACATAGAGATGCTTGGTGTTGAGCAAGATGAATACTGATGTCCATGCCACTGCAAGGACAGATGGGATTAAGGTAGTAATCAGTAATGTCCTTACGTTCCCTCCAGCAACACCAGTTAGGTGTGTGCAGATCCAGTCTGTGACTGTTCATGAAAGGAAGAACTAGGGATGATAAAGAAACCAACCCTCAGTACCAACCTTCTGTGGAGTTGAAGCCTCGAGTGAACTGTCAGTGTAGATTAAGTTTTTCCTGTTGAAAACATTTACATCAGTTGAACAGGAGCTTTTCACTACTCAAAGAATGAGTACTCTTACTCTGCATGAAATTTGTTTATGTCCTATTACCCACTTATTTGCTTTTGGGGAAAAACTCATAGTTCAGAAATAACTTTCCAAATATTAACCTTAGTCACTGCTTCAACTGATGTTGAAACAACCTCTCCACTCTGATCAGATCAGTTTTTCTGTTTATTTACCATAATTTTCTGATATCCTGACTGTCACATGTTTAAATTGGACAATATCATGGCATGAGGACTTCAGTATTTAAGTTAATAATCCATTCTATTCCCTCTCAGACTTTCTATTACTCTGAGAATATTTATGGTCTGATTCAGCCCATTTTTGTGCTTACTGCAGTCACAGTCACGCTCCTGGTTTAGTGACTTCACGTGGCATCACATGTTGCATTCTTTATGTCTTCAAATTGCTCTGAAGTGTACAAGATTCTTTAGTACTTTTGTCCTCTTCATAAACATCTCATTATTTATCACCCTTAAGGGCCCTCATGTCTGAAGTTGTCCTCACTGAGATTTCATTTTAACTCTAATTTTCTTTTGAAGATGTAGGTCCTGTACAAAACTAATGTTTTTTAACACTGTTAATTGTGTTATGTGTCTTGGAAAAAAACCCCTTCTTGATAATCCTCCCAGGTTAGGTTTTTTATCTGGCGCTTAAACCCCTTGGTTGTCCTATTAGGATGGAAGTAGTCTAAATTAGAGGCCTGTTGCCACTATGATATGATCACCTAGTTAATTGCAGACAGACCCTTAGAGATTACTTGCTTTTATGCTCTAATTATTTCTGAGGACAATATTTCTCTCGTCTTCAAGCTATGTATATACTACATACAACAAGTCTCTAAAAAGTGTGCAGTAAACCAAATTTTACTTTCTCAATGATATTGATGTAATCTCCAGACAGAGCTAAATTTTCTTGCTCAACCATATACATTGTAACTTATACTTGCATAGAAAAACTATGCTTTTTCATTAATTCCTCATTCAGTATGAACATATACACATAGCAGTTGTGATTGAATCTTGTGTCACATCTGATTAAAGCTCATTAGCACTATTCTTTACAGATCTTCAAATCCCAGGTTCTTTGCATGCTGTCCTGATGTCACCCAAGCAACTTGAGTTAGCACTTGCCCCTGACAGGTCACTGAATGACTTACTGACAGCATACAGATGTTTCATTCCTCAATCATTTGGATGCTGAACTTAACCAAAGCACACCATACATCCTTTCTAGACATGTGTTCTGATTTCCTTTCTCTGCAAATAATGATGCAAGAACAAGGAGCAAAGGGAAAGCAAAAGGCCTTGTTAATTCCACTAATCTTAATGAGATTAAATAAAGACTGAGGAAAATCAGAAGAGTCCTCATTTCCCTTCTCACTCAAACATAGTGTTATGGTTTTACAAGTAATTATTTACAACTCCGTATATGAGAGGCTAAAAAATCCTTGGAAAGAACCCCTGGCAGTGTTATATTGCTGCATTGTTTTCAGCTACTGTACTTTAGGACTTGCTCTGCAGATCATTGGGATTCACAGGGATCCTTTTCCAATGTTAAGTTACATAGTTGGCTTCATTTTATTGGTAAGTATCAACACCTGAGCAATTCACTCTAGCTCCCTGTTACAGGCAACGGAAATATGCTAGTCAGTATAGTTAATGGAAACTGGAGTTTAATTAATCTCAATCAGAAGCACCCATCTAAAACAGGTCAGATAAACTGCACTCTAAAAATAGCTATTTCTATCTTTTAATAATAAAGGAAGGTTGAGTAACTATCTCAGACATAGACATCCATTTTAAATTTGGGTAGGATGAATCATGAGTTGGTGATAGACCAGTAAGATCTGCTATGCTTCACCCTTCTCAAAAAAATACTCATTTTAAATTGATGTTGGAATTCCCAGCAGAAAAGATCTACCAGTGGCATCACGGGGGGGGGGGGGGGGGCATTCACTCCTGGCTTTTAGGTATGCTTCATTGTATGTTTTACAATTGTATAGTTTGAGGGTTTTCCCCAAATTCACCATTAACTCTATGCTGACAATGGTTTTCAGAAACTCAAGTTATTAACTGTTGAAGTAACAATCACCTAAGAAACATCCTTAATGACCCCAGAGAACCCTGTATTGTGTATACCCTCCCCAGAAACTCTGACATTCCATCCTCAATGTGGTTGTGCTTTCATAGCATGTTTTGCAGCTAGAGTTGGCACAGATTTTACTTGATTCAAGTAGGAGGTTTTCAGCATTGTATAGAATTTGGAGCAACAGATCTTCTGACTCCACCTGTCTGTGAGATGAGGAGCTTTTTGATAAAAGGAATTTTTCCCTCTGAAAATGTTAGTCACAAAAGCCTAAAGGTTTTTGAGTGTACTGATTTCACCAAAACTGTGTTGAAATGATCCTTAAATGCAAAGTGGGATGAAAGTCAAAATTAAGTCCAAATGAGAGAGTCATGTGAAAAATAACTCAATAATCTGAATACTTTCCTGGAATATGGGGGATGTAGCTTCAAATCCCAGGGTGTATGAGACCAAATAAATATGTGAACTTTCACCCTCTTTACAGCTGAGATGTGTGTTTGCTTCATTCAATTATCATCTGTTCTTTAAGTAAAAAATAGATTATCTTTTCACAACAGCAGCAGTTAAGAGTTTGTGCGGGTTTTTTTGTTTGTTTGGTTGGCTGGTTGGTTTTGTTGTGGTTTTTTTTTTTTTTTCTTTTTCTTTTGGTCTCTGTTTTCCCCTTTACTGAACTTACAGGCAATGGGACTCTGCACTTTATCAACTGTCTTGGGTGGTGTACCAAATATTAACAATATACAATTATATATCAAAAAGAAAAAGCTGCTTTTACCATCCTTTCAAATGTCATTTAAGAAAGAAAAGGCCTTTAAAACAGTCAAAGTATGAAAGGTTGACAGGGCTTAGGGAGCACTGGGGAGAGTGACAAATAATTTACTAGGCTCAACTGCTGATAAATGGTGAATGCTTGTTCAGTTTGACCAAAATATAGCTTTGATATGAGTGGTTATGGCATCTTACTGCCTTCTGAAAAACATTACACAGCTTCAGGTTTTAGTTGACTCAAGCAGATGCTCTGTGCCATATAGAGCTTTGTGTTTTATGAGCTCCAGCCCTCATTCTGTCTCGACTCTGTTGCTATCTGATTTCATCTGGTTTCAGTAATAATGAGAAACGATTCCCAAATAAAAGAAAAAAAAAAAAAAAGAAATAAAAGAAGTCCAAAGCATCTAGCTATTGACTTTTAAAGAACTCTATTTTGACCTTTAAAATAATGTGAATAGAATGGCACTAGTAGAAGGTCACACAGTAATAAACAGAAAAACACTACAATTCTGTAAAGCCAGGAACTGTAAAGTGAAGTTTCCCATAAAAGACTTCCCTCTACATCACTATCTACCAGACATAACTACCATGAGAGGGGTGAGAGATGGATATCTGGATCAGGAGAATAGAGGAGAGAAGTCACTGTCACTGGAAGTGAAAGCAAGCAGTGCAAAACTTGTCTTTCAGAAGGAAATTTCCTACAGTTATCAAGCTGCCTTCTAAGGGCATTATACACTCCCTACCAGAGAAGAGATGTGGAGGATTTCAGGTCACACCATCCCTCACTAGCCTGTAAACCATCACCACAATTTTCAAGCAACCTCCATATTTCAATATGATTATCCTCAAAACATAATTGTGGGATAAGCATACGTCATCTTCTCCATGATAATGGAGGTCTTGGGGACCCAAAATACAGAAAGACAAAGAGTCTCAGATGAATATGAATCCCAAAAATTTGATTTAGATAATCAAGTCCAAGCTATTCTTTGCTTAAGATTTTCAGTATTGTTGATTTTGATTATAGCAGCCTTCCAGTACCTAAAGGGTAAAAAAAGCTGGAGAGGGACTTTTTACAAGGGCATGTAGCAACAGAACAAGGGGAAATGGCTTTAAAATGAAAGAGGGGAGATTTAGATTAGATATAAGGAAGAAGTTCTTCATTGTGAGGGTGGTGAGACACTGGCACGGGTTGCCCAGAGAGGTTGTGGCTGCCCCCTCCCTGGAAAGGTTCAAGACCAGGTTGGACGGGGCTTTGGGCAACCTGGGTTAGTGGAAGGTGTCCCTGCCCGTGGCAGGGCGATTGGAACTAGATGATCTTAAGGTCCTTTCCAACCCAAACCATTCTATGTTTCTACGACTCTATGATTCTATGATTGTCAAAATTAAGGCATATGAAAGGTACCCTATTTTCATAACATATGAGCTTGTTCTTTCTGTCAGTCATATTCATTAAAGATGGACAACCCAGCAAGTGTTGTTCAGGGCTAAGTGGGAAAAACAGGAAACATTATACATTTGGCTGTTATTTCATATACCTGGTTAGTTAAAAAAAGTATTCATTTTCTCTTTATTCTAGTGGCCTCTTTGCAAGAGTATCCTTCCAAATCTTCCCCCTTTTATGGAATTACCCAATTAGTTTCAGCTCACACCATCTTGAAAACAACACAAAAACCCCTAAACCAATTACAATTTAAAAGAGCCAAAAGTTAGTAAAATACTTTTAATTAAGGCTTTTCAAGAATTGCCACTGCCACTATTATTTCCTATATTCCCTGTTCTTTCTCTGTTTATCTAAACAGAATTTGAAACTTCCATCTTCTAACTTTGCTACCTCCCAAACTTGAGTAGAGATTTTTTCTTCCAGAAGTGTGATAACTGTATTTGCTGCAGCTGCCTCTGCTTATGCTGCAAGTAGGGAAGTGCTACAGGATATTTAGGAGTTTCCTATGGAAGCTGTTGTCATGGAGCACTTGCCAAGTAAATCATGGGACCAGACTGTCAAACAAAGATTATATTCTAGATCTAGTAATTACTAACTTGTTAATCTTGTTATCATTAACAAGAAAAAAACCCTTTTTCCTAATCAAGAAAGTGCACCTAATTTGAATGCCGTGAAGTCATGTGTGTATGGAAATGGCTTGGCTTAAATAATTACTTATATTTTACAAACATATTCAATGACCTTTTTTTGTTTTGAAGAACTTGCTGATGTGTAAAAAATATATACCAACTGGAGATTGCCTTGTAAATTATTAATTTCTTTCCTAAAGTCCAGGCTCAACTGCTTATTTGAATGCGGAAGAACTTGAACTGTATATGCAAGCACTGTAACAGTATTTAGAAAAAAAGGCTTTACCTTATTTTCTACCATCCAGATACATGCATAACCCTTTAGAAGAGTTCTGAACAATTTATACTTACTGATCAGTTATATTTAGAAACAAGTCTCAACTATTTTGGTTTGCTTTCTTCTCTGTGTTTTGTTCTGCAAATATTCGGAGTACTTTGCATCAGAAAATGAGAAAATATTTCTGCTTTTTTTGTCCTTTGTTCAGTAATGTCATTAAAACATCAGGCTTCATACTGATGTGTAGCCTGTGCTCTTCTCTCCTGTTTATATTTGTTGATCATATCAATACAACACTATTTCTCTATACTTTCCTTTTACATACAGCACTAGCTTTTTCTTGTGACTTCCATCCTGTGACTGCTTTGCCTGTACCAGTTTTCCATCCAATCTTACACTGATTTCCAACTGTGTTTTCTAGTGCTTGATACATTGTGGACATTTCTGTATTCAAAGAAGGAGCTGGACTGGCAGCTTGCTTAATTCAAGGGTGCCTAGTCTCATCTTCCACAACATCTTAATTCAAATAGAGAAGAAACTGGATTTTTATAATTCCACCTAGAAATCATGAAAAGCTATTTTCCGATGTAAAAAAAAGGAGATGGAAAAATGACCAACAAAAATTAAGAAAGTAAACCAGACTGATTGTGTCAGTCTCCACAAGAAGAAATAATCACACAAATTTTTTGGTTTATATGTATATGTATATATACATGTTTAGATATATGGCCTTAAGACTATACTAATCTTTGACATATTCAGGAATTAGTAAACTTTAATCAGAGTTCTAATTATTAGCAAATGCACATGGAAACACATTTTCTCAATGCTTTTCATCTCTGTTTTCTTACAGTACATCCAGATGGAGGTAGTTTGTCTACTATTTAATAGTTTTTGTCAATACTTTTTTGCAGAAGTTACATTTATGGAAAATTCAATGAGCTGGTTGACAAATACAGCCAAAAAGTTTTCCACATTTTATATACACACAACATTGTATCCCTTTACTGCTTGGTTTATATTCAATAATTTAGAAGTAGCAATTTGAACTATGTATTTTTTCAGACACTGTGACAGAGAATATGTCTCATTTAAAGAAAAATGAGGATTTTTTCACCGGTGTAACTCAGAAATGAGTATTGATGCATTTAGACTGCAGTCCAGAAACGTGTCTCTCTTAAGTTTAACTGAAAATAATAAGGTCAGAAATAAAAAGGTTTTAAATAGGCCCAATTGATTTGTCCTGTCAAGATTCCTAGCAGAAAAAAGAAAGAAAGAAAAAAGGGCTACTGAATCAATACACTTTTTATTTCAGGAGGGAGACTGCAGTGCTCAAAGCCTCATCTCTTAAGGTTTCACTAGGAAAAAGGAGTTTGAAGACAGGAAAAATAGTGAAAAACTGAAATATCCCATGGGAAACTCACCAGCTGTAGTGATAAGTGAAGATGAAGAACTACTTCTATGGAAGATTCCTACCTGTTGAATGAAGTAGGAATCTGAGCTGCTGCCTTTGGGGAGACTTGTTGTCACTGTTTTGTTTCACTTGTTTGTTGTGTCAGTTCTCCATCTACCACATGCAGTTTTTCTCCCATGTTGCCCTCATTTAGGGGAACACAAGATGGTCCCTAGAATCCATCCAACCTGCCTAATCCATGTGGACAAGAGTTGTATTTCTTCAAGAGAAGAGCTGCCATGTACAACGCCTTCCCCATCCAGCTACTCAGAGACAGGTAAACCCAGGTTAACTTTCTGAGTAGACAAAGCAAAAGAAGTGTGAATAAGGCTGATGTCAAGTCTTTTAAAGATGGATGTAAGTGTTTTTCTAATAGGATCCATCGTGGCTGAATTCCAGCTGAATCTACAGAAGAAGGTAGTTTGTAGAAAATTGTTGTGCAGTCAAGCAAGAAATTACAGTTGGAGAGAATTGTTTTCCTATCCTTATTTTAGACCAACTTCTCTTAAAATATTTAAGTTCCTTATTTCTGAAAAATTGTGGAATCCAATTGATTTTATTATCACACATAAAAAAATAATGTGGAGTTTTTCATCTGGCACTACTGGCAGAGGCAAGCAAACAGAATTAATATTTCTCACATGGAACACCACACAGATGATTGTATTCCAAACTGGGCGATTATGATAATGATTCACCTGCAATATTTGCATGAAATGGCAGTAATGGAAGCAACTGCTAAAACTCTGAGCTATCAGCTATCCATAAGCATTTAGAAATCAGATTTTATTTTCTTTTCAGTCTCTGCAATTGCTTTTTCCTAAAATATAACCCTGAGGGTGCCTCCTACTCCAGTGCTCGTGCTCTATTGATTGAAGTTTCTTTGTTTCTCACCCAGGCTCTGAGACTGCAAAAGGCATCCTAGTGCGTATTAGCTCTCTACATTTGCTTTATCATGCCTGATCTTATTTGTTAGCCATGCACTTTCTCTTTAAAAACTCCTTTATATTCCTGGTCAAAACTGCCCTGTGGGAGGTTTGGTCCACATCAGACTGTTGAAATTGCTGCTGATTCTGTAACTTCTTACTAAAATGTACCTCCTGCATGCCTTGCCCCTTGCTGTTGCCACCACCTTCTCAAGAGAGAAGAAAGCTTTCTGTGCTCAGCTCAGGGAGAAGAGAAAATTATGAGAAAATAAGAACATAAAGCTACATACTTTGCTACCTGAGCCTGCAGACTTTAGCTTGCTCCTTCTTATTTCTGTCTTCTTTCCTTACTTACTCAAGCATGGAGTAATGAATGCTAAATTCTGGCTCTGTATGTGGGGAAAAAGGACATCCTCCCCTCTCCAGTGGTTTGTTGTGCTCAAGTCTTCCCATTATCCATGAAGCCTCTGATTTGGGATGGCTGATGTTCAAAAGATAGCCTTTCTGTCCACTCCTAACGTGTGACTTTGCCGCAAATGTCCTACATGCCACTGCACTGCATCTTGTGGCCAGATATAATTTTATAAGTGACATTAAGACACACCTCAGCTCTTTCCTATTTCAAGTTAGAGATGGTATTACTCAGATCAGAAATGCTGGGACAAGACCTCAGTCACCCACGGAGTAGTGTTGCAGTTTAAGCCCAGAGGGCAACTGAGCACCACTAAGCCGCTCACTCACTCCTTCCTCCTCGGGAATGGGGAGGAGAAAATAAAACAAAAAGCTCAGGGATTGAGACAAGGACAGGAATGGATAATTAACCAGTTATGGTCACAGGCAAAAGACAGACTCGATTGAGGAAGAAAAAGAACATTCATTTAGTTTGACCACCACTGCTCAATTTACCAATCAGAGTAGGACAGTGAGAAATACAACCATGCATTAAAACCACCTTTTCCCCACCATTCCTTTCTTCCTGGGCTCAGTTTTACTTCCGATTTCTCTACCTCCTCCCCACCAGTGATGCAGGAGGACAGAGAATGGGGGTTGCAGTCAGTTCATCTCCTGTTGTCTCTGCTGCTCCTTCCTCCTCAGGGGGAGGACTCCTCACACTCTTCCCCTGCTCCAGCGTGGGGTCCCTCTCACGGGAGACAGTCCTGTGTGAACTTCTCCATGAGTCCTTCCGATGGGCTGCAGCTCTTCATGAACTGCTCCAGTGTGGGTCTCTTCCATGGGCTGTAGTCTTCCCAACAGTAGGCTGCTCCATCATGGCCTTTCCTTAGAGTCCCGGACTTCTTTGGGCACAGCCACCTGCTCTGGTGTGGGGTCCTTCATGGGCTGTGGGTGGGCATCTTGCCACCTCTGTAGCTCCCTCCCTCACTACCAAAACCCCGCCACACACAAACCCAACACAAGTAGTTACAATTAGAATTTTGCCTTCAACAGCCTTTGGGCATTGGCAAGCAAGCAGATGTTTGGGGAGACAGGCTATCAAAGGACAGCTACAGGTAGCCATGGCCCTTATACCTCCTTTGCCTATGCCTATATTTGTGTTGAGAGGGAACTGACCCATGAGGTAAAACCTACTGTCCTGTTTTGAGAAATCATAAGTCATCTCAAGTGGATTTCAATATAAAACCCATGATACACAGAATGGATTTAATATGGGCCTGCAGAAGATGAAGAGAAAGAAATAAAAGATTGTGAAGTGCTTAGCAGGTTGATAGAATTGTATAAATAAAGCTGGTATGTAGCTGGCAGTTTAGAATCTGTCAGTCAGGGGCTTTTTCAGTTAAGTTTTTCCTTCAGCACTGGAAAGAGATCTTTTTGGTGAAAATGTTACTTTTTGCTGTTAAAAAGAAAGTAATGTTTTTTTTCCCCAAAACTCCAATTTAAAAAGTGACATCAGGATATAAAGCCAAGAGGAAGCTCCTGTCAGATCTTAGGATGAGACCCTCTCATATATAGGGTGAGAAATCACACGTGGAATTAAAAGACCAGCTAACAGCACTAAAAAGGATCCAATCATTCCTAGTATCCAGGACTAAAGATTAACATTCCCTCCACATTATCTCTGAGGAACTCAGCTGTCACTAAAATACTTTCTCAAGCTCCTTAATGTCTAGTCCTGCATACTGTTACATCAGCGGGTGAGGTTTGGCATTGCCGTGTCTAAGCTCATACATGGATTTAGCACCTGGGCTCTTTCTTCCTGATCTGCTTAGTGATCTTTTCTTATTTCTACCCATCTGTTTTTGCCTTCATTCAGCAGTGCAATGATAAGACTTCTAAAGCTTAATTTGTGTTTTCCCAGGATATAGAACAGCAGAGCTCTGATCTAATCTTGTGCTTCTAGGAGTTTTTTCATTATTTGCATTACAGAAGAAGAGTCTGAACTCTTAAGAGTAAAAAAACCCCAAACCTCTTTTTAATACTTAAAGTGTAAGTATCATTATTTCCTCTTTCTCTTCTTTTATAATACATTATGCAGCACAGGCTTGAAAATGAGATGGTGACAGGATCTTTGGTCTGTATAGTCATAGCTTTTATCAATACCATCTTTATGAACAGAATAATGATTTAGGTGAGACTTTGGAGTGGGGTTTTTTTTGGTTGTGTTTTTTTTTTTTTTCTTTCACATGCAAACTATAAACTTTGAATTTGCTTCTATTCTTGTGGATGGCAAATTTTATCAAGGTAGACAACATAAGATGTGTATATCTATTGGCAGCAGTTGGGTAGACTTGCATTTTTTTTCTCTTTTTTCTCATTTTAATAAAGAAACACTAGGCTGGTTAATAAATGCCTTAACCTGTTGCACGTGTTCATTGGTGTACAATGGTTTGTGATGGCACCTTGGAGTTTTACTGCTGATCTCAACCCTATCCTACATAAGTGTAGGTAAATATAGAACACTGTTCCTACCTTCTTTTGTCCTTGGAGTATTAGCTGGCCTCATTCCTTCTTGGAATTGTTGAGCAAGACTCAGCTCCAGACTGGAGATATCCAATTTTAAATGCAAGTTAAGTGTGTAAGCAGCTGTTATAGTCAATGGAGTTTGAAATCAGTGCAAAGGAACTTAGCAACTTTGAGGAACTTTTCCTCACCCTGAAGTAGATGTAATTCAGTTGCCTACACGTAGATGTCTAATGGCATTTGAGAACCCTTTGTCAATTCAACCTGGACTCTGGCTGCTGGTCTGGGTTTCTGATAGGACCATATCTGCCTGGCTGACAGGCAGGGTGCCATCTGAGATGAGGTTAGACACCCTTGTATGGGCATCTGAATCAACTCCCCTCCTGCATCTTCTTATACAGAAGAGGCATGGTTTTGCATTGAGTCAAAAAACTGCAGAAAACCAAGGGCAAGTGTAAAATTTGTCTTGGGCAATATTCTATCACAAAGTCATATTCAACATCTTTTTACTCTGTTTTCTTGGTACAGTGTGTTTATGAATAATTGTGCATGTTTTTTTCTTTTTTTAATTTATTTGATAATAATGACCAAAATAACTAAGAGAGTTTTGGGGTTTTTTTTCATGGAGTTGTAAACATTAAGCATTTCATTAAGATGATGAATAAGAGTTGGCTGTCAAGACTGTTTGATATACATCACAGCACTGGCAAATTAAAACCAGAAAACTACCAAAAAAATTAACCTTTAACAAAAAAAGAAAACAGCAACTTAACCATTATTGGAAAAAAAAAAAAAAAAAAAAAAAAAGACAAAATAAAAGAGCTTCTTATTTCTATGTTGGGAGAGCCTTGATTAAAACAGGTGATAAAGTGGTGCCTAATAATGAGAAGGAAAGGAAGAGTTTATTGGATTTGTACTACTCACAAAAATATGTATTATAGAGCCAAAATATGGTTGTTGGCTGAATATAGAACATAGGACACAGGGAATCTAATCCATTTTTCAAGAAATAAAACAGTTCTTTTTTTTAACCCTGAAACTCTTTTTAATCTTGGTTCAGCCAACCTCATATGAATTATTTCTTATTACTTACTAATTGCAAAGAAGTAATTATTAATATCAGCAACATATTAGTTAGAAATTAATGTCCAGACAAGCAGGAACCTGTTATTTACCACAAAAAAATACCAAAAAAAAATACCAAAAATACCAAAAATACCATAAAAAAACCAAAAAATATCCTGAATTCAGAAAACACTGAAATACATGCTTAACTGTCATGGTTAAACTTCAGAAGAATGAAATCCAGAACACTGAATATCAGCTTTCATTTGCATAGGAGTCATCAAACACTTTTTGAGTGGCTTGCTTTAAAGGGCAAACCCATTAAGTACTGCTCACCAGCTAGACTATTTTCAGCCAAGCATTTCTAAGTTATCCTCAATAAAGAGATTCACCACATGATGGTCACTGGCCATCTTTTGTGCTGGCAGGCTTTGCATGGCATATAGGATGTAGATTGAGACCTCCATCCTAGCTGATGAACAGGACCCTGTATACACGTATACTAGAATACCCTGGAATAGTAAACATAATTTCAGGTCAATGAAGGGTCAAGTGGAGCACTGGGCCACAGCATAAAAAAGTTTCCATTACTTTTTGGGTCGTCAGCAGACTTTTCCCATGCCAGGTGAGTGGCTGTGTCTTTACACTCCTCAGCAGGCACTGATTCAAGCTGGTCTCCAGAACTTGAGACTGAACTACTGCAAGGTTACTCAGCTAAGAAGACTGCTTTACCAGGAATTTAGCCACTGGCCTGGAAAATGAAAGGATGACCCAGCCCAGGTCTTGTGGGGATCTCTTTCTGATTAATTTCATGTTTAGCCTAACCAAAAATAATTGCTTAATGTAGAAATGATTTAAAAGTAGCAACCTAGTAAAAGAATTCAGATCTACTATTTAATCAGTAAAAGTCCAGGCCAGCAACCCTTACACTGCCTGTATCACCCTTTGTACATTTGTAAATGTCCATAAAGAAAACTGTTGACATTCAAATCTGAATTATTTAGTCCAACTGTAGGTCTGTTTTGACTGACTTTGAATTCAGACCAGAAGCTTTTCATTTAAAGCCATACATTTTTCTCAAAAATTACATTCTAAAATATGTGTACTTGAAGATGAGCTATTGGTTCCTATAAAATCAATGTCAAAACTGCTATTGACTTTATTGGCACTGGAGTTTTCACTATCATTACATCCAGCTACCCAACTATATGTTAATTTACTGATTGCTTTGCTCCATATATTATCTATGATTTTGTTTAAGAAATCTGATACACACCAGGAGTTCAGGAATTTGTATACTTACCTGTTTTCTATTTTTCAGGGATAGTACCCTGTATCATTCCTGCCATATCATCAGTCGTAAGACAGTTTTTATCTGGTCAAAGCAAAATAAGGAAGGAGTAGAAGGAAGTAATGTATTTCATATACTTCTGACTCAATTTTTGCAACACCTGTCTGAATTAATTTAGAATTTATTTGCTTTGTTTTCCTGTTATCTTTTTTCCTCATTTTCTTCAGGGAAGACTGTCAAAATCCTTCTTCCCCTGCTCTCTAAGAAACCAATCTGGCTCTCCTGTTGGGTCCAGATAACTGTTCTTTGAAAGAAATTTCCCTTTTGATGTTTATATCATGAAATAATAAAGATCTGCCCCCTATTGTACTGAAGGCATATGTACATTCGTGTTTCTTACTGTGTACCCATAGGATCAAAACAGACTGGTGTATACTGGGTGACATACTTCATTGCATCTGATAGCACTCTGACAGACGAAAGAGAATCTGAATGGAAAACACAATTTTGCATTCTAAATTTTCATTTCAAATATTATATGTAAATACAGTCATAAATATGTACCAAATGGGAAATAGGTCATCTATAAGATGCCAGAAAACCTGACAGTTTGAACATGTTGAGTTACTCTGTAGTAGATAAATGCAGGTAAATATAATAACAGGTAACAATTCAGAAAGTTAAAAATAAAAAATCGTTCAAAGCTTAAACCTCTTAAGAAGACTTTGAAAAGCTAACAAAAGAGCTCCTGTAAAACATAACGAAAATAAAAATAGATGCTGTAGTTGCTGGATAAAAATAGTGTAGATTTAATGCCTTCTTCAAACAGATGGCTCTAAAAACTTGAGATGACAAATTATGATTTGTTCAGCCCAAAAAGAAGTATTTCCAAAGGCTCTGTGAATTGTGGTAACACTGTTAGAGATAACCTTGAGATTAGTTTAGATATCTTCAAATGAAAACTTTTTTTTTTTTTTTTGTGAATAGAAAACAAGTATTAAGAGCAAAATAAACCAGAGAAAACAAAATTAAATATTAGAATTCTGGATAACCTAAGAATTTTACTAAGATTTAAATTATTGTACTGTAAACAAACTAGAAATAATGGTAGGGGAAATAGAAGAAATCTTGTCTTTGAGGCATTTAACTTTTTTCAATTTAGTGTCTACAATTGTAGCTCACCAGATAGTCACCTGAAAATTCAGCATTCCCCACAGGCAACAGCCTCTAGGAAGCTCCACTCCACCAGAGAGGGGCTTTAAGTTTGTTTTCTGCCAGTGTAGCACTTTTGTTTCAAATATGGAGGCAGAGCAAAGAATGAAGTACCCCATCCATATGTATTTTTATTTTCAGATGTTGCTGTACTTAAAAGTGCAAACCATTTTCTGAATATGAAAGAAAATATATAAACCACTTCTGAAGATTTTCAGGAATGGATTTTCCAAATAAAAATGATCTGTTAATAGCACAGTAGATAGAGATATTGACCACCAAAGTACTTACTCCCTAGCACCTGTGTTTTGCTAATGGCCTCACCTTGTTCATGGATGCAAACAGAACACTGACATGAATTATAACGTTTCCCTAAGGTACTGTTATAATTACGGATGTGCTTCACTCCAGTGTTGTTCCAGCCCTGTTCTGCTTCAAATCCAGGTTGATATAATAACTGTATGAGATTGGAATAATCCAGTGATGAAGGTAGCCTGTTATCTGTAACTTAATAAGTAAAGAAAATACTTTCAGGAAAACTATACTGTTTTATAAAAAAAACCACTCTTGTATTATTAACCTCTGCCATGTATGGATTTTCTTATTTTCACTGTTTCAAATTAAATAAGCTGCAATAATGGTTGTATATATAAACAGCTTAATGTTTCTATAGCAACTATCTTTTTGCAAAAAGCTTTATAAGTATTAATTATTATTAATCATATTTATTATTCTTGTGCCTAAGGAATCAACCAATTATTTGTGTCTAAGACTTAAACTAAGTTATTGAGACTGTGCTACAATGAGGGTCAGGAAATCTTTAACCACTCTATATGGATGTTCTGTATTATTCCTGAATTTTACCTTTTTGGGGGCTTGGTGAAATGGGGAGGAGTTTAATTAACTTGTCCTCCTCCTGTCCTCCACTAGGCAACAAGGGTCTCTTGCCCTCCCGCTGTAGCAAGCTCTGACAGTGTGTCACCGTAAGTAGCTGAAAACACGGAGGCAGCTCTCCTTTCGCCCTCTGTGAGCTCAGCATTGGTCTCTCCATTCAGGTGGAATATAACAAAGCAATCAGCTGCTGTAATATATTGTACAGGCCTGAACTTAGTACAAAGTGAAGACACAAGGTAAGAAGGGAAAAGAGTAAGGTAAATCAGATGGAATAAATGGATGTATGAGACCAGACGAGTGACAGGTCTGGAACAAACCATCATTCAGTAGAGGACACACAAACTCCCAAAAAATTTGTTCCTTATCAGCTTACCATTCACCCTTCATTGATGTGAGATTTGACTCTGCTTTCTGAGTCACATCCAGTGATATAAGTGAATAACATGATGCCCTTTTCCTATTTGTTCACACCACTAACTGGAATGTAAAAGGCATCATGGTAGAAAATGAATTACCAGTGGGACAAAATATGAGTATATTACAGATGTGCCTTTCTTGTTCACTAAGCTGTGGCATTGCCGTGAAATCTAAATATCTGAAATTAAAAAGAGATATGGAAACAAAGACTGAACATACAGCGAAGAGTTGTTTCCTGGGCTGGACAGTTCAATAGACCAATACAGTATGGAACAAATTAATTCAAATAGACTATCACACTCTTTTAAACATTAACTGTCAGTGCTTAACATCCTGTAATTTCTTTTCATAAGAAATGCATGCAACAAAATGAACTATTAAAATACACCAACTGTTGAGTGCAGTCCACCTCTGCCAGACTGACACAAGGTTAGACGAGTTATCTGGATATTATGTCAGTATGAAACACTCAAATAAAACGCATGTAGAAAGACTGATGCTTGTGAGAAATAGATTAATTGAAAATGACATTTAAAACTAATTATTGAAATACCAAATCTGAACAAAGATGGGAAAAATACTTGGAAAGGGTGAATCTTTCCCCTTATTCTATCTGAAATGTGAAAAGGAAATAAATATAACACAGGAAAGTCTGGGCACATGCTGGGGCCCTGTATGAAGGATTATTGTAGAGCAGAGAAAACAACAGCATTTTCTTGAGGGATCAGTACTTTCTTCACTATTAGTATCTGTACCGAATCATGCCTATACAGTGTGCAGGTTTAAGCAGAGACATACATAGATGCTGGGCTACTATGCTCAGTAATGAAAGATTCATGATGGCAGGGAGAGATAGAGGGAAAAAGCAGCCTGATTTTTTAGCCCAGTGATACAGTCACTCACATGAGGGTTTAGTCTATGTTCCTGATGTTGTCACATGTTTTATTCAAAGACTATTTAATTCAGTCTTGATAACAGAGTCTGGCATTGCCATCCCCAGAGAGGGAGCACTAGCCATGAGGTTCCAGAGTTACACTGGTTTTGTTTGGAAACTATCTTTTGACCTTTAATTTTTCTTTTTTGGTAGCCCTGTGGTACAGGAGGGATGAAACATGTCTTTGGCCCAACCTGGTGCCTGTGCAGGCAATTGATGAATCCTCCTTGCTGGGCGAAGATGTGCATTTAAATGTATTCAGCTTCAGGTCCTGGGATTTCTAACCACTGGGTTGGCACAGAGAGTCAATGGCACCATCCCTGCCCAGCTTTGACAGAGAGAGCAAGTCACTCCTGTGACAAAGGGAGATGACTCCTCTTCCAAAGGAGATTTAGTTCTCTGAGTCTAAGAAGGGGATTCAGACTGGAAATGCTCGTGCCAATGCCACATGGGTGTTAACTCTAAACAATGAGAAATCCTCGCTTAATCAGTAGATGCTTGTATCGATTAATATAGGTGCTAACTCCACTCCTGGCTGTTATGGATTTCATCCCTCAGTCCCAAATCTGTCTAACATTACATTGGCCCCTCTGCACAGTTTCCAGAAATCCTAATATGACTTTGGGTCCTTGACACCAGAAGTATTGGTCTTCTTCTGGGATGAAGTATTTTCAAACATTATATAAGAGGCCCATCTGGATAGATGGTACCCCAATAGTCCTTGAAAAGTGTTTTGCAAGGCACCAAACCAGATTGAACCAAACCTAAACTGTGGTCACTCTTGTATTGACATACCCACTGACATGAATCTTGTGTGCAGGAGCAACGCAGGTGATACTTCACAGACCAGCTGTATCCCAGCACAATCCCACACTCCTGATTAACATGAGACTGCAATCATCCTTTTTGCTTCTCAGCTGCCAGATCTGCTATGATGTCCTGGTTTAGCCAGGATAGGGTTAAGTTTCCCCAGCAGTGGCGGGGGAAGCTCTAGCCGGGTTATTCATATGCCATGCTGACCTCACGTCCAGGCGCCAGAGCGCGGGAAGAATCGGTGGTCGCGTGGGGTTCGCGCCGCCGGGTTTTCTCTCACTGCTGTATTGGTAGATATTTTGCTCTGTTCATTGTTATTACTGTTATTCTTATTGTTATTGTTGTTGTTTGTTGTGTTGCTGTTGCACTGTTGTATTAAACCTGTCCTTATCTCAGACCGGGGCTTTGTATTTCACTCCCTTTGTGGGGGAGGGGCAGTGGCCGCGTGGTCTCAGACCCCGGCAGGGCCTAAACCATTACATATGAGTAGAGTAGTGTTGCACAATTCAGCAGCAAGAGCACAGGGCTGATTTAAAACCCAGGTGCAATACAACATGCATAAGCACACTGCAGTAAGGCAATTTATTCCCTTTGAGCTGTTATAATCCTTCTCTTACCTTGTCTTCTTTTAAACAAACTTTGCAGTCATCACCTCAACAATCTCAAAGGTGTACAAATTACTATTCAGTAATCAGCATTCTGAATTAGATTAGACAATAAACAAAATCTAGTTTATGAGTATAAAATCCAAACATATTTTAAGCAGTAACTACATTACAGACTCTGTTAGCTCATTCCTTTGTGAAAGGAAAAGTCCCTTTCCAAATTGTTACAAAAATACCCCTCCATTTATTTATCCATCTGAGAACACGTAGAACTACTTTTAGCAACATTAAACTGTAATGGAACTACTCAGCTTGTTCACCCTGTTCTCCAGCCCCAAAAGGTATTCAGGTTATAAGATTTTGGGTCAGAGGAAAACTCAGCTGACATAAATCTACCTGGCTCCACTGACTTTTGGTGGCATGGATGCATCTGAATCACACACAGTAGATGAGCAGAACACCAGTTGCTATTAAATGACACGTCATTAAGTTCTGTAAAGGATCAAGGACTTTTTCTTTGTTCTGGAAGGAAAGTCAGACTCCAGATTCTGGTCCAAAAAAGTGGGAAGAAATGGGAATAGTCTTAAAAAAGAAATTAAGGAAATAAATAGAAAATCAGCTTTTTTGATTTAGTGTAAATGGGAGTTTTTACCCTCTGATGGTTGATAGGTAGAAAATAACAATCTGGAAATGACATTAAGAAGGAAGAAGCTTAAAGCTGGGTTGATGGAGGAGCCTGTAAAGCCACCATCTTCACTGTATCCACTCTGCAGACCCCATAAAGGAATTGACTGTCTGAAGATGACATTCCAGCATTCCAGTACTTCACATTTCTTCTAAATGCATTTTCAAAGCATGTTAAAAAACAGTGGGACAATATTTTTAAGGTTTAATGACTGTTTTTTGGAAAACAGATCTTATTGATCATACCTGTATAATTTTCCATATCAGAATAATGACGCAACTGGGTAAGTCCTTCTCCCTGGAAATGAGAATAAATGGAAGTTGAATGAAATGCACATTTTTAAAAACTATCTGATAAGGCAGCACAGAGACAGGATTTACAGTTACATGCTAAAAATAAAGATCCTTTCGAACTTACTCCCTTTGCCACCAAACTGAATTAAATCCTCAGCTGGTGCACATTAACATGGCTTCACCATCCCACTGCTTTTTCATAGTATGACAGATGGATCATAGAATGGTTTGGGTTGGAAGGGACCTTAAAAATCACCTAGTTCCACCCCCCCTGCCACGGGCAGGGACACCTTCCACTGGACCAGGTTGCTTAAGGCCCCGTCCAACCTGGCCTTGAACCCTTCCAGGAAGGGGGCAGCCACAACCTCTCTGGGCAACCTGTGTCAGTGTCTCACCACCCTCACAGTGAAGAATTCTTCCTTATATCTAATCTAAATCTATTCTTTTTCAGTTTAAAACCTTTACCCTGTTATGAAGGGAACTTCACTGGACTGCTATGACTTCTCAAATAAGATTCATCCATCAGTTCCTTCAGGACCTGCAAATGCATCTCATCAGGTCCCATGGACTTGTGCACCTTCAGGACCACATACTATAGTGTATTGCACAGTTGGTATTTGTGCTTTTTACTGATCAGTGGTGTTTGCTTACTTCTTTGTTAGAAAGGAGTATGGCTTTTTTATAAGCAGCATCTGAGAATCAAAACTCTGTTCACCCAGTCCTTAGTTTACTTAAGCAAAAGTCTGGCTTGTCAGGTGTCTGTCTTTCCTACTGACATCATACATGCCAGTCAACAGAGACTTTTTCTGTTGCTAAACAGGTGCTTATTAATAAGCATATGTGAAGAAGGGGAACTCAGAAGAGACTAAATAAAAACCATCCTCCACATCCTGAAAACCATAGTTGGCTTAACCTTTGGATCAGCTTGTTTCTCTGCAGCATTTGTAACAATTCTTTGCAGGGAAAATAGGACCAAGTGAAATTACTATTGAAATTCTTGAGTCTCTGTTAAGATTCACTAGGGGAGTTTTCATTTAATGATGAAAAAACTGTGACTTTGATACTAGGATGTCACTTGGCATGGCTCTAAACAGTACCCTCTCTCTCTATGTTGATTCAAAGTCAAAATTTGGTTAAAATAACATTCTATAAAACAAACTGAGTTGCAATGATAGGAATCGGCAGCATTTTTACTTATCTTCTAGTGTGTGTAAAACCTAGTAAGACCAAAATAAATATTTGCACATTGAAGTTAAACAAATTTTAAGCACTTTCATAGAGATATGTGGATGAAAGGAATCTTCACTGATTGGCTAATCATTCCTGCTGTTCCACTGAAAAGATATTTTTCTGAAGTCCTAAACTGATCTTTAAAAGTTAATTAATATTTTCTGCAACCTTTTATTTTTTGCATCTTTTAAGCACTTGAGTCTTTTCATGGAAGTATAATTTGGACCCTTTTTAACAAAGATCCTTCAAGAGGATGAATAAATGATTAAGTATGTGTGCATACATCTGTACATGTATGTATCCCTCTAATAAATTATATTTTTTTATGCATAAACCATAAAAAGAAAACCTTCAAGTCTGGATGAAGAGACAACTTAGATCTCCCATACAGCTACTGACACGCAATTTTTCCTACTTATATTAGAAGATTCTTCCTTTTAATTTTTCAGTATTTGGAAAAATAGCATTGTCTTTTAGTTTAAGTGTTGATATTTCCCTTGAGTTGGTTTTCCCTGTTCAGAAGGAATGTTTTGTGGTATGAAATCAACACTGATTTAACATGGGTTAATGTGGGATTAAAAAGGAACCTGTCATCTCCCCACATCATTATTGATTCTGCATGCAGTGTGGGCTCCATGTTATGTGATAGAGATGCCAAAGTGTTTCCTCTTCTCGTCCTCATAGCACTTTTACTGTGATGGTTTATTTTTCCGGTGTGCTTGACCTGCATTATAAAGGTCTGGATGAACTGTTGATCCTTTCTTGGAGCTGTGCTGTTTGGTCAACAGTGTCCTTTTTACAGTATGATATCTTTCCTCCTGCTTCTGTGTATTTTTCCCCTATCTGAAAGAAGGACTTTTCCTCCCAGGGAATACAGAGTCCAGGCATGCATAAAAACACATCTTTAACCTTCAAATTTATTGAAATATAATTCAACTCAAGGACAAATTTCCTCTCCAATCCTTTTTCTCACACTAGGAAGGATATGAGGGCAGATTCCCACAACAGGACATTTATCCCTAGTCCTCCTTTCCAGCCCTTGGAAATCCCTCGGTCTGGTATCCCTCTCATCTTTCCTCTGGTCTTCTCTCGTCTTTCTCTCGGGTACTCTCCAAACTCCCATATCTTCCCTTAAGCTTTTGCCTCTTCATAGACAATTTTTTTTTCACAACTTGTTCTATGTGCTGCATTATCTAATATAGCTACATATTACCAATAATCCCAGACTAGAATTTCTTTAGGACATACTTCTGGCTGGTACTTCATGGTACTTCATGGTGCCATCCTGTATTATCAGTTATTATGATTAATAATTTAAATTATTAGTAACAGCATTGTTATTATCACTTGTTTTGCTCTATTTCTATATCACCATATTGTTTGTTGTTTTATTCACTCTTACAACAGCCCATATCCTCTTGTAAAACTTTCTATTTTTCCTTCTCTTTCATCATGATTTAGCACTAGTTATTTTGAATACATATTCTCAAACAAACTATCCAGCTGGAGTTGTCATCCCCATTTAAGTTTCATTTCAGAGCAGCGTCACCATCAGTCACACTCTGGGTCAGCTCTGATACAGTGAAAATGACAACTACAACAAGCAAAGCTGTCATCATCCAGCGGGGACACTATCAGTGATTCAATTTGAAAAAAAAAAAAAAAAGAATTTAACGGGCAGAAGGGATGTGGCAAATAGGGAGACTGTAGACTTTAAAAAAATAAAGTTTGTATTCACTGTAAAGAAGTAAACTAATTAAAACAGCAAACATGCCTGAAAAAGAACAAATCACTTTGGACAGCTTGGCTAAAAGTAGAGTCTTATTCTATATACACTCTAGATGTTAAGAGACAAATTGGTATTTTGAAGTATGGCAGCAGAGAATTAGAATTGAAAAATAGGAGAATAACATCAATATTATGCAATTACTGTGTGTCTGTGGTGGGGAAACCAGAGTCTGCAGAGAGTTAGGGGAGCCAAACTACACAAATGTAAAAAGTTTACAGGCATAATTTAAATCCTATGGAAAGTTGAAAGTTGAAAAGCGCACATACCGGAGACACACGTACACACAGAAAAACGGAAAAATAATGGTTGTCTATAAACTCTGAACGGAAAATAAAAAGAGTGGAAGAAGAAATGTGAAGATGTATAGTTGGCGGAAATATAATTTCCTCTGAACTTCAGGATGTAATATTCTTCCAAAGAATTTCTGTACTGTTCAAACGGGAAGTAGAGGGTTCCCCTTATCCCTGCATCCACAATGGGTCTGTTAATTTCCATTCCTTCATGACCATGAACAGCACAAGGTTTTCTTTAGAAGAGAATTCATTCAAAGTCTACTGATCAATGTTGTGGAGGTTGCTATTCACAACCTCTAAGAAAGAGATTGAGCAAAAATGTCACTTACTAGTGAATTCTTCCTTCGTTGTTACTTCTATGTCAGAATATGTTGTCAAAAATTACATAAAACTGTTTTTGTTAATTTGGACACTGATTTCTCAGATGATCTTTAGAAGTTATGTTAAACTGCAGCCATGAATGTAGTATGAGATTTAAAATCAAATCTACTTCTGTCATGCGTATGAATGGAAAACTCCTCAAGTATTGGCACCAGCAACAAAACAATAATTGTGTTTTTCTATCAGAAAGAGAAATCTGAGGGAAAAGGTGTCACAGAAATAAAGGCAAGTGTCTCTCTCTCAAAATGCATTAAATAACTGCTGGGATTTGGATGTTCAAATTCCGTGAAGATAGTTTCCATCTAGAAGCTTTGATTCACTTATCCTAAATATTTAGAGTCAAAAGGACAAGCACTGGTTTTTCTTCTGACCTTCTCCGTGACAGACTGTGAGGATAAAGATTCGTCAGAAATTTTATATGAAACCCTGTTTTCTGAAGAAGAGTGTATTTGGTCTGGCTGAGATGGGGTTATTTTTCCTCATAGAGGCCCTCATATTGGTAGCTAGAAAGGTGTTGATAACAAACCAGTGTTTTGGCTACTGCTGAGCAGTGCTCCCCCAGCATCAAGGCTGTCTCTCCAACATTCCCCCTCACCAGTAGGTTGAGAGGTGGACAAGATCTTGGGAGGGGACATCGCCAAGACAGCTGACCCCAACTCACCAAAGCTGAACATCACCTGCTGATGGAAAATAGAAGATAAATATTTTGTTTTCCTTTGCTTCCATTTACAGTCTTTGCTTTTGCTTTATTAAACTGCCCTTATCTTGACCCACAAGTTTTTCCCATCTTATTTTCTCCCCTCCTTGTTCTGCTGAGGACAGGAGTGACAGAATTCCTTGGTGTCCACCTGGTGTCCAGCCAAGATCAACCCACCACAAGACCCATTCAAAGAAATGGAAACATCTTTAAGAGTGAGAGTTCTTAACCACCTAGCATCAAGGAGAAAATTTTTGTGTACCCAGAAATCACTGGTTTTATGTGAGTAATTTTTACATATTCACATTGTAAGAGACATTGAATCAGCTGATAATTCCATAAGCACTCTTGTATAAAGTGAATGAAAACATTTTTTTACCAATCTTCCTTTTTAAGTAAAATCCATTTTTAGTATTTTTCTTTTTTTATTAATCAAAAAGATTTTTTAAAACCTTTTTTTACTCTTATTTTTAATGAGAAAAAATGGAGGAAAAGAAGATCGAGGAACAAAAAGGCAAACTGACAACAGAATAAGTGGGTAAAATACACAAACAGTTTCAAAATCAAATATGTTGAGGCTGTGAAAAGCTTTTTGATTTTATTTTGTTAATAAAAATATTTGCTTTCCCCCCTTACTTCTAGCTAACTATGATTCTGTGCAGTGATTTCTTAAATTTGGGAGTTTTATACAAGACCTGTATGAAACTCAGGGGCATAGTTTGAATTGCCCTGCGCCCCTGAGTGCCTGAGTCTCTCTACCTGCAGAGTTATTTGACTTGTTCCCAGTAAGAGCTGAAGATTGAGCCAGCGGGTAGGCACTGCAGATGACCACAGAGTTTGAGCATGGATATGAACTCAAGCTGAGCTAAAGTGGCAGCACGGATATAACCTTTTTCATCTAACATTAAGACAGCCCAAGTTTTCCAGTGCTACATGTTGACACATTTCATTGCCATATAAAAGGATGTGATGAAATACCTTAGATGAAATTCTGGCCTATACACAAGTAAAGTTGATAATAAAATATCCTGAGGCAGAATAAAATGGAAAAATCTGGGTTTAGAATCCAGGAAAGAGGAAGAAATGAATGTAGTGTTAAATGCAAAGTTTCTTTTGCAGGTAGTTGCCTAGGGATGCACAAAAAATCCAAATCAGAATTATTTAAGAGTTAATGCTCTGTATCAAATTAAAGATAATTAAATAAAGTTGCGAGGCCAGCCTTCCACAGCCACTGTTTGAGAAAGAGTTCTATGTGGTAAGAATTTTTCCTTAAGTAAAAGCCCTTATAGAGAAATAGTACAGGCTGATCCTTATACGAAACTGAGAAAGACGGATGGAAATACAAGACAAAGTCTTGACAAGGGCAATGTAAAACCAGGTAAAAAGCAAAACTCACCAGGAGAGCAACTATAGTTATCCCAAAAGGACTGAAATCTAGCAAGCAAACAAGATATACTATTCTGAATAAGATAGGAGCCTGAAGATCTCAGAGTTCATATTGTGCTGTGTCAGCAACAGAAATATTCTGATTTTATTCATTTTTTTAACCCTTTAATAATCTATCTTTTTTTCTCTCTTAGAATATACTCTCCCCGGGATTTGTAATTTATCTTTATGTTTTCTGATTCTTTATGAATTCAATGAGTATTAGTCAACATTTTATTTTTATGTATTTGAGATAATATATTTCCAATCCATAATAGCCAGGACAGTCTCAAAATTACAAAGCATGAGTGGATTAAGGCTAAAGGCAAAGCAACTTGGAAAAATCACACCTTTAGGTCTAGGTCCCGAGTTTATAAAACTCAGGAGAGTTTCATTTATGTCCGTTGAGGCACTGGGATTTCTAACTTTGGAACACATGTCCCACGTTCTGTGGGTAAGCTTCAAATGTTAGGTCAATGCTGATTTCTATACTGGTAAATCAGATGTTACTTCATCCTTAATTCTAATTTATATTGCTTCAAAATGGAAAGGAGTATGGTAACAAAATCAATGAGGGCTTGAAAGAGACTAGAGGTTGTTTCCTCTTGCATACCCTTATACCTACTTACATGTAATTTCTCTCAGACAGATTGCTTCTTCATATTTATATCTTTTAAAAATTTATCTTATGAGTCTTGATCCACTGGCCAGTTACCTTAATATAAAGTCTAAAAGAATCACTATAGTTCTTTCAAGATATTTCAGAAAAATAAATATGTTAAATAATATCTTTTTAAATCCCTCCCTGCTGAAGCTATAAAATGTCCCAGTAAATGTCAACCCCAGTGTTGGCTAGGTGTGCTCAGCAGCGAAAATCAGGCCTCTGGAAACACCTTTATTGGAAAAGCTCCCAAAGGAAGCATTTACCAGGGAAATGCCTTTTCTAAATAGGTAAAAACTCTCTTCAGAAACGTTACTGCATTCCTCTACTGATGAAATAGATTCTTCCTTTGGTGTCACACTAAAATTCAAGGCTGACTGATAAAGTTAATGCAATAAATATGGATGTAGGGACGTAAAAGGAGAGACAGGGAAGGTGGAGGGAGAACAGATAAAACTAGATTTCATGAATATATATATATATATAGGTGTGTATATATATATTCACTAAATAGAAATAGAAAATGGAATGAGTTTAGCATTTTGTTGAGACTACTGGGAAAAAGTCTTAACTGCATTAAACATGAAAATAAAAAAGAGAGGAGGGGATTTTTAATGGTGCTGAGTCTGAGGGAGCTAGAGCTCACACAAGACCACCTGCTGAAAACATCATTACTGTAGGGGTTTTGTGCCTAAGGGACTAATTCAATCAGTATTTATAATTATAAAATCTAAACAGAATAAAACTGCGAGCAAGAGTGCTCTCATTACTGTGAAGTTGAAAGGGCTGGACAAAGTAGATAAATCATGAAGGAAAGCTTGGTCAAAACAAGGAGCAAGGTGCTCTATTTAGATATCCCTTTGAACATTTTGGCCTGAGCCATTCTGACTTGGATAATGTAGATGAATGGTAGATGACAATAAACCAATGACCTCTTTCTCATGCATAAGTAATGAAGTTATCTCCTGCCACAGCAGTAATTACCATCATAATCAGTATAATCCATTCTTTTAATATCCCTGAGAAGATCAGACACAGATAGAGAAAATAAAACTGTATTGGTTTGAAGCAGTTTTGAGACTGCAGTAGACTTAAAAAAACAAACACCAAAGCGGTGAATCTCCATGTGCATTAGCAATTCATTTTCATCTATACTAGAAGAGGTTTAGGTTAGATTGATGTAGTTTACACGAGATGCTGATTTGCCTTGTTTGATCCTACATACAAGCAGATCATGTGTCTATGATGTTGTTTCTTCAGTCTTTGTGGTTGTAAGAGATTGACAAGATCTGTAAGATCTGATACAGAAAATAATTGCCATTGTAAAAACAAATTTATACACATGACTACATGTATACATCCAAGCAAAAGAACGTAAAGGGAAAAATAAACTAATATTCTTCAAACGGACAACTGTTTGCTTAGTTGTAAATGAATATACCAGTAAATAAAAGACAACCTCGAAGTGAGCTCATAACTGGATCTCTGATTGTATAAACTGTTCAGCCATTAACTCATTCTCTGTTTCTGTTTTGCACCTCTTGAACTAGATATCTCCCAAATAAAACATTTTAGAGCTTACAGAGGAATACAGATGTAAGTCAGCAGTGCTACATTGCCTCGAAGCTGTTCCCTGTTCCCCTTTTTTTATTAGCATAGACAAAACCAACAAAAAAATTTAGGAATATGTTTCATTGAATAGATATTTTTTTCTTTGGTTACAAAAGTATGAGAAATGTCACAAAGTATCCCTTTTTCTGTCCCTGATATGGTTAACATCCCAATGAAATTCCTGCAGCAACAGCATTACAAAATATTTGTATCTTCTTTTATAGTTTTGATGTAATAAAACTAAATCAAATTTATTGAAAAAAAATCTCACAAATAGATAAAGTGCTCTGGCTTCTCCGGGGGGATGGGAGAATGTTTTTATTGAGCTTGAAATGAAACAATATAAGAAAAAACACTGAACTGAGGTAATCACGGCGTTTTCAAAAGGTGGTAAACACAGCAAGAACCAGGAGATCAATACCTGGCTCCAAGCCTGCTATTATGGGCAGAAATCTGGGATTTTTGATCATGGGTCTGTTTACATGACACCAGGCCTGATGGGGTACACCTGTTGCAAAGGAGGTTGACTGGAAGTTAGTAAATGTGACACCCATCTATAAGAAGGACCAGAAAGAGGATCCAGGGAACTACAGGCCTGTCAGTCTGACCTCGGTGTTGAGGAAGGTTATGGAGCAGATCATCTTGAGTGTCATCATGTGTCACATACAAGACAACCAGGTGATCAGACCCAGTCAGCATGGGTTCATGAAAGGCAGGTCCTGCTTGACAAACCTGATCTCCTTCTATGACAAGGTGACCTTCTTAGTGGATGAGGGAAAGGCTGTGAAAACTTTTAACACTGTCTTCCACAACATTCTTCTGGAGAAACTGGCTGCTCATGGCTTGGATGGGTGTACTCTTTGCTGGGTAAAAACATTTCTGGATGGACAAACCCAGAGTTGTGGTGAATGGAGTTAAATCCATTTAGAGGGTGGTCACAAGAGGTATTCCCCAGGGCTTAGTATAGGACAAAAAGAAATGGCCTCAAGTTGCACCAGAGAAGGTTTAGATTGGATATTAGGGAAAATTTTTCACTGAAAGTGTTGTCAAACATGAGAAGAGGCTGCCCAGGGGAGTGGTTGAGTCACTATTCCTGCAGGTATTTAAAAGATGTGTAGCTGTGGTACTTAGGGACATGGTTTAGTGGTGGACATGGCAGTGACAGGTTAACGGTTGGACTTGATGATCTGAAAGGTCCTTTCCAAGCTAAATGATTCTATAATTCTATGACTTTACACTGAGCATACTGTACATTTTAAATTGTCCTCCTCCTTCTGTTGACATCTCTCCTATAGATTCTGCTACGTCATTTTCTTTTAGCTAAGTTTTTATTGATCATGATAAAGAAGAAAAATCTTTAAAAAAAGAAAAGCTTAAAAATCTTAATTTACTTTGTTCATCTCTTCCAAGTTTATCCACTAATATTTTAGGAGCTTTTTGACATGTACTGTTATGTGAGTTTCAATGTAGTGTTTATTAAGAAAAAAAAAAATTACTTAAACAGGAGTTTCTTGTTTTTGCAATATGCTAACTGGTCTTTCCAAAAAGAAAGGAAAACAAAATTAAATGAACAAAATTTAAGTGATTCTCCTCCTTCTGGCAAAGGCAAGAATTTTACCATTTTTATGAAACATTTGAAATGCGGTGACTTCTATAGGCCAAGGCAGATCTTTGTGTTAGGTGCTGCACAAAAATATAAAGTTGATATCTGCATTAATGTTTTTACTGTCTAACTACACAACTAATTAACAAACAGTCAAGTTCTAGCTGGGATTTTTCTTCAGTAGGCCATGAAAACTGAATTCTGCTTCAGAGTGTAATGACATGACAATTTCCAGTTTCTGTCTTACCGGCTTCTAACTTTATGGAAACTTGCAGGTGATCTTACCAATATAGAGGGTATACCACAATTACAGAAAAATCATCTGTGAATGTTTGCTTCACACATTAGTCCAGAAGTGAACAGTGAGCAGAAACTCAATCTGTGCATAAGGGACTGGTAGCCGAGTGATCACTGCAATTCTTCCCTTGTGCTGATGGGCAAAGGGCCTTTTGTAACAGCCATCAAGAATACAGTTGTGGCTCAACTGCCCCAGTTAAAGTCTTGTCCATGCGATATCTATTGTTTATCTCTGAGACTGAGTAAATTAGCATGTGTAATTTCATCTATTCTAAAGAAGAAGTACAACTCAGACCTCCCAGGGTGAATTAGGGGGTTACACCTATTGTTAGCACTGGCACATACACATAGCCATTGGGAGGGCAGGCTGGAACACTCAAGTAATGTGCTTACCTGGGTGAGTGAGTTGCTTCTCTGGGGAGATATAAATGTCTGGAGAAATTCTGAGATAAAAGTCACAATGTAGGTTTTGGAGTACCGGGCAGGAAATATTCTAAAACAAATCACAGCTGGCAGATTTCCAATAGCCATTGCTCTGCTCAGGCACAAAATAGCATCACTGTGAAGTCCAAGTCCATCATTTGTCAAACATGGCATTTTTACAGTGGCTATTGCAATGTAGTTTGGATTACAAAATCCCCAGTGCCAATGTGAACTACAAGTTTGGTGCAGAACAGAAAATACCATGTGCGAGAACTGTTTGTGGTTGAACACTGTCTAGCAAAAATTCTCCAGCTAGCTTTCCAAGAACAGTTGAAGTGAGACTCTGGCTTCATTTTAGCAAAGTAATTGTAAGTGTAGAGTCGCACACCTACTAAACTGCTAGCAACCATTGAATAGAAAAGAAAAATCAGTTAATTTCTATCATACTGCTTGCTAAACCTCCTTTTCAAATACATATTTTTCTACAGCTTATGTAAACCAGCCCTTGATTTTAGATAATTCAGGCATAAGATTGTTCTTTGACATGCTGGCATGTTTTCTTGATTAGAAATCTGTATCAGTGTCTTTCTATGAATGTACCAGAATATTATCCACACAAATGTTAGAATGTATATCAATAAAAAAGTGATGAAAATGAAAGTTTAAAACCAACCAAAGCAGGTTATCAGTCTAAGAAAAAAAAGTTCAGGTATACTTACGAATATTTTCAGTTGCCTACAGTTTAAAAAAAAAAAAAAAAGAAGCCTTGCTGAAAAGAAGAGGAGAATACGTTATTGATCTCTTCACCACGATCGGAGAGGACAAGTAACAGACTTCATTTCTATTAAAAGTGTCAGAAGTCAGAATGAAGGATGCTCATGTTTATCCATCAGTAGAAGATGAACACCTCATCCTCAACCTTGGCAGTCATGGGGTCCAAATTCCTAGTTTTATGGCCTCTCATGAAGCAACAACAACTTCTGCTGTGAGACAAAATACAAAAAGGAGAGTCCTTCCAGCCTGTCCTGTGGATCCAGCCATGAGCAGGTGTTCCACTTGTGTGCTGCATGGGCATTCAGATAATGGGACAACAGTATTACCCAGAGATATTTCCACATTTTCATGATGTGAGAAATGGGCCTGACAGAAGCTTCCAGGCTATGGTATCTGCCAGTAAGCCACTGATTGACCTGTGAAAAACAAAACATCTATAAATACCTGTCAAAAAAAAAAAAGGTAAAGGTGATTCTGCTATGGTGCAGATGAAGGAGTAGATGACCTGTCAAGCTGTCCTCTATTCCCTTATGAATTGAAATAAAAGTGAACTACATTGTGGGTATGTAGTTTGCTTTACACTTGTCTTTGTTATGAGCATGGACATTCTCTCTTATGTGAAGTGGTTATCCCAAACTTCGGGGAGTTCTTTGACTAGAAAAAAAATTAAAAAATAATACATTTGTAGTTTTTTTTATTATAATGCAAAGGAACCAAGCATTGTTTTGTAAAGCACTGCGGATAAAGCCAAATGTGAAACATACTGGAACTCCTTTCATAAAATTCATGAGAAAGAAAAAGACATTTATTTCTGTAATCTAAGGGTTTCTCCAAACCCAGTGACAGAAAATGCATGTAACATTTTTTATTGTGATGCATCGGACTGTTGCACAGTTTGCTTCAAAAGGTACACCTGTTTTTTGGAGAAGGGAAGATGTTAATGACGTTTCAAATGCTGATGCATGAATTCCTTCATTCAGGTTCTTTTGCCAGTCACCTACTTAGCATTCAGTAGAAAACCATTGTTTTCCACATCTCATGGAATAAAGGTAAACAGCAATTGCTGAAGAAAATGTTTACACATAATTTCTTTGTAGGAAACAACAGCAACAACTTAACACCAATGAAAAGGCTGTCAGTTTTCTAAGGAGAGCTCTTTCCATCTATAACACATCTCACAATGGTGAGTCATATAATTGCAATTCAGAGCCGACCTACACAGCTTATTAAAAATTGATTTCAGTCTAGCTAAGACTGTAAAGGTGCATATAAATCATGTCTTCCATGTTCTTTAAGTTGATAAAAACATTTCATTAGTTATTTGTTCTCTAAATTTGTAATGCTAACACCACTGGGATAGAAGTGAAGGCTAGTGCCATCTGAAAATCCACATTCTGGCTGACAGTATTTAAATAATGATCTACTCTATTCATGCAAATGTTATCTGGGGACATTAAATCTCTCAGCCAGTCTTGCTTATGGTTTGCATGTCAATTGTTTTCTGAAACACAAAATTAGGGGTGCGGGGTGATGTGGCCATGATGTATTCACTAGGAAGTCTGTTCAGATCAGACAATTACTTTTGGAACAAAATTACATGTCTCTCATTTAATTGAGATCATGTAGGTGAACATAATTGCTCTTTTTCAATTGTCACAGCTGAATTATGTTCAAATTGCCCTCTGGAGAATGCAAGGAGTTATGTCTCTTAAAACTTTAGATTTTTATTAGATAGATAAACTGAGTCACATAGAAATTAGGTGAGTGAGAAGAATTCTAAGAGCACTTGAGCTGTAAAGCCAGGAATTTCACCTCTTTCATTCTCCGTCCTCTGTTAATTATACAGACCTTTGCAGATAAGGTGGAAAAGAGCAGACAGACAAGTATAAGGACAACTGTACCACAGGGAAAGAATCTGGTGCTAGCTGTTTTTTATGGCACTTACCAACCATCAAGGAACCATGAAGGAAAATTTTCTTGACGAAAGGAATACAAAAAGTGTAGTATAGATTGGCTGCCCAGAAATATGGGCTCTGGGTGAAAAGCTGAAAGAAATCAAGCCAAAATTCATCCAGTCTTAACTCTATCTCAGTCCTTGGGACTAACGTTCCTCACTAACTAAGTCCGTCTGGAATCCTGGAGCCAGCTGATAAGAAACACTGAGCACAGGGATTTAGGCCAGATAATTTTGGGCATCAGAAGGAGCACTGACTGTCCGTGGGCCAGCAGTCTGGCAATCTGTCCTGACCTGGACTTCATGGTTTTCTTTTTTGGGCAGCTAACACAGTCAAACCTCGAGAAAAGGAGTGAGCTGCAATCGTGTTCGAGTTTTTATACTGATGAGAAAAAGCTACAAGGTCATGGGGAGTAGCATAAGAAATAGTGTTTTGGTGTGGTGTTTTTGTTTTTGTTTTTGTTTTTGTTTTTAAATAAAAATATAACAAAATCACATATGTCCTGGTAAGGCAGGTGTCTGTGTTCATAGAAGGTTTCATAGAGCTAAGAACAATGCAAACCATTTTAATTATAGATGATGCATTCTGTGGAACATTAATTTTAAATTGTGAAACACACTATCACATTCAAAGCTGTAAGGTTACTGAAACATTATTTTTCTGTTCAATTGTCATTGCCAAGTATGATGTGAATTTCCCCTACTAATGTAATTTCATGCACCTTTAGGGCTGCGTCTATGTGAAAATTGACCTATAATTTGTGTGAAATATTATTGTAATATCCATGTTGGAAATGGAGCATAAAATTATACTAATATGTACACACAGGCCACATTTGTTTATTTTCAGGGCCTTGTTTCAAGACTGTTATTCTATCTACCAGGTTGTTTTCAACATTAATCTTCTTGAATCATTTAATAAAAACCTGGAGTCTTAATTTTGATCTGACAAAATTCAAACCACTATAACTCCATTGCCTTTCTTGCTTCAGAGCAAATGTCTTAAGAATCAGGCTGAGGTTATTAACTCTAGAGATGCAATTTAAAGTCACAACTGGATTCCTCAGTTTTAACTGCGACATCTGCAAGCACCAGATTTTAAACGTGTTACACACTGTCCCTTTGAAGATCTCTTTTCTTTCACTTACGAGACTGAAACACTTTGTTAAATTTTAACAGTGGAATTCTAGGACAAGCCCTTTGTGCTTTTATTTGTGTTTCATTTTTTACTTACATCCCAGTTGTAACTGCAGTCTAAAAATGGAAAATCTGAAATCTCAAATCTCCCAGCAATCATTGAAGGGAGACCGTTGTCCCTGTAGGAACACTAATCTCTCCATCCCCAAGCTGTCTGAGAAAAATATTCTCTAGCTTCTGAGCAAGCCCTGAATGAGTAACTTTTTTGTTCCTAATGTTTAGCTAGCTAAAGCTATGTGAGATGAAGCCGACCACTAGTGTCCAGATCCACAAGAGGGTATAGATACTTTACTCGAGCTGAATCTGAAGGATAAATTGCAGAAGCTTTGGGTTTGATTTTGCTTCCATTTAACTTGTTGGGGAAAACCTCCTAGTGGATCCTAGCATGTCAGAATCATAGAGCACAAATGGAAGAATTGAGCAACAGAGAAGAAACCACAAAGTTTTCTGTCCAAACCATAAACCTTAACACTGTACAACTTCTTGCAAAAAAACCCTGATGGGAGAATTCAACTTAGTCTGAGCAATATTTGCAAATATTAGAGATTATATTAATTTGTGTATGCCCAAAGTAACAGTCTAACCATCTGTAGTTATTTCAGTTAAGGAAATATTATTTTCTTTACCAGTATTAAGGAAAATACAATTATATGATAAAGACATGAAGCCATTCAAGACACTTTGGAGTCATCAAGTCAACTTTGAGAATCTTTTATGTAAACCATCTGAAGAAAAACATTACAAACATTAGCTAGATAATGGGTATATATATGCTGGAGTATGTGAGTTTATATATGTTCATACACATCCATACACACCTATATGAACACGCATGCAGTTCTGAACCTTTTTATCAGACTTTCATATGCAACAGATCTGAGGGATTTATTCCCACAGAATCTCATTAAAAATAATGTAAATTATAGTATTTAATGGCCAATTTTAATTTTTGGTTGACAGCCTGCTTTCAGTAGAAGATATTAATATAATTAAGTGTAATCAAAGCAGAAGAAGAGAACACTGTACAGATTAGAAAAGAGTAATTTTTGTGCCATCACTGCAAGGTAAATAAAAATAGTGTTTCCTTTTCATTTATGAATGAATAAAAGCATAGCTTCCTTCACTCCTGGCAAGTCTCAAACTTATTTATTCTTCAGTCCACCTCTTGTGTTCATTTCCTTCTCTCTTTACTGTTTTGGCTTTGTGTTTTCAGCTGGGAGCCATCATACCCAGTAGACCACTCACATATTTATAGCTTGGCAAATTGATTCATTCAGGAACCTGAAGTGTTGCCTGAGAGGCAGTATGACTCAGCACTGATGAAAGGGACCCAGGCTAGGTTACCGTGCATAAACCAGCCTGCTGCTAAGGTAGGCTTGACAAGCCAAAATGGCACAGTACCACTTGTGTGTGTGACGATGAGAAAGAATATTAATTCCATAGGCTACCTTCATCTTTTTATGCATTTATTTTCTTTATTTTACAAGCTATTTATTTCTGACTATCCACAGCATCTTTGATTTACTTCTGTTAGACTCTGTGTATCCTCTGTTTGCATGTATCATGAAATGTTCTGCTGGTCTCTGAGATTTAATGCAGAAAAACCCACCAACAAACAATCAAAGAGAAACCCAAAGACTTGCTTCTCATTCCAACTGGTGGCTGTAATTTATTGCAATTCACAGGGCAAAGGTAATTATGGTCTTTTAAGAAATGTTAGCTAATTGAAATAAATCAGGAACATTAGAATTGTTAAAAATTGTCATTCAGGGTTTCTACTGGATCCTTTGTTACCCAGCTGGGATTGATCCTTCAGGAGGAAAGGTCAAGACTATGGTGAAAGTCTTAGTCAAAGACCTGAAATTACAAGGGCTTTATATGAATGTGAATGTGAATAGCTTATCTTATTTTCCCCAGTACTAATGGTTTCCATTTCCAGCTGTCTGCCCTGCAGAGATGAGCTAGCTATTTGTGAAGCCATTGCTTGAAATTACTGCCCCAAATATAAAGATAAACCAGCACTTAGGTTATGTTAAAAGTCTGAACTCTAGCGGGTTCAGCAGTTGCTGTACAAGTAAATTAGTTTTCTCAGCAGCAGGAATGGGGTCAGTGGAGGCTAAGGGGAAGAGCAGAAAAGGAGGCCACTGCAGATGTTTCATGGTGTGTTGTCATTAAAATGGGTGACACATGCAGAATAGAGATGAGACAGAGGAATGAAATGAAATATTATGAATAGTAAAGAAAGAGATAAGTCCACATTTATATATTTTATAGAGCAGTCAGTATCACCAATTTCTAAAGGATGTCAAAGGCTGTAATCAAGTAGTTAAAGGTTGGTGCTTTCCTTCCTTCTTGGTGAGATATATTTGCATACTTATTTTGCAAAATCTCATGCAAAATAATTTAACTGTACCAGACAACGCAGAGAAAATGATGAAGTTTGATAACACTGGATGAAATGAAAGAATTACATATAACACAGACACACACTTGCATAAATATATTTACATAAAACATATTGCAATGATTTTTCAACTATCTTATCCACTTAGATGAATTAGAGGGAGGTTTGACAGCTAATGTGTGTGCACATGAGTGTGTCTACTTGAGAACTGGTTTTATAAAGGACTTTTTTCCCCCCTTTCACCAAGAACCATATGAATTTAGTTAATATAAAAGTCTTCAAAAATCTTGAGAAGTGATAAAGTTCCTCTCCCCTAAATTTGTCCATTCAGAGTAAACACTTTCTCTAGAGTAGCCAAATCACTTAACTAGGCAAATAGATTTCAGTTGGTCAATGATGTGAGAGACGACTTGTAAAAATAGGTCTTGAAAGAAACAGGCCTGTGAGAAACAAAGACTGAGAAAAACAGCCTGAGAAAGACATAAAGGATAGCAGGGGGAGTGGAGGCCCTCCAAGCTAAGGAATGTCTCAAACGCTCGCAAGTAATGAAACTATAGTCACGAGGTGGATGGTGTGGAGGTCAAAGCTGATAAGGCTGCCCCAGTAACACAGGATGCAGCTGGAGGAGAGAGCCCTGTGGGGACAGGACAGCTCTGCTCTGGGGCACCTGGACAAATTTCAAGGGCCATCTGTCCCATGATTGACCTTTGCTTCATTATTCATGAAATGCATATTAAAGTTAACACCCCTCAATATGCTAATGAAGACTAATGAGATCATGCTAATTACATCATCCCATGAAACACCTTACCCCTCTCCGTATATGGGATACGTAGGTATGTGGGTCAACCTAGGGGATGGACCCAAGGGATGTGTGTATAAATTGAGGGGGGGCAAGGGGGGGGTGGCACAGAGAGTGAACTGAAGTGAAGAAGACAGATGCCTCCTGGAACCCTCAATGGTGGGATTGATGCGGGAACCCAGACCAGTGATCTCTATTCCTCTATTCTCTCCATCTCCCTCCTTTCCTCTTTCCCCTTTTCCTTCACTACCATTAAGCAATGCAAGGCATACTGTACTGCTTGCCACAACTTGTTATATACTTAGCCAATTATCGTGTATCCAATTAGCACATTGTGGGAAGTTAATAAATGTCTGGACTTTGAGACTTATCTCATCGTTGTCTACTACGTTGGGGATTTACAAATCTGAGTCACTTGTCTCTCTCGTCTGAGTGGGACATGAAAAATGATCAATAAGTACTTCCAAACGATGAGTCTTCTCCTTATAAGACAGGTACCCATAAGTCTGTCTGGAGTTTTGGTTAGTATGCTTATTAATATAAAGTCTTTGCTAAAGGATTAGCCAAAGTGTGTCCCATAGAAGCATTATTGACAGATGAACTGTCCAAGCAAGATCATGCTGATGAATTCTGGTAGCTGGTACGAGATATTTTTTCATTCAGAAAGGGAATAAAAGGGAAATATTTATGAAGTGAAAGATGGACTTGCACTTCTGTGGCCTCTGTGATGGTGATGGAACGTGTCCATCCAGATTAGGTTAAATGTATCATTGTTCTGTATCATTGTTTTGATTGCTCTATAAAGAATGAGTGGAAATTTTTTTTGCATTATCCTTATGGTTGTAGCTTTGTGGCAATGTCTTGCTACACAGTGCTCAACACATTTTTGGAACAAATATTAGGGCTGTGTCTTGTAGGCAGCAAATATGACTGAGTCTTTAGCACTAGACTAAACCTTTGCCTTTTTTCTGTGAAACAACCAGCACAACAGCAGCAAAGCTTCTGTTATTACAATCCTGACAATTCACATATACTGCAGATAGCAGAAGTCACTGTGAGAACAGTGTTGAACATAAAGTGAATCAATGTATAGAAGCCCCCATATTAAGGGAGGTGTATTTTCTGTGTTCTGTCATATTACGCAAAAAGAGTGTGGCATATATAAGGAATATATGTAAAGAGTACTGGGAAATCTGACTGAACAAAAGGGTTGAACTGAAGAACGCTGAAAGACAGAAAGACTCTGATGGTCATGGTGTTCACCTACGTGTGCGTAAAAGATCAGGTCAGGGCAGGAACAGGCTGCTTGAGACTGGGCAAACAGGGGCTCGTTCATAAAATCTGTGCCTGCTACAGTCTCCAAAATGGAAACCGCATGTCCCCTTTTTCTTAGGCAGGCTCTACTAATGTTTACAACCTATTATTATTACCAAAAAATTGAAACAGAGTGCTCTGGGTGACACCTCTAAATGATTCAAACTTTCCAGTGCTACATGATGCAATTAAAAAAAAAAAAAAAAAAAACACAAAATAACCAACATCTTGCTACTTTGTAATTAGAGCCTTTTCCTGCCCAATTTGTATATAGAAATATATGTATGTACAGAAGCTCAAAAATAGAGTAATGTAAAGGATATAAATCTTGTTTTGTGAATAGCATCCCGATTTTAGAATGAAACTGAGATATAATCTATAATTTTGAAATTCTGTTGTGAAAGTATATTTATTGTTCCATTGGCTTTGTCATTTGTACTTTGTCTTGGATATTATCACATGTGATAGAAAAAAAAGTCACATGAAAAGTTTAACTTTGAAAAAGCAAAAATGGGGTGAAATATATTTCCCTCCCCCTTCAACCCAAAAATGTCAGGAAAATCAACACTTTTTTGTCATCATTTCCATTTTGATGGAATTGCGGTTTCAAAAAGCAAATGGTTCTGTCAACGAATTTCACACTGGCTCTATAGCTAAGTCAATCATTTGAAATTAGAAACTGCATTATGACGCAGCTTTCAATATGATCACACATTAATTCTGTTTGGGTTTCTTGTTTGGTTTTGTGGTTTTGTGGTTTTTTGGGGGTTTTTTTTGTTGTTTTTTTGGGGGGTTTGTTTGTTTGTTTTGTTTTTTGTTTGGTTTTTTTTTCCCCCACAGAATCTGTGCCTCTTTGAAGGTGCAAAGTCGGAAGTGGTTATTTCAGATGCTTTCTATTTCTTCATTGTTTAAGTGCATTTTCTGCCTGCCTGGCTTTGAAGGCAGAACTATTAATTACTCTCTAGCCTTTTCAGTGTTTCTCAAATATGAAAGAAAGTACTTTCGTGAGTTCCCCAAGAAATGAACAATGGACTGTTTTCCGATCATAAAGCTAAAGAACTAAGAGACAGATGAATATATAAGTGATTATTTGAGAAGTCTAATTTAGGGAACAGTGTTTTAAAGTTATTAGCACAATAGAGACTTAAAGCAGAGCATATTTTGTCTCAAAGAGTGACTTAGAGTGCACAATTCTTCTGAAAAGCAGATACTGAGTTAACAAATCAGGCACCAGAAAATGAATCATAGAATCATAGAATCATAGAATACCAGGTTGGAGGGGACCTCAAGGAACATCTGGTCCAAACTTTCTTGGCAAAAGCAGTCTAGACAAGATGGCCCAGCAGCTTGTCCAGCTGAATCTGAAAAGTGTCCAGTGTTGGGGAATCCACTTCCCTGGGGGGATTATTCCAGTGGCTGAGTGTTCTCACTGTGAAAAAGTTTTCTTCTTGTGTCCAACTGGAATCTCCCCAGGAGTAACTTGTACCCATTACCCCTTGTCTTTTCACATGACTGCTTGCAAAAGGGGAGTTTCCATCTTCTTTGTAGCCACGCTTTAAATACTGGAACATGGAGATAAGGTCTCCCCTAACTCCTCTCTTCTCAAGGTTGAACAAACCCAATTCTATCAACCTTTCCTCATGAGGCTCAGAGTAGTGTGAAATTTTAGTGTAAATATTTTGGTAAGTGGCACAATTGGTTTTAGGAGATGGTCAGCATCAAAAGAAACTCCCTGCCCAAACCTCCTCTCTCTCTCTCTGTTTCTCAGCATAGATGATCAGTCCTCAGGACAATCAGGGAACAGCAGAGTAAAAGCACACCAGCATGTTACTGGTTCACAGCATTTTATGAATGGCCTCAATCATTTTGTGCAGTAACCATCCTTCATATTAAAGGACTCTGAAGTGAACTTAAACTTTATACTATCACATCTTTTCTACAGCAATATTTGATAAAGGAATATGTTTTTAATAACAATAGGCAAGCTACTAATTCCAGTATCAATTTTTGTCTCATCTCGGTTCCAGGTTTTCTTGAATGCATGTTTGGCTTTGAAAGGAATGTTGGCAGACTGTTGTGTCAGTGATATGTGTTGTCTTACAGAGGTTTCTGAGGACAGGACACACTGACATGCTGTGACTGGTGCCTTCCTAAACATCATATTTTTGATACATAAGAATAAAACCCAGAAGTCCTTCTATGTTCATTAGAAATGAAGGTAACTTCAGAAGTGAACAGGCATTTAGTGTATGTGCAAGAAGTCCATGTTTCTGGACAGTGTGAAGACAAATGGGCTCTCAGTAAAATCAGTAGTATATTGATTTTAGGACTTCTTTACTCAGCAGGTAGTGAACTTCCAAATTTTATTTTGCCCCAGAAAGTTGTCACAACAGTCTTTTCAGATTCAGGAAAAGATTATGTAACTTCATGTACAACAGGTCTGTAAACAGAGGCTGAAAGGAATGGACTTGGATGTAGTTTCTAAAATCCCTAATTAGCAGGAGAAGGAAGTGTCAGAAGTGACCAGATTATACGCTCCTTAAACAGTCTATCATATTGCATAGTCCTGGACCAGATGGACTATTAGTCTTATCCAGAAACACATTTCTTATATTCTCAGAGATAAACTGTTGCACTTATCTTCTGGGTTATCTGTGTCTGTATGGACTTTTAATGTGGACAAAAAAGGCAAAGTCTCATGGTTTAGTCCAACCATCTCTCATTACAGAGTTAGCTAAAGTTTATTACCTCACCTCTTCTGAGGGTTTAAGAGGACAGACAGAAAATTACCACCACTCAGAGGATGATACCTTATTGTATCAAGGTAAATGGATTGCAGGTGAATTCTGACATCAAAAAGTACCATTTGTGGTCTCTAGGCATATTCACACTGGTAATACCTCCTTCGTGTTCTGGGGCACCATGTTGCTGTGCATTTTGTGCATCTCAGCAATGACAAATTCTTACTCTAGCACAACATTGAGGGATTCTTAGATTTTTTTCCCAAGATTAAGTAATGAATACTAGCTCTTTTGCAGTGGTCCTTTTCAGTGCACTGAAATTTGTTCATCCACTCTTGAAATAGATAGGATAAGTCTTTTAGGAAGACATTTAAGGACTCCAGAGGAAGGATTTATTATCCTAGTCTTAATCGTCTATCTTAGTCATTAGAAATGTAGTTAAAATGCTGAAGATTCTTTATGATTTTATAGCAAATCTTTTCTGTAATGACTCAAAGATTATCTGTATCTTTTCTGTTACATGCAAAATACTCCAAATTTATCTGTATTAACCTCATTCTGTTTGACTGGATTCATCCACTTCTCTCATTTATTTATACACTGTTGCAATTCAATGTTGTTTTCTGTAGTTGCTAGTCACTACATTAGTTCAAGAGGTCAACTAAATTACTTTTTTATTCTTTCTTGATGATGACATGTAAATCTAGATTTGTAGTTATATATGCAGATGATCTCAGTTCTCATACCAAAGACTTATATGGAGGAGCCAAATGTGTCTGTGAAAAAAAAAAAAAAATCCCAATGGAGTTTATACTGCACAGAAAGCAGTAATTAAAATTTTTACAAGAAGGAAATGGAATTTTTTTCTCCCTCTAAGTAAATATTTCCATGGACAACGTTTGAAATAAGTTCTTTCTCTTTTTGTAGTTCCTCCTCCACCTCCCCAAACATAAGTTTTGAACCAGCACTTTAATAAAGCATTTGTTGTTCCATTACTTCATAAACAATTGAGAAACAATCCAAGGAAATTCCTTGACTTGCCTTGCCTTTTGATATAAGTCTGTATTACCAGCTTTTAAGAAATGAATACACAGAGAGTTCTCTGGACAGCTCCTGTGGTTAGTAGTCATCAAATCCAATAGAACATGCAGAAACGAGGCCATTGCAGTGGTGAACATTATAACAAAATCATCAGGGTCTAATTTCTCTAACTCTATCTCTGTGTTACTCTCTTTTTTTAAATTTTTTTTATGGTTTCCTGAGCAAATTTGTTGTGTCAGCCACCTGCAATATAAATTCTATAACTGTCCCATTAAAATAAAACCTGGTGCTAAGATTTTGTTGGAAAATCTTGAAAATGGGCTTTCTGTGTAAGAAAGAGGATGAGGACAAGAGTGAGGAGGTGAGTGTCTTCGCTTTTGCTTATCAGGGTAATTGTTTTCAGTTTTCTGAACATCTATTGAGTACCATGTAAAAGAGCTGTGGGAGATCTAAATCTGACTTCCCACCTCAGCTGTTCTGTGATTCTGTGATATGCATTGATATGAAAAAGGAGAACTCTCTTCCCTAGAGGCTCATGGGTTTGTTTTCCCCTGAGCTGATAGAAATGTCTAACAGGTAAACATCTTTTGCAATACTTTCTCCACTTTTTTCACAGATTACCTCATTTATTGTTTCATTACTCACTGATTCTACTCTTCCCATGGTTAAAAAAATATCAATCTCTTCTTGGCGAACACTCATCACTGGAATGCCCTCTTGGTTGTTCAAAACCATTTCTGCATCTTTTCTCCTTGTGATGGCTGAGTCCTGATCTTCAGGTTCCTAAATACAGTTCTAGTAAAGGACCAACATCTCTTCTCAACAAGCCAGGTATACCATTCCTATTATCACACTGATCTGCTAGTTCTGTGAATATCATCCTGTTTAGAGTGTATGCCACTGAGAATTAATTCTTCTTCCAAAACTTGGTACTTTGCCCTCTTTTCATTTGACAAGACCTGCTTCCATCCTTTTTTGTTATCCAGCATCTGTTAGCAGGCATTTGATTACAGTAAACAGGTTATTCTAAGCAGAGATCATTATATGAGAAAGATGATATAATTTTGTTTCTCCCTCCACTGGAAACTCAATAAATTGTAATGAAAATAACCAAATTGCTTTCAGTGATGTAGGAGTTCTCACCCATGCAGATGAAATAAGCTTCAGTCTGACTCATGCAAGGGCTCATCAGCAGATTGTGGCAGAGACTGCTTTGGAGACTGCAGGGAGGGAATTGCCTGCTGAGTGAGAGTGAAGAGGAGTGCATGGCACTCCCCTAGGCTTCACCTTCCATGAGTAAAATTCACTGCTGATTGTGAAGCAAAGGAATTGGAGGGGATGTTGGAGGATACTTGTCATGCACTGTGGTCTCCTTAGCTCTCTAGGAACTAATTTTACAGATGTTTACTACAATTTCTCCTACGCTACAACAATGGGGTGGGGAAAAAATGACAGTAGAAGTCCTCTATTGATTAAAAAGTGAGCTAAAGAATTTCTTTCCTAGGGATCAAGAAGCATGAGAGATAAAATGTACATCCTGTGTCCAGATTAAAGTGCTGCCCAGGGTGCATTTAAAGTATTCTCTAATTTCACTTCACTACCAACATCCTTAACTGGCCCTGAGAAGTGAAGAACCAGCCATCAGCTTTGTTACAGTTCTGTCCATACTCCTGTACTACTTACTCTTTCTTCCTCCTGTATCTCATCCTACCCTCTCCTGGAGTGTAGGAGGAACTCTACCAGAGATTGGTAATGTTAGCTCTTGTAAAGCAGTATGGGCACCCTGCATGGAAACTCTTCTCTGATATACCTTCATTTTCCTTGATTCAAGTGGGGTCCTGGGACCCTGATGAAAGGAGCCTGGCAAGTACAATATGATGAAGCCTCCTCCTCCACACACCTTTCATTTCAGTTTCAGAGGAACAGAAGTGAGGAATTATAAAGACATAACACAAATCCCTCTTTACTTTAGCCTTGATAAATTCACATGACAACCTGCCTGTGTTTGATCTCCAGCCTTCTGTGGAAGCAGCTGGGCTTTGAAACTATACTGCAACTTCCAACTTGGTTTTCCTCATGAATAAGTAACTGTCACCAAATCCACCACAGAAAAAAAAATTACCTGAGTGGCACTTCTTAGGATCTTGAGTAAGTGAATGCTCCTGGACAATTTTCAGGCATGTCCTCAAGAAGGCATCACTGAGAGTCTGTGGCTGCAAAATACTTGAACAGTCTTACTGGGAACATCAGCTGTGTATTGAAAATTGTGAAATAATATCAGATTAAACAAATAAGCCAAAAGAAGTTAAAGGAGTTAACTACAAACTTTCACTGAATGTAAACTCTTGATGCTTTTTCAATCTCATTTCCCATCTCTGGTTGAGTACAGATGACATGTCCATGTGCAGGTGTTGTCTTTGGAACAAAATATAAATTTTTCAGAAGTTTAGCCATCCTGTATCCTCTTTTAATTCAATGTCAGACCACACCTCAAGAAAGCTGAGGCTTGACTTAAGTCAGCTGGCTTCAGTTGTGCCATGCTGATTTGTGGCTATTGTAGATGCAGTCCTCAGTTTCTGGCATCAGAAGAGTCAAGATAGTTCAACAATTTTGGGGAGACGGGTTCTCTGTGTGGGTGTAAGGCTCTCAGCTGAGTTGTAGAATACCAAACTTAAACTCTGTGTTCTGCCTGGGATTGGACACTGTGAATTTTCCGATGCAAAAGGGGCATGAGACTGAATAACTAAAAAGCTACCACAGTTTGAGTGAGCAAAGGGGAGCTACAGAAAGAGCTACTACAAAATATACTTTTTTCTAATTGTCTGAATTTTTTAAAAAAACTTATTAAGTTTATATACTTGAGTTTATACTATTTAATGTATATCTCAATAGAAATTGTAACTGCAGTGTTAGAAAGAAGCATTTAACGTCACAATTGCCAATACTTTTCATGCAACAAGTTGCAAGTTCTAATAAAGACATCAGGAAACCAGCAGAGCAGATGGTTCAAGATTAAGGATGTAATCCATGCAGACAGACTCATATTTCCCTTCCTCTTTTCCATTTGCTTCTACCTTCTGACCACGTCCCTTCTGACTTCAAGGTCTAATTGTTTTGGCAGTAAAATCTTCAGTGCTCACCTTTTATACCTTTGGTATATGAACTGCTGAACACATCTGTCAGGACATTATAATACGAAAGGAAGTAGATTTAGGGCTGCTATAAATCACCCTAGCTCTATCAAAACAGTTAAAACAACTAGAGAAATTTTAAGTTTCTGACAATCTAGCCCTTCCATTTCAATATTCACCTTTCCTTCATCTGAAATAAAATAATGAAAGAGGCTGTTAGTAGCAATATCAAAAAATTCTGTATGTGCGACATATAGAAAATAATTGATCTAAATTATTGTGGGTTAAAGTTGTCTGCACTTGAACTACCTGACACAGAAGAGAAGGAATTTGAGTAACTCAATATATTCAACTGTAACCAGCCCAGGACTCAGAAAGCAAAAGGTTCTTACCTGAGCTGGCTCAAATTGTCTGCAATGCAGCACAGTTTGCTGCTACTGCACCATTTAGGTGGTTACAAATTCTCTCCCACTTCTTTCTCTCTTCCCCCCTGCCCTTTCCCTCCCTTCCCCTCATTTTATTTTCAAAGTATTAACAGGAAATTTTGCCCATGAGAAACTCAGTAAGAAAATGGACAAAGTCCATTTTCCAAACTGGTTTAAGATCTAATCTGAGATTCTGCTTGACTGCCTGAGTGACAGTTTTATCTGTCTACTATGCAGTCAGCATTTTACATCACCGCACTTGATTTACACAGTTATATAAGTCAATTAGATGAAGTAAGTAAACTTTCTTTCCCCCTCCTTCTGCCCCCCACCAAACAACTCTTTAAGGCAGGATTTTGATTTTGTTGTGTTTCAGTTATCTTCATCTGGCATGCAGGGTACTGTAGCATGATGTCTTTATGGGAGGTCAAACAGCAGCAAAGAAGGAAATAAAAGGGAAAAGGAAAGGAAATAAAAAAGTATGCTCAGGAATAGATTGCATTAATGTGTGTACTTTAATCAGTTGTGGCACATGAGACTTTACACTGAGGAAGTGTTCAATACAATGCATCTTTTCATGTAGTAAGCAGCAAGTGAAGGATATAGCCAAGGATAGATCTTGTTAATAAATAACTTTCAAATGCTGCTGCCCATGAAGCCGCTGCATTGACAAAGTGTATTAGTGAGGACAATTGTTAAGTGAAGCAGTTAACGTTTATTCTCCAAAGCTCATCCCCTCACAAAAGCCATGACAGATATAAAGGTTATGAGAGTGTTTAGAAAATATAGAAAAGAAAGGAGCTAGGTGTATCTAATGAAGGGATTTGGAATAAATGTAAGAGGACAGCTGAAAATGAAGGGGATAATCGTCTTTGTGAGCTGAAGTTTTAAGAGAACCTGTAGCAAGGTCAACACATAACAAAGATTTATAGTGTCTTGGCAATGTGAGCCCTTCTCTGCCACTCATGAAGTTTGAGTTCATCTCCTGGATTTGCCACAGAACACAGTCTTACAAAAATTATTTTCTTTCCATAAATATTTTTCTTTATCTGTCTAGACTATAAATGACAATTGCCCCTTTATGCATATATGCCACCTTGTCTAATGTGGGCAGCATGATTCTAGTACCAATATCCTACTCACAGCATGGGTTTGGTCCACTCAATAACTAGCAAAGGAAATCATTATTTCAAGTGATTTCTATGCTTAATTTTCTTTCTTATAACATATTTGCTTCTTTTAAATAACTTTTTATTTTTTATTTCCTTCAGAGTTCAGGATTTTTTTATTGTTAAGCTGATAGACTGCCTCTGTGGCTGGACTTGAATGTTATATGCTTCTCATTAAAGAAGTAGCAATGTGAAGTACATTTTGAAATTATATACTTATTTTTTTCCTCCTTCCTTTGGCATTTGCAAATTTTGTGTTGAAAACCTCAACTGAGAAGCCTGTCAGGTTTTCCCTACTTTAATTTTAATTTTTTGTTATTTTGAACTCAGATGCTTTTCCACATTTCCTTTAGCCCTCTCTTCACAATGATCACAATCAGTGCCAAACTCATTGTACTGGGAGTATGTATATCAGCAAAATAATAATCTCACCATTTGCCCTAATTAAATATCTGTCTTCTGTGGATTTGTTTCCACTCCATTCACAGATGCGATGGCCATCTGTACTGATGGCTTTGACATAGCTGTCACAGTGTAAACATGACAAAAAAAAAGTATTTAGTACAAACTGTTTAAAACCTCTCAGGACTCTGAGTAAATCTCTGAGAAGACAGCCTTTAAATCCTTACCAATCTGGCTTCAACTCACTTGTGCTTGCTGGCTAAAAGTCAGTTGGGTATGTCTACTTGTACCAAATCCACATCCTGATTTCTGCGTTGTCAGGTAAGTCTAGAAGATGTTGGAAAAAATTTGATGCCATATAATAGAGAAGTAAGGCCCAGGCTTTGGCATTCAACAACATACACAGGTTCGTTAGTGGGATAGCTCAAGAGCTTTTGCTTGAGTTTTGGCACCAACCAGAGCCGCCTGAAGCAGCTGAGAGGGGAGCAGTGGGGTGTCTGGTGCCCACTGCACCCACATCAGCCACCCATGCAATCCCTCAGTGCTGTCCAGTAGCCCTGCATGGATGGGCAACACAAGAATGGGTTGAGGACAGCAATACTGATGACTTGGGTGTTTTCTGCTCTGCACACGTGTTAGGGATGAGCCTTGGATGTTCAGGGAGTAGAAATAAATGTCACTGCCTTGTAACAGATGGGCAGCAGCACCAGGTTGGAGTTTATAATTTCTCTGAACTCAAAATTACAGTGATATTAAATAGAGTAATTGATGAATTTTTTTTCCTCAAAAAGGGAATTTTTCCCTTGGATGTTTCTTTCATGAAGGAAGTTGGAAGGAGATGGGATCCAACAACCCCAGACTGCTGTTACCGTTAAACTATTGAATGCAGGGGACAGGATTGATCCCATCCTTGATCTTGATATACAGAAAATCTTCTACTACAACCAACAAATAACTAGCAATCTGAGATGCCCAGAAAATTTCATTAAAAACCTCTTCAAGGAGTTATAGTAAAACAACTGTCAAATCCATAATCCAAAACACACTGAATGTCTCCACATGCCTGTTGAACCTGATACATTCACAGAAGGCTCTGTGCCTTTTGAAGTCAGCCTTCAGGTGAACTGTGCATTTGTGCTATCGAAACATCCCATTTTAAGCCTACTTCAAATACAGAAATGTTCCTTTTTCTGATTAGTAAGTCTTAAAAAGAAATGGGGCAGTTGGAGAATGTTTCAAGAATAGCAGAAGGCTGAGGAAAAACTTCCTTCTCCTGACTTTGATTACAAAGCACTAAAAATCATTTGACATTGTACCTCAGAGTCAAACCCTGCTATGTACATAAAAGGAGGAGGAGGAGGAGATAAAGATGAAGAAATGTGAGACTTGAAAGTGCTTTGTCTCTTAGGAACTCACTAAGGAGCTGTGGATGACTGTTTAAAAAAAAAATCTAAAATTTCCTCTTTCCTTCCCACACTTACTGAATTTAGTCCTTTCAGTTACTTTCTTTGCACCCTCCGTAGAGCTGCAGATGACTCGGATAGTTTTCTGAGGGAGGTTAGGACACTCCATATGTAGCCACACTCAGAAACTCTCTGACTTCACCTTGAACAAGGATTCCATATTTTAGACAGCTTTGGCTGCCTAGATTATTCTACTGCACTATCCATGAAATGGGGAAAGGATAATTTGTTGCAAGTGGGTAAGATTATTGCTCCACTGAAGACATAAGAGCTCCATCAGTTTATGCCTGCAGAAGATTTGGATCTATATCTTTGTAGTAGTAACTTTACAAATAATTAACTGTGGCTTTTTGTTTTCAATTTCATGCCTTGTATGTCATAATTCTTCTGTGAAAACTTCTTAGAGTGTAAGGCATAGTAGAGAGCTGGAGCACTCAGCATAAATTGTTCTCTCTCCTTCACCATGAGGCTATTAAACACATACACACAGAATAGTTGTAAAGGATTGGTATGTGATCTTAGAATGTAGGGGTACTTCAAACACATCTATTGCATTTTCTACACACAGGAAACAAGATAGATAAGGACATTCCCTTCTGCCCCTCCATACTGCATCTTTCAAATGTTCATGCTTCAAATGTTTCATGCGCTTCTAAAGCCTAATTGAAACATTCCTATTAAATCTAAACATAAAGTGAAACCAATATTGGAGGATTCTTATATTAAGGTACAAGATATGGAGACAGAGATGGACCTTCAGTAGATTTCTAGCTTAAGATTTTCCATTCCACTCTTCGCCACACATAGAAGAAAATTCTTTTTGGTAAAAGGCAATATGATTCATCAGGCTTATGTCTGAACAGACATGGGGACAACGGTGTTTTTACTTATTTAGAGAAATCTGTCAAACATGCACTGGAATTCAAGTTCCTCTTGTTCATGAGTCATTTCGTAAAAAGAATTGACACAAACGCTGTCAGGGATCCTAAATTCTCTTGAGTTCTGCCTTGTAGATGTAGATTATGTGTGAGACAATAATGTGAACAATCCCTATTCAAACAGCCTTTAATTATCTTCAGGCACTTCCTTATTACAATATTGCTTAAGCAGCAACCCTTCCCTTTCCATGCGTGTGCATTTGAACAACTCGACCTATGCAGCATCTATATGTTTGCCTTTAGTGCTTTGGATTTGACTGATTTCAACACATTTTCTTAAATATTTGTATAGCACAGCCATTTAACTCTATACTCAGTAGAATAGCTCACTTGCCCTCCCAGTCCTAGACTGACCATGAATTTCACTAGGGTCACTCTTCACTCCACCTTTGCAGAGCTTAATGTCAATATCTCATCCTACTGTACCTTGTATTAGAAAATCTTCTGAAAGAGCCTATTTTGACATTTTCTTCTGAGCTTAGCCATGAAATGTTAGTAATTACTGCCCATGTTTGTGTTTTTTAATAAATTGCATATCCTTTCTGAAGTAGTTTTGTCTAATCTATAAAGAAGAAAATTCTACCACTGGAAAACTAATCCAGTGGTAGAATTAAGGTATATCCTCATCTTGCTAGGGATCTTAGGTTCTTTCATGTCTATCATTACTATAAAATCAGAACATCTCACAATTCATTGCTTTTTAACGTAAACCAAGAAAAATGGACTTGATGCTCTACTGAGATCCCTTCTATCCCTACAGTATATGATTATTCTTCATATAGCCTTATAAAGCAGGAAAACACTATTTTATAGATTGATAACTGAGACAGACACTAAAAAATATAGTGAGACTATCTCCAGTGTGTGCTTATTGTGGCTATGATACTATTTTGACACCTTTGATCAAGAGATCAATAGATAGTTGAGACAAGCTGTAATCAAGGGCTGCTTAATCTTAGATTTCAATAAACTCCTAGAAGACAAGTAGTCATGATGACCATATTATGGATCTATAGTTGGTGTTATGAAAAGGGACTGAGCACCAAGACATATATGTGCCAATGTTAGAGCACAGCATTAAAAGCAGGTCTATGGCTAAGGCTGTAAGTATGCTTTGAAAATAACATGATGCATCACCAGTTTAGAACTATCCAGGCTATAGACTTGGAAGTACAGCCTGCTTTTCAATAGGGAAAGAGTTACAGTCTTCTCCCTACTTTTGATTGACACTGTTGTTTTCTAAATATAAGTTCAGTGGGGACTTTGCCAAAAATATCAATCAAAGGGAGGTATATTTTTTGAGTTACCTGTAGCATAGTCCATGGAATAATGAAAGGATGTTTGACAAGAATATGCCTCCAAATAAGGTAAAGCTTAACTAGTTATCTGCAGGTGTAGTTTGCAGACACCACAAATGCCACTTTCCTTACTTCGTCATACCTACTTCAAAGCACGAGGTGATATAAATACAGTCCATGGTTTGTGTCTTCTTTTAAGTGTATGAATTATCTTAGTCTTACCTGTGTTTTCCTGTTTTATCTTTGAACAGTTTGCAAATACATAGAGGTATGGTAAAGGTGTTGTGATGTTTCTGTGGAAGAACCAGGCAGAGATGTGTCTTCATGGGTAACCCATGGTGGTGTTGCCAAGATGGGCCTGGGACAGAGATCAGCCCTGCTGCTCTGAAAACAGTCTTCAGATATATTATTTGGGAGGTGGCATAGCACTCCTTTCATCAGGGACTCAGTCCCATCCTCAGACTGATGGCAGGAGAGTGACAAGGTGGGACACCAGGCTTATGCCAAGTCATGTAAATAATTATGGATGGATCATCTTTTCCCCAATGCCCATTACTCTTGTAATTCAGTTCATATACCACATCCTCCATTTTTCATACCTCTTTTTTATTATCTGGTAGCTATGCTAGGCAGAAATTTCAAGACTTCTAACCTTGGTTTGAAGCCTGAAAGCAGTCTGTGGTCTCCATCATATCCTGTTAGAAGCTTTCTGAGCAATCACTTCCCTTTATAGAGTGCAAGTCTCCCACCTGCTCACACCAGCCCATCATTTAAGTCCTTCCATTGATCTAAATAGCCTCACCACTGATACTCAGTATCACAGCACTTTGGGAAACACCTGGCAATTGTGACTCACTGTATCGGGAGACTAATATTATGTCTAGTGTTGAAAACGGTGGAAGAGAAGTGCTGCACAGCAAGTAATAAATTATTAAGTTTCAGAATAAGAGGACAGTAGGAAGATAAGTCTACCACTAAGAAAACTAGCAGTGTCGTGGCAAGTGCAGAGTTTTAGATGTGGTCCTCATGCAAGAGCATAATCAAAATCCCTATTGAGTCTCATGCTTCCAGCTTAGTAATGTGCAGGAAGAGTCTAATAAATAGGTGGTTCTGGAAAGGTTCAAGGTTCTGGAAAGAAAACATGCTCTGGACCTGATCCCCACCTCCTGGCCTCCATCAGGGTTAATCTGTCTTAGAAGGCACTGACTCCATCAGTTTCTTGTCAGAGAAGTTTGAAAGGATCTGGAAATCAGATTCAGTTCAGGTAAACACCTCTTCTAAAAAAGAGAGACAGAATGCTGGTTTTTTTCCATGACTTCAGTTTAAAATCTTATGAGTCCAAAAACGCTGTTATGGGATTTCTGCTTTTTCTGATTTAGACTGCTGTAAAGAGAAATATTGAGCATAGAAGACAGATGCAGTACAGTGTTACTGTGGCACAACCTCCAGCAGAGGTACTGCACCAGCACGTTGTTTCTGGGCTGGATCTGGTTCTGTCTGTGTGCCTCAAAACATAGTCAGGGCAAATACACATCTGGTTTTTAGTCATTGTGCCCACTGGCACCTGGAAGTCCAAAGACAGGTAGAAAAGAAAACTCTCTTTGTCTTAACAGTGCTGTCAATGCCACATTAAGGTGATGCTGAAAGCCTGGCCTTTTCCTAGGCCAGCAGCAAGTCACTGTGAATGTGTCAGTCTGCTGAGAGCTGCCTGGGGGTCTCCAGCCCATGCTCCTTTGCTCTGCACTTTCCTTTCCCTCTGACATTTTTATAAGCAACAATTTCTTCTTTGTTGCTCTCTGGCAGTTGTTGAAATAGGGCCAGGTGGAAGCCTCCAGCTCATTTGTGATTTATGGTCCAGTGTTCAGACCTGACCTCTTGCGCTTGTGCTCTGTATCTCCTAAGACTTTGAACAGTCACTGCACTTACAATTATAATCAGGGCCAGGGAGCAGCTTTCAAAACTGCCCCATGATGGCTCATAGTGCTTAATTATTTGCATCCTACCTGGCACGATTTTGGCCTGTGTCAGTAAGCGTTCCCCCAACCAGTGCCCAAACATGGTTTGCAGGATAGCATGGGCTGGAGATGTTTTCAGGATAGCATGGGCTGGAGATGTTTATTAGTATTCAGTTCATACAAAGCAACTCTGTTTTCAAAGGAGGGAAGACAGTTTAGCCATTGTGACATACCACTGGGTTTCAAGGACAGAGGACAGGCTTTTATTTAGTAGCACAGCCATAGTTTCAGACAAGTACTGCAGAGGTCTGGCAATAAGGCACTGTCATGTTTACAGCCTCCTGGGTTGAGTATTTCTTTCATAACCTGCTTTGAGCAGCAATGGGGTTACATGCTGAGTAGATAAGATGAGCTGAAGAGTATGTCAGGGTCACCACATCTCAAGAGTGAGAGGGGCCCCTGAAGTAAATTTCCCCTTGTACAACAGGCTACTCTCCTTTTCTGGCAGGTAGCATTTTGGTTTCTCTTTCTCTGTTTCCTCATCTCTAACCTTTCCTTGTCCTTGATAGTCTGCTTCAGAAATGCATCATCACCCCTGTGTCAATGACCTTCCCTTTCCAATGGCAGTCTGAATCCACATTTTTGTGTATAAACCCCACACACTGCAATAACTCACTGGTTATCTGAATACCTGTTTTCAAGATCAGCACTTTTACATGGATAGGTATGGTCCAAAGGGGTTTAAAAATTGATTTTTTCAGACCAAGATAGAAAACACATTTGAAGACAATTGCTGTAATATTAATAAAATTTACCTGGTAATTCTTTTTTTTTGGTAAGAGTAGTTGAGAGGGGATGCAGATTAGTGGGGTACTGGCCTGGGAGTCAGGTCTTCAATTTTAATCTTTGTTTCCAAAAATTGTGACACTGGACTGGTCCCTCACCACATTCTCTACTTCATCTACGTCTTTGGGAAGGGTCTGCCACTTGTTAGCTGTATATTCATTGTTCAGCACAAGGTCATGATTTAAACAAACCACAAATTTAAAGCAAAAAAGCAACAGTTCAAATCAGACAAATTGGTCCACAGCTAAAATGTCCTACACAGATTCAAGTTTCAGATGATGTAAAATGATCTACTTGGAAAGGCAGAAAAGAATAATGTAAAGAAATAAGTGTCTCATTAATTAGGGAGGAAGTTGACTTTACAGGGAATGGTGGAAAAACTTTCCTATTCCCTGTGAGTTTAGAGAAATGATACATACTTCATGTGGTGTTACTCTGCATTGCACTTAGCACAAGGCTGTCACGTACTTAAATATGTGGGGAATAATTGTACAGCCTTGAGAGAGTGGACGATTACACCCATTTCATGTCATGACACAATGTGGTGTAGTCATCTACATGGTATAGTGATGAAAGGTTACTGGTTTATTTATAAAATCAGTAATGAGCTCAAAAATAATGGTGTCATAATTGATGTAAAATTGCTCTATTAGAATGATTTATGCGCATTATAGTAGCTCAAATTGTTTTTAAATGAGGCATTTGGGGTTCATATTCATTGTCTTTTGTCTAATTTTAAAAGACATTTAAAATACCTTAAAGCAGAAAATTAATTGAGTAGGTCCAGAATACAAAAGCAGTCTTGAAATGGAAGTGAAGTTTGTTTTAGTGATTTAAATATATACTTCAAAAGAGATGTGGGAGAAAAAACCAAAATTATGTTGTTTATCTGCAATTTATAGGTTTAGATGCTGAATAAAAATGTAAAGAAATCTTTCCTCTCTTTGAAACAAAAATAATATTTCACTGTGATAGGGAAAGAAAGGACTAATTTCTCAAGCAAAGGTGGCATTTTTGTTAAAAGAAGAGCATGCTTCATTTCAAAATAGCACAGCAGCTGCAGCACTTGTCTCACATGTGTCTGGATATGAGACTTCAGTGTGACAATCTGATGCACCGTGGCAGTTGGCTATCCCAAGGAACCCTTTCTCCAGAAGTCTCCTTTCTGTTTCATAGCATGGGATTTTACAGCTGCTGAACTGTTTGTGAAATTAAATTATTTTTCTTATCTTTTCTGAAGCAATACCCGAAGAGGATTTGTAAAAGTAAATCTGGCCTTCATTACATCCTGTTCTTTACTAGAATATCTGGGCATAATTCTACTCTTGATTTCACCAGTGGAAATGAAATTACTGTGAATAGGAATTGGTTTAGTGTAGGCTAACATTCAGACTGCAGACTTTTCTACTACTGGAAAAGATACTAGTCTCCAATCGCCCCAAATTTCCTTTGAATGGGAGTCATGCTGCAGTTGTCTGTCAGCTAGAGATTGAACTGCGTATAGAAAATAGAAGAACACCATGAATACCAATACATTCTGTTGTGCTCTGTGAGATGTTTTTCTTTAGGAGGTCCAAACTCAGGTCAGCAGAAATACATTTAACAGTAAATAGCAAGAATTTTAAGACAGTCATGCAGACGTATCTTTGTGAGTCATGCCAATGAATCAAGGTGGAGACTCAATACAAATTTATAGTTTGTGTATATGAAAATCCACCTCTAAATTACAGCAGTCAATGACCAGACGTGGTAATGACTGTCCTTATGTGAAAGTTAGATGCAATTATATTGAAAACAGGAGGCTTAGGAGCCCAACTCTGGCCTTTTATGGAACTAAAAGACAATATTTTACTAACAATATAGCTTTAGAATAAATCCAAGGGGTGGAACGGCTCACCGAATTACATTGTACTAGCAAGCATCACATGTTTGGGAGCTGTTACTTTAGAAAAGAGGATATAAAATAATTACTTTTATTGAAGTAGGCAAACTGTGGTGAAAGAAAAAGAAAATTTTTACAATTCCTCCCTTTCTTGAAATGTGTGGGATAATTCACTATTAAGCAAAGCATATGTTACAACACTTTCCAGATGTTCATTGTGAGGAAGGTATCATTGGAGAGATTAAAATAACTTCCATGAGACTTTTTGTCAATTTTCCAAGAAAGTTTCCATCAGCAGATATTATTAGCTGCTAAATACAAATCCACTAAACAGGGTTAAAAAAAGACCTTCAAATCCAAACTAGTCATAAAACTTGTTCTGATTCTGTTCTGTGCTAGATCACTTCAATGAAACATAAAAGAACAGGAGATAAGCAGGTATAGCTATAGTAGGTGTTAATTCCAAGATAGACCTGAACCTTTCAGGAGGAAAAGGCCAAATTTTTAGGTTTTCAACGCTGAATTTAATCAGTACGTTTTCATTATTTAAATTTGAAAATTTTCCCAAATCATCACAGTTTTAATGTGTATGGCTCAATCAGGAATTCATAAGGGGCATACTCTCAAAAAAATCATTTAAAAACTATCAACAAATTGTCAAATGTAATTGACTATATTTTATGAAATAAGGCTGGATAAGAAAACAGCTTTGCTTGCCTTTTATTTTTTAAAGGAAGGGCAAAAAAGAGGACAGGTTTTATTGTAGGTCACAGTTAACAATGGTCCAACAATAGAAGAGTTTGAAGGTACAGATTCTTTAATAATAATTCATGTCAACGTGTAAAAAGAGTTACCAAAACCCACCTAACCTCTATCTAATAATCAGATACAATTAAGTATCTCCAGCATCACATCATCTCTTTCATATGCTTTCTACAACACAGGCTTTCCATTTGTTCAGAAAATTCTGTTTTATGGAATCTTTTCCCAGAAAAGACAGAAAATGAGGTGTGAGCTCATTGGTATTCCTCAGTGCTGTAGTATCTTCTCTTTCAGGGGGAATAAACATACAAGCTGAATCCATCACTGACTTCCCTCTATGTACATGCCACCACCCATGTAGTTGTCACATAATTTCGTTCATATTACAGCTTCATATACTATTCATCAAAGCCATTTAGCAACAAACTGCCTACAGATAGCATGTCAGAAAGCTCCTGAGAAAGAACAGGAAGGAGTAGCCTGAAGCAGGTCACATTTTTCAGTGTTTTATAAAGTTTTCGTTCTTAAAAAGTGTGTTATTGTTACCAAGTGAAGGTTGATTTATCATCATATTGATGTCTACTGACATCCAGGCCCTGGATAATGTGCTTCATATCGGACCCAGTGGCATCACTGAGTGTGCCTTCTAATGTAAATAGGAATATAATTCAGGAGTGAACTATATATTATTTAATTAACATTGCCCCTTAGAATGTGTCTTTATTTCACCTTTTAATGTCACATAAACTAACATACAAAAATTATCAGCTTGTTCTTACAAATATAGGCTAGTATCAGTATAACTCTTAACATTCTATATGGCCTGTTCTGTAATTTCATTAGAAAAAAAACAGTATAAATATGATCATTATGAAAAGTAAAATAGTAATCCTTTCAAAATCCAATCTATTCTTCAAGCCAGTATCACAACTTTCTCCATGATTCACTGCCAGTTTCTTGTAATGGCATAAGATTTCCTTTTTTTGGCTTATAGTATATGGTAATGACTTTGGACAATGGACAATCTTTTGTATAACCTTTTTAAACACTCAAGATTAATCCAGACTTCTAAAGTTCAGAATTTAGACTATTAGATTTGTGGTTTAGAATATAGATTTTTGTTCCCCTTTTTTCCCCACAGTGTAACTCAGTAGAAACCTGCTTAGGTTTTTTTGGTAGGCAGCAGACAGCCAAGTGTCACTAGGAACAAGACTAAAGTAATTTGAATATGAAGAGAGACATTGATATGGCTGCCCTTTAGTCAGAGGGAATGAAGACTATTGGGAATAATTTATTCTGAGGTCAGCAAATTTTCATGCAGCCTACATCTTGTCTTCCAGACCCTTCTCCCGGGAAAAAAAAAAAAAACAAGTTCAATCAGGTAATAAAATCACATTTTCAGCATAACATCTCTAAGTGTTGGGCTTATTTCAGCACAAAACTCTTAAAATATCCATGAGTAGTTTGGGTTTATTTCAAAGCTATTTAAGGAGCCATGAAACGTATCTCAACTCTTGCAGCTCTAGTAATTCTAGTCCATTTTATGCATTGTCTTCAATCTCATTTTATGATACTAAGCCCAAAATAGTATTCATGTGAGTGAAGCTACGAGCTTGCCTGAAGTCCTCCTTGATATCACTGGGAGATCTCAAAAGGAAAAGTGGGTGTGGGATGGAGCGTGGCTGTGAATGAATCTAGCCAGCTATGGTCTGTAACCTATAGCATGGTATTGGTGTTCTGTGGCATGCAATGAAAACTGGAGTCCTCTGATCTGGAAAAAAAGACATGTCATCTAAGTGCCAGGTGCAGAAGTTGCATAATAACATTTGAACATTAACTCAAGATTCTTGAACTTGAGTGTGCTGCTATTTTACCAACCACATTCCATACAGCCAAGACTGGGACCATTTAAATTGTGCTGAAAAAGGTCCTGTAGCCTAACAGGAAGAGTCTGACAGCTCTAAAACTTAAGCACATAAGTAAATGTTCTTACATATCCAAGGACATTTGGAGAATTTAGTTACACTTCTAATTTTTGGAGGTCTGAGTTTAATCTCAAAAACCTCTGAGGTTTGTCCATCATTCTTACAGCTAGACACCCTGGAGGAGAAAAGCTTTATATTGAGGTCCATTGTTAAGTCACATTTATTTTGCTGCTGTCATAAACTCTGAACCAAAATTAACATATATAAAAATACCTCTCAATTCTCCCAGAGTATTCTCTCTTCTGGACTTTTAAGTGCTTGATATCACTCACTTAGGGTCACATTTCTGATGTTGAACAGAGCCATGTTCTTCAACCCTGAGAAATCAAGGTTGCTAGGTGTAAGCAGATGTGTCAAATCTGTCCACTAATCTAGGGTACCATGACTGACTTATTTCAAGTCTAATTTTTCAATGCTCACATTGAAAATAAATGTGCATTTTTAACACTATTATTCATTTCCATGAAGCTACTTTCAAAATACCATAGTCCTGTAGTAGAAGTACAAGACCTTTGAATTTTCCATGGCACTAAATGTGGCATTGAAACATTTAAACAAAACATGTTAAGTTTAAACATCCCCTGTCACACATAAATGGTTTCTTTTCCTTCCTTCATATTACAGAATTGTTTAATAGCTAGCTAATACTTTATCACTGGGTACTGAGGAAGAAACCTCAGCCCACCTGCAGGTATCATTTTGTTTCACTGGTAGGTGAGGGATGAACATGGCTTTCATCTGTATAGAACAAGTTCTCCCCTTTTCTGCACATAAATGCCATAGAAAAATCTCAAGCTTTGTGCTTGAAATGTTAGTTAAATAAAAATAAGTTGGAAAACTCTGCCTCCTTGTGCTTTATAGCTTGAGGGAATGCAGTGGGAATCTTGTTGGCTCATTACAGGTGATTATAAAGCAAAAGCTATTGACAGAACTAACAGCTGTTTAAAAATGTTATTTTAGAAATTAGAGAAAAAAGGCAGGTAAAATGCAGGCATTTTGTAAACAACGGCAGCTATAGAAAAGAGTTTCTATTTCAATATTGTTTAAAAATACTCACTCAACCACTTAACACCCAGGACTTGTAATTCGTTTAAGAGCTAAGTAGCACGTATGCTTTAGACCCTCTTCGTTAACACAGGCTGCTAACAGGAAGTTATGGTTTTGCTTCAGTAGTTTTCATTTATTAACACTCAAAAGTAAGGAGGCATACGACTCTGAATGATCATCAATTATGTATGTTACCCTGAAAATCAGCAGTTTATTGAAAACTAAAGATAGGGGGGAAAGTGGAAGATTTTTGACATATATAAACATTTAGTAAAAAAGTATAAATTTGTGTTATATAAGTACAACCTTAAAGATAGCAAAACAATTATTTTCATCATTAGCAATTTTAATTATTAGTTCTTAAAATCATTTCAGTCCTTTAAGTTCCTGAAGACAACTGTTAAGTTGGTTATCTACAAATTTACACAGAGCATCTAAAAGTAACATCTTCGTAGGACAGGAAGATATTCTATTCTTAACAATCCCGAGTTACTGTTAACAGGATCGTTAACACAAACTATTAATCATTATTGTGATATTAATAGCACAAGCTTGTTATTCACAAACTATTCAGCCTTTAAAACCAGCTTCCAACACATGCTTGGAAATTCTGTGCCTCTGTTCTTGCTTTGCAAATTCTGATGCTCTCTGGTCATGAAATCTGCATTCTCCCTGCCTGCTTCCCAGCTTCACCTGTGTTTTGCAGTGTTAGATTTGAAAAGAGAGCACACAGATCGTGAATACACTAAGTCAATTAACAGCAAGTCCCAAATTTATTGCTTCTGTCTCAGCCTTTTTGAGCTTCATTTGCCAGAAGGGAAAGCAAATACATAGTCTGATTCCCAGAGGGTCTCTGTGCACAGCACAAAGGAGCATGACAGACATCAAATTTATGTTGAAATAGAGGGCTTTCATATGGACTATTATAAATTATTTGCATATGGAAGGATGTACTGCATATTCTGGATAAGTGTAGGCCAACCTTCAGGTAATCCTCAAATATCAGAGCAGGCACACATTTAGGAATATAGACCTTAATGTAGCCAGAAATCATAAAGTGTGATGAGTTTTGCAAGGCTTTATGTAGAGCAACACAAAGAGGATCTTCACATCCTCTCTTCCCTGGAGTACTAGCATGTCTCCTGTACATCTGTTTCTCCACCTTCTTTAGCTCTCATCACTCACAGAAAACAGATGTTTGAGACTGGTAAATCCTTAGAGGATAAAGGCATTCCTAAGTAGTTTTGCTTCTCATGGGACATTTCAAGCAGTACAAAAATGTTGTCATTGTTGTCGAAAACATTTTTCAAAACCTGAAAAATGAGAGAGAGAAAAACAGATCAATATGTTCCTTTGGTTTTTTTCTTCTGGTCAACTGAAATGAAAAGAAATTCAGTTGCTCTAACAGTGAAATATGGATGTAGGATGTTGATGCGAGAAGCCATAAAGGTGGTGTGGTTAGAAGGGAAAATTACTGAAAAGAGAAAGGCCTTCCAGCCTAGGAGATGTGATCCTGAGAACCTGGCTCTGAAACCAGAAACATCCTTGAAAAGTGCAGCTGGCCTCTTTGAAGTACAGCTGGAATATCTAGAAACTGGAGACACCCTGAGATTCCACCAATAAATGCAAAACCAAGAAACTGTAATGGCAATTTATAATCTGAAAAAGTAGAAAGATATTGTGAAAATAAAAATGGGTCTGAAAGAACAGAAAACATCATCATCTGTTGACTGTTACAGATGAAAAATTAAATTAACAGCATTTATTTGTTGCTTGAACTGATGGTGTCCTACACCTTCTTATGTCTCTGATGGGAAAAGGTCTTAGTTTTGATCCAGAATGAAGTCTCTCTCTCTGAAAACTTCCTTTCCTAAACAGGTTGAATTTTCCACATTAACTTTCTATGACATCTTAGACTCTCACTGGGGATGCCTGGCAGACTCCAGACTCTGTGCCATGAATCACAGAATCCTGGAATGGTATTGGGTTGGAAGGAACCTTAAAGATCATCTGGTTCCAACCCCTGTGTCATGGACAGGGACACCTTCCACTAAACCAGGTTGCTCAAAGCCCTGTCCAACCTGGCCTTGAGCCCTTCCAGGCAGGGGACAGCCACAACCTCTCTGGGCAACTTGTTCCAGTATCTCACCACACACATAGTGAAGAACTTCTTCCTTACATCTAATCTAAATCTACTCTCTTTCACATTAAAGCCATCACCCCTTGTCCTGTGATTACATGTCCTTGTATAAACTCCCTCTCCAGCTTTCTGTAGCCCCCTTTAGGTACTGGAAGACCACTATAAGGTCTCCCCGGAGCCTTCTCCTCTCTAGACTGAACAACTCCAACTGTCTCAGCCTGTCTTCATAAGAGAGGTGCTCCAGCCCTCTAACCATCTTCGTGGCCTCCTCTGGACTCTCTCCAATAGGTCCATGTCTTTCTTATGTTGGAGGTCCCAGAGCTGGACAGAGTTGGGGTCTCACAAAAGCAGAGTAGAGGGGGAGAATCACCTCCCTTGACCATCTCCCTCTGGTCAGGCTTCGCTTGATGCAGCCCAGGATACAGTTGGTTTTCTGGGCTGCAAGCGCACATTGCTGGGTCATGTTGAGCTTCTTGTCAACCAACACCCCCAAGTGCTTCTCCTCAGGACTGCTCTCAATCCATTCCCCACCCCTCCTGCATTTCTGCTTGAGATTGCCTGACCCATGTGCTAGAGCTTACACTTGACCTTGCTCAACTTCATGAGGCTCTCATGGGCCCATCTCTCACTCCAGCCTGTCAAGGTCCTATTAACGAAAACAGTTCAATATTTTGTTTTTTAATTGCATGCTTATTTTATGGTGAGTTTCCTTCAGAACAAGGGTCTTCTCTGCTGTGCACAGGGTTTGTTAGTGAAGTTAATTCACATTTCAGCAAATGTGACTGGGCCTGAACTGGGGACACACTGAGTTAACATAAATGGATTTTGTCACATTCTGCAAGACAGCTTGGCACAGCCTGGGGACCTCTTCCTGGATGCTCTTCCTGTGCCCCTGGTGCCTGCAGGACAGAGCCTGCCATGCACAAGCCTGCAAACTCTTCCTGACTGCCTCATGTAGTCTCGCAAAACCATTTCCATCCCAAAACACTTGTCTGTGGAGCCCTAAAGGCCTCCAGATGCTTTATTGTCCCAAAGGTCAAACACAGACAGACGCCCTAAGTGACTTGTGGTGCTCTCAGGGCAATGTGGTAGCTGGCACTGAATGAAGAACAGTTTGCTGAGTGGCCTTGGTGGAAATTGGTTCATGTGTTAGAAATGTGCAGAGAGCTGAACTGTTGCTTAGTACATGGTGGTGCTTTGCTCTTCTTGGGCTTTATTCCAGAATTACTGAATTCATCATGACTCTTTCTATTAAATTCAAAAGACTTTGGATCAGGCCTTATATTCATATTTTTAACCTAGAGCTCTTTGGCATTTTAAACAGCATCTTTATGTTTCTCATTTTATTCCTTGATACTGGTGGTATTATTTCTGCTGAGCCTTGTCAAAAATGTGTTAGACCTCCCAGTTAATATTCCTTTATATCAAGGCTGCCTGGTTTAAGAGGAGAGCACATATAAACAGTAAGGATGGAAGACCCAGTGGCAAATTCTTTCCTTGGAAAAACTCTCGGTCTGGTAATGGAGTTCTTTCCACTGAAAGGCTTCAGAACTGAATAACTGAGATTGTCTTGAGATTATGCACTTGCAAAACCTTCCCACCCCACCCCACCCCACCCCGCCATGTTTACAGAGATTGCCTGCTTGACCGATAGGGAGCATGGGGTATTTCTTGGTGCAGATTTTGCAAAAAAAGTTCTTAGTGGTGTCACAAATGGGTAATTTAGATGGCTTAAAGAACCACTGTGAAAGGTATTAGCAAAAGTTGTTTTAATATGATGTTGTAAAAGTATAACAAGTTCGATAACAAGATTCACTCTATTATTGTCCGGCACAATCATTTGAACAATGATTCAAAACTACCAAGGCACAAATCAAAGTTACCGTACTACAAGGTTATGCACGATATCAGTTGCTTACCAAAGATCTGCTGTCTCTCTGCCTCGAGGAGCAACCTTGAGAGGTGTCCACCCAGGGGGACATCCCCACCATGCAGCCACACTGCCTAGCAGGCAGTGCTCTAAGAAGGCTCGCTTAAGCTGTCATATTTATGAAATAAAGTGGTTGGCTCATAGTCAAATTGCATGTGACTCCTTGTACCCACAATTTTCTTTGTTTCTTGATAAATGAATTCTGGGAAAGCCACCCACTATTCATGTGTTAATCACATGACCCGTGTTCCAAGCTTATAGGCATCGATGCTCACTGTGTCACTCTGCTCTTTGTGGGTTTTCAGAGGACAGATTGGAACTAGAGGACTTCTTGGCCCAGGTATGGCTCACACCTTTACCTCCTTTGGAGCCTGTACCAAACCACTGCTAGTTTGGTTCAGGGGTCGAGTGTATCTGTCACAAATGGGTACTTCTACTGAGGACCTAGTATATACTCGTGGAAGTGCTGGTTTGTAGTTTTTTTCCTTTGGGCATGGTAATGATGTAACCAGTAGCCAAATATTACACCTGTTTTCACCGCCAAAATTCTTCCATGTGTTGTAGCTTCTGTCATTGGCTTGGGATTTAAAAATGAAGGTTAACAGCAACATCTACAATTTAGTCCAAAAATCTCTGTCAACAGTTGGTTTATTAGGGTTAAGAGGGGTGGAAGAAAGATGTTAGAGGTCTACAAGTCCCTCATTTAGCCCTTAAAAGATTACTCTAATAAATCCAGGCTAAGAAATACGATTGGCCATGGCTATTCTCTGTCCCTGAGGACAAATGTCACACAAGAGCTCATACTCATATGGGCTGAAGTCTCTTTCACATCTGCCCCCAATATACCTGGCATGAGCCAAAACTGTGCAAGGAAGGACATCTGCTTTTAGAAAGTCTAAAAGCATGCCACTGCTAATGTCTATGATTTGTTTCTGTTTAGTTTACTGGTATAGTTATAGCTATAGTATTGTAGGTGATTTGGGTCACATACGATTTCTCACTATTATGGTTCTCTCTCAGTATTGAGGACCATGTATTCAAAAGTATTAATTTTTTTACAGGTGTATATGGATACTTTTGGAAATAATTTAGGATCCATACGCTATCCACTTCAGTGGGAGATGGACTCCTATGTGCTTTAGAAAAAACCATCTGAGTTTTATTTTCATGGGTTAGTTTTCTCAAAGATATGGCCTAGAGCAGTAAGTCCCATTTGACATTTTATTGCATACCATGAGACTTCAAGGTCATGCTATAAAAGATCTATGCAACAAGTGAGAGCTGCCTTTGGTAACCCATCTCTCTCCCTTCTGCAGGTTCTTCCTCTGAGGTTAGCACAGGTAGCTCTGCAGCTAAGGGCAAGCTTTGCTGGGTTGTTTGCTGTGAGTACATGCTTTGAAATCTCAAATGTCTCAGCACCCAAACAATAATTCAGGTCTAATACAGTGCTACTTTTCTCATTTAAAAATGGGAAATTACATAAAATGTGAAAGCAATCTGCTCCCATCAGGATGCTAAATACTGTTTTGTAGCTGGATTAAATAAATCTTAGTTAAGACTCTGAGTGTATATTTTCATTTATTTCCTTCCTTCCTCCCTTTTCCTCCCCTCTGCACTCCCAAGGATCTAACTAGAATATAGTGAAAAGTAGTAAAAATTAAAAACATGGGAAAAATACACAAGAACTAAACATGTGCCTCTTTCCAGCAAGTGAAGTAGCATGAGTCTTTTTTTCTTATAATTGTAGCACACTCATTTCTCTGTGTTTGCACATATGCATATATATATATAAATATAGACATATAAACATAGAAAGAATGAACACAATCAAACATATTCTTTGCAGCTTATGGGGCAGAAAAATCTATAGAGCTTCAAATGGCTGTCTTCTGCAATTCAATTTCCTTTGAAATGAGATCTAAAACCAAACAAGTATGCACATTTTTCAATTTAATATGGTCAATGAAAATTTATATCCCTCCCCTTATTTTATTCTGAATTATATTATTGCAGAAAATGATCAGAGTACATGTGATTCAAGGGGAAAATAATCAGATTTCATTTTCATACTGGCTTTGGGATGTGAATGAGCAAGTTTAAGAGTGAAATTTCTTTAACAGAGCAATATTTTGTACAGAGGCTTTTTAGAGACCTGAGTCACTTAAAATTATTTCAGTGGAGTGTCGAAGGCTAATTTCCAAGTCAGAAGTATAACTCGGTATTTACACTCATGTAAGAAGTGCTGTTGTTCCCAATAGTGAATGTGACATTTCAGCTACAGCAGCCTAAACCATAAGAAGAGGGTTTCTTTCTTTGAATCCCAATAGACTTAGGTTTTGCATAAGTTGAAACAAAAAAGTGGATTTTCATACATGACAACCTCTTTTGACCCCTTCCCACCACAAACAAAACAAAATAGAAACACTGCAGCCCACAGATCTGTCTTTTTTAAACGGGGGGATGTTGAGGTTTATTGAGCTGGCCACTGGGAAGCAATGTGCTCAGCACAGCCTGGCAGAGGCAGGGCTGGAAATAATTATGGACAAATGATCTTGCTCTTTTTCACCTCCATTTTTTTAGCTACAGAATGGGAGTGATGACACTGAATTTCCCAATGGAGAGAGGATTTGAGAAGAAAGGAATAAAAAAGCCAAAATTACTTTTGTGATAGTTTTGTATCCAGACATTCATGTCTAGGTAAAATATTGGTAATGACTGCCAGTGGAAGAGGTGTTCCTCACCCTGTGTACTCACGCCTGTGTTATGTGCACATATATACTTGCAGTGGATGAGATTCACACCCAAACTACTGTTGCAAGTGAGATAAGGTTACCTGTCATTCCTGTTAGTTTAATTCCAAAGCTGAAGAAGTTGTCATAACAATGCACTTTTTGGCATCTCCTACAGATCCCGTGTCATATGTGTGAGTCCTCTGTGGATACATCAGATACCCTAGGGAATGTTAAATGTGATTAGACAGCTATGTTTAAAAAACTGAATCCCAACAAAATCCTCATTATATTTTATCTTAGTGAGGGACGTTACAGGTGATTACCTCTGCACAGCTAAATTTATACATCTTCAACCTGTGAGCTGAATTCAACAAAACTGACTAAAAGACTTGAGAAAAAAATTGCACTAATTAAGTGCAATACAGGATCATCCCCCAGACATATGCTTACCTGCAACCAGTATATATGAATTAATCATGAACTATCTTGAATAAATGTTCTGAAGGGAAAAAATTGCTATGAAATGGTAGCAAATGAGTCAAAATGATACAGTTATCAGGACTCTTTCTGTTTGATTCTCTGCTATTTTCTGCTATGAATAAATTTATAAATTTCAACAATCTTTCATTTAACTATTTAGCAAGCTACTTGTTTTGGTATTTCCAGCATTTTGCCATCTCTTCATCTTTCTCTTCCAGAAGTGGGTACAGAATGCCTTAGCCTGAGGTTAACCTGAAAATAGATATGATATATGTGGGCTAATAAGCTCAAAACAAGAGGTTGAATTCTGTGGGTATATCAGCCTGAGTATCAGTAAATTCAGGCATTTCTGTGCCGTGATCCATTATGCAATGTAAACAAACAAAAACATGTTTTCATTAAGTACTTTGAAGTCCTTGGTGAAAGGAACGATCTCAAAGAAAGTATTGTTCTTCTATGACGAAAAAATTAGGCCACTTCACGTAAAACAGTTTTCAAGTGTTGAAGCGCTAATTGAAGTTGCAGTGAGGATTTTTTGAAAGTAAACCAATGAAGTACAGATTTATTTCCCCAATTACACCAATTCATGGTGTCTGGTGATACTTTTTATTCCCCAAAATATTTCATTTGGCCCTCCCTTCTCTCCAGAAGGGTGTGGCCCTCCTGTATCGTCTGTATCATGTCTGCTAGTCCATGGAAGGTGTTTCCAAAACTCCAGTTGATGCAGCTAATAGAGACCAAAAAGTTACTCAGGTACCCCTAAAGAAGACAACTGCATTTCATCAATTGACCAGACTCTCTAGACCCTATGGCTTGTATTTACTTGATTTCCATTGGCTTGCTTGGGTCATATTTTACTTGCCTACACATAACTGCCTAGTGCCACTTTTTTATGCTCTGGCCATCCATTCGAGCTTTCAACTGCCCAGAAGGGCATCCTTCTTATCTAGGTCCTGAGGGCAACTCATAGAGCGTTAGACATCCAGCATTAGGCAACTCTGGTGTCACCAGCTAGGCACTCTGGGTGAACAGCTGATTTATAAACACCTTGACTGTGGATGCTAAAGTGTTACATCTTCTGAGTTCCTGTGGCACATGGAAGATAGAGCTCTGGTGGTCCCCAGTGTCAGAAAACAGGCAAACAATTGAATAGCTAAACCACTTGCACCTATGTAAATAGATGCATAGCATGGAAATTTGCATTCTCAAGTACAGAAAACCAGCTACATTTACAGTAAGTCCCACAGGTTTCCTACCAAAGAATGGTCTTGTTCCCTAAACACTTCTTAAACACATTGAAACCAATGAAAGAAATTGCAAATAAATTTTGTAATGCAATTCATGCATAAATTTAACATCTCAGTTGTGAAAATCATCCATCTACAATGCCAGAATAATGGATGCTATAAGGCATATGGAAGTAAAATGGGAATAATAGGGTTCACTGGAGCTGTTTTGTTCTTAGTACGGAACAGCATGTACAGTGACTCATCCCTAATTCTATTTCTAATACATTTCTTAAATTTTGAGTGAAACAGAGTGACATCCAGTTCTTCAATTGATCACATTGTCTTTGATCCAAACTGGAGTTTGATTTGTACATGACTGTTAAACCCAGGCTGCAAAAGCTTTCATGTTACAGCTGCTTAAACCCTCTGTGTAGAGGACTCTTTCAAAGCCTTTAAAATCACCTCTGCCATAATGCCAACAAAAAATTGTCATCTGATACCCACAAGGCAGGAGAGGAACTATGGTTATTGCTGCTGGATGGCTTGTGAGTTGCCTACGCAGCCAGGCTGTTCGAAAATAGCTCAGGATCTTTGTCAGACGTATCTGTTATATTACTTTTTTTTTATTTTTTTTTGACTGTGAGTTCATGGGTAGAGCTGCTATTGTGCTTTATCTGCTTGTAGAGCCTTTAACAGAATGAATCTGTAACATGTCTGTGGCCCCTTCCTACCTTGGGCTGCTAACACAATTGAAATAGAAATGTCTTCCTTAAAAGGTCAGTAAAAAATAGGAAAAAATGAGTGTCAGCTCTTGCAGAGAGGGCAGGTAGGGCTTGACTAACACAACCATGCTTCACTACTCATTTCTTGAAAGACTCATGATATAGTTTATTTTACCCCAGAAGGAATCAGTTTAGCTAAGAAACTACTAATCTCAAAACAAAACCCTTACAATGTTGCAGAGGATCCAACAGAGAAAAGTACTTTAGAAGGAAATTAAATGCAACATAAAAGCTCCTGAAACTTGATAACTTGTTTTAGGCTCATCAGAAATTAGTAAATAAATAAAAAAATACAGAGGCGAAAAACAGATTAGAGAGTGGTTTATTTTCCCCAAGGAGAACTTGAACATCCACTGGAGACCACAGAAGAGTGTTAATGAATAAGTAGAATCAGGGGAGCTACTTGACTTAATACAGTCGTCTATTTTATTTATGGGGAACTGATTTTTCAATGAAAGTGTCTGATGTGGGCTCTCAAAAATTAGAGAAAGAGAAAAAATCTACGGGGACTCCCACCTTATTACAGGCTTTTAAATGATCACTTAGTGATTTTATTAGAAATCTACATCAGAAGCTCTGTCAGGATTTGGCTCAGATGTGGGTTACAGCTTTGAATTCAAGGCTGAAAATTACACAGCTCAACCTGTCTACATTGTTTATAACATCATGGGTAACACCACCATAGGAATTTTTGTTTGGGACAATAGTTACTGAAACAAAAATTGAAAGGGGGAAAGCAACCCACGGCTGCAGAACCACAAACTGTGTCAGTAAAATAGGCCAGGACTTACGCTCCTTTCCTAAAGAAATCTGACACAGCACATCTCCTGCTCACTCCCCTCCTCCCAGGAGAAGGTAGCCTTGCTCTTACTACATATTAGGTATAATCTCTGGCCCCTTTTGCACCTAGCCTTATCAGGCATTTCCCAAGAGAATTAATGGATTGGAATTAAACGCATGTCTTTAGCCCTGTGGCTGTGAAAAGTTTTGATTTAACCACACACTCAGGACTCAGAAGAGAAATTATCAAAAAGACTTAATGGCTGGTGGGGTACTGGTGGGTGACTTGATGATTCCTTACTTGGAGCTTCTGTGGCACAGGAGCACAGCTGAGTGCTCTGGAAACCGAACAAAGGAAAACATATTGCCAAGGAAACTTTGCAAAAGAACAGATGGTCCGGAGCAAGTGGTTAGCTATAGAGAATTGACATAGCTCCCCTCATAATAGACAATAAAACTCTATTTTACCTTTGGGGAATAAATTCTTGAAAGAAAGTACCTGATTTGAACTCTAGCAGAAAAGAAAATAGTGCCTTTATCTATCTAGATAGTGTTACCTGGCTGTGTCAAGGTAAATATGCCATGGCATCCCCAAGAGCCTCATGTGTACTGGGAACCTGAAAAAGGCCATTCTCCAAAGCTCAAAACAGTTGCCAGCCTGGCAGGTTAGAAGGGAAAGTGTTACAAGCCAGCAGACACTTCAGTCACATGGATTCTCAGAAAAAATCCACACACACACACCCCCCAGATCCAGGCAAAAATCACATCTTAGCTAGTAGGAGATAGGAAGGAACTAATAAAAATATGTGAGCACATGTGCACACCAATATACAGAATTTATTGCGTACATTTGTATGTGGAGTTTCATACAAAATAAAAGACAAAGTTAATGAAAGTGAATATAAATTGCAATCTTATCCATGTAGGTGATCAGTGAGGAAAGTTAAAAGAATCATTTGATCATGTGTGACTAGGAAAAAGGCTGTGTTACAGGCCCTAACACCCAGCTTTATTAGAGGACAAAACCAGAAGGAACGATAAAGGAAAAGCAAAACACTGAATGCAATTTTCCATTCAGTATTTAGAGCAAAGTCGGAGGATGCATGAAATCCCTGTGATACATCAAAGAGACATTTCTCTATTTGAATGGAAGAATAAACCTTTGTGTTTCCTGAATCAATTGTTTGAGGTAATGTCCACCCACAAGTGCTGTAGAAAACAGCTGGTTCAATTTAACCACTCATTTAAAAAATATATTATTATGAAAACCCTGTGTGTGGGGAATGAGGGAGATCAGGGAATTAGGAAGGTCAGTCTGGAGGAAAAAGGATGAATTTCACAGTCAGAAAACAGGATATATGTAATTCTTGTCAGTGTGCAGTCATGAAAAATAGGTATTGTCAAATAGGTTTTCATTGTTTGTTTAATAATGTATACTTTTAACCAGCCAGTTAAGAGAAAACCCCTATTCTTTCCAATATCAGGCTGTAATTTATTTTCTGCAGATGTGTAGGGAAACCCCAGAGTACGCAACCACTGACAGAATATGCTGCCAGACTACTAGCAAAAAATCCAGTTTTCTCTATTTGTATTTCTCGTCAAATGTTGCACGGCAAATTAGTCTTCTCGCCTTCCCTTCCGAACCCCGTACACTTCTGACATCTTAGCACACATATCAGGAACTGCATGGGAAAGCGTGTCTAAGTGACAGTTCCTTTTAAGACTAAGCATGTTAGGTCTTCCTTCTTTCACCTCACCTGGTTGGAAATGACATTTATTCAGGCTGCTTCCCAAGTGAACTTAGACATCTTCCCAAGCCTAAAGGCCGTAAGTTCACATATGTGATATGTCTTTTCTGATATCTGCAACCAAAATGAGTGTTCAGAAGACATTTCCACTTCCTGTCCTCTATTTGTTTTCGCATTAAACAAATTTTTCTCCCCATTTTCACTTTTTCTTCATTTCCTCCTCTTCCTTTTCAGCTTGCATGTGTTTCCATTCACCTATTCTCCAAATATATGCTTACAATTTTGTAGTGACCCCAAAAGACATATGAGAAAAAAGAGGCATCATAGTGCTCAAGGGGTAAAAATACTAATATTATCATATTATTGCAGAATTTCTTCCTGACTCTACACCATTGCTTGCCTGTGTGCTGGAGGCTACTGAGCAGAATACCGAAGACATTCACAAGGGTTTGGTTGTACCTGTGACCTTTCTGACCATTATTTTCTCCATGATGGGGAATTACTGTCTCAGTGTCTCTAACTGGCATGCCTTATGGCTGTGTGCCACTTAGGAAGTGTGCTCAAGCTATACCTGTGATTTTGATTCCCATAAAGGTATTGGTGAAGCTCTCTGCTTCCTGTTTGCTACCACCTGGCATAAAATAATGCCTCCTTTTATTTTTCTCTTTTTCCCATAGGCAGTAAGTAAAAGAGAACAAAAAGTTTACATGTTAAAAATAGTATGACTGAGTATTTAAAAATGTGTCTGAGGTTTCTATATGTGCACATTCTAGTGATTTCAATTCCCTCCTGGGTTTTGACTCCCAAACTAGACATCAATTTGTGTGAAAGTCAGAACAGATAGGAATAGCTAACCTGAACTGAAAACTACAGATTGTGAACTTACTAAACCATCAGAAAACTATTTCTATTTTGTGGGGATTTTTATTTTCTTTTTCCTTTCCTTTTTATTTTTTTCCTTTTTTTTCTTTTCTATTTTTTTTTCCTTTTTTTTTTTTTTTTCTTTTTCTATTTCTTCTTTTTGTTCTTGGTGGCCTAGTTTTCTGCCTGGCTAGTGAACTGAAAAGGCTCATTGAAGTTCAGATGGGTACCAGAGCTGCTACAAAGGAAGTTGCAAGAGAATGTAATCAAAAGAAAGGAATAGGAAAGGGACAGGGAGATGGGACCACAGCAGGAACCTGTTAGATCAGCTCAGCCATCTCACTGAACACCACCGGCAGTCATTTGGTCAGGGTTACACATCCAGACTCCAAATTTATAGTAACAGAGAGTATTTTAAATCACAGGAAATTATTTTATTGTCAGACTTTTGCCTTTTATGAAACAACTTATAGAAGGTATTTAGGGGTGTAATTTTAGTGATGACCACCAAAACAAGCTCTCTTGTGGGTTTTATCGGTGTATTTCATCCCTTCTACCTCAACAATAAGTATCACCAAAACTTCTTGTATTTTCACAATGTCTCCACATCTCTATTCCTAGTCTGTTAGATGTGCACAACAATCAATCATGTTGTATACTAGAGGTATGCACTGAAATAAATTCATCAACTTGCTTTTGATTCACCATGTTAAACAGATGTATCAATTGTTTTTGGAAAGATTTATACAAGTGAAAGCAAATTTAACATATCAGCTCTTAGCCAGAGATACAATAGTTTCATCTGTATACAACTTTTGATAAACTTTGTATTGGTGAACATTTTTTATTTGACTCTATCTTCAATATTTTTTCTGTCACAATTTGTTCTAGAAAGTCTTACATTCAATTAAATTAAAACCAAGAATGTGTAGAATTGTAAAGTCAAGCCATATTTCCATAAAACTGGAAAAAATAGAGAAGCTTTTGAGCACATCAGCCTTTTTTCTGCTCTGGAACAGAAGCAAATGTCAAGTTAAGTATAGGATAGGAACAATTGTTCCTGGTTTACCTTAATTAATGTACTTAGGCAATTTGAGAAAATTTCCCTACTGTGGAGCAGGGAAAATATTAACAGTGTGACAGATGCTCATGCTGCTAGGTCCCATGGGACAGAGATTTTTTAATAGCGATGTAACAGAGGGTGGAACAAAGTTTGGCAGATAGACCCGTCTACTCGGATGACAGTGAAAAAAATTATGATTACAATAAATATCCAATAAAACCAGAATTTGGAAAGAATTTTCAGTGAAAAGTATTTTGCCATCATCATTATCACTTTTAATGAAAACTGAAGAAGAATGTCTTATGTCATTCTTGGACCAGATCCAGATTATTTCCTTCTCTTAACTCTAATGTCAAGCTGAACACTTACATTTACATGTATATTTGGAGACCAACAGAAAACATTGTTGGAAAATTCTGAAAATAGAAAACTCTGATCCTGATGTCAGTTTAAGACTTCTTAGGAAAAGTCTTCAGAAAAAATGAAGATGTGTAGAAGTTGATTGTTGCAGTCTCACCCCAGAACTACCAGATACCATGTAAAGTTGTTACTAAAACTGGGTGTCCGCCATTTATAGGGTAATAAAATCTTGCCTGACAAGTTTCATAATCATTCTTATGCTTTTCCAGAAAAGGCAGAATCTGCAAACGGTGACCACTAGTAGAGTAAGGGAGCTGCTGCTTTGTTTTTCAGAGACTTTGTGTAAAACGAGACCAAGTATAGAAGTTTGCTTGTTGTGCTTGTCCTGGCCTAACATCTCACATGCAAATATGAAATCTCACGTCATGTCCATTTGAGTCTTATTACTGGTTTAAATGGATCTTGCATCACTTCCATTTTTATTATCCTCTGTATCCACCTGTATCCACTGCTCACCTACACCAAAAAACATTTTTACCATTAAACTAATGTCTGTTAATGTAGACAGGCAGACTAATTAATGCAGAACTGATGAAAATCCAAATCTAATATATTACAATTGAACATGCCTTAATTGAGTACTTACTTTGTAGTTTTATTAAATGATAACTTCAGTGTCTTTGGTAATGTGGAAATGAGAGGTAGAACTGGAAGATGATTTGCCATGGATAGGGGTGGTGTTGAACTATACTAAACACCAGCATAGGTTTTCATTTTATATCACCAGCTGCTTATTTTTCTTCTGATAATCTATGTGGCCAACATGCAATTGTGTTGTAGTAGTTTTGCTTACTCAATAGTACCATTTTGCTTACAAAAGAGTAAATTACAGATTAAATCACCCATTATCTTTGATCTAGATTTTGGTTTTTTTTCCCCAAGAGACAAAAAAGAAGGGTAAAACTTTACTGGAAACAAAAGCAGGGTGATATAAATGTGTTTCTTAAAATCTATCCCAAGGAAAACTTCCTGTCAGCTGGGTTCTCCTTTCTCTCAGCAGATTTAGAATGAAAAACTTCTCCCCTGGCACTCTGTTGATGTAACACAAGAACTTAAAACTAGCAGATACACAGATATCAGTAACATCGATAAGGCCTGTTAGGCTCCCAGAAGTTGTATTGATTAGCTAGTGGGATACTTTATCAAGTTGTCAGAATTAAGTGTTGTTTTAATAGTCCCCTTTACCCATTTAATTGTTTCGCTTCTTCATTAACAATGTATGAGGACTAATGCTAAAAATGTGGCATTCCTTTCAAAAGAACTAGCAGTTTCTGCAGAGAATTGCCTATTTTGTACACTCTACCACTGTGTATTTTGTCACAATGATCAGTTAAAATCTGGTCTTGGTTTGTGCATTCATTGAGTTGCAGTCCATGGAATTTGGCAGGATTCATAACAGTTCTCAAGTGTGAAGTGTGAGCTCATTTGGTCTCAGACTGGTTGCCACAAACACTCAACTCCTGCTCAGATATGTTGGAGGCTGTTGTGACAGTAGGTTCACTGCATCAACTTTCAATTATATTTTCTGTGATCTTTTTTTTAGATTGACTGTGAGAAGTACCCATTTTCACTAAGATTCATTTTTTATACTATTAGAAAAAAAGCATTTTTGTAATATTAGAAACTGAAAATTTTGAATATTTTCAATTCAAAGAAAGATCTAGTAGATATTTTAACAGCAATCTTATTTTAGTGGGAGGGATGTTTATCAACTTCAGTAAAATAAGAAGCATTTGTCATCACATATTGAAAGGGTGCAACAGCCAAAAAATACTTTACGCCCTTTGTGGTTTGGATGGGTTGTGCTCTGCCACATTGCTCACATTTCCTACTGGTTTTACAGCATCCATTACCATTTTTACACAATCAGTCTTCTAGATATATAGAACACAACCCTCTTCCCTAACATCCCTTTTTCAGTCTATAGAAAACCTAATCATACATGAAAAATGTCATGTCTCTTAGTCAAAGGACAACAAGGATAATTTGTGACCTCTTGTTGTTTCGTGGGATGATGACACTTCACTCTTACCTTTTCTTTTTGATATTTTCATGCAGGACTATGTCTAGATAAATTAAATCACTTAAAGATAAACTTTATTGAAAAGTGTCGTATAGTGCTTTTTCCCCTTTAGGAACCTTAGATGAAATCCATCTAAGCAGCTGCAAATCACTAAATACAAATATCAGAAAACATTTAAAAAAAACGTGGTCAAAGAGAAAAATAATCACATTAAATGTATGAGTGCTTCAACTTTCCAAAGGTAGGTAAATCCTTAAGGAACAGGGCAGCACACAAAATTGCTAATCCAGCTCTTACTCTGACAAAATCTTCCATTTAACCAGGACCATCCAGTGACGATGACATGATAAGCAAATGTGTACCATATACCTGTAGCATTATCAAAGCTTAATCACGAGGGTTAGAAGGGATCGATGGAAGCAGCTATAGAAGCTCTGAACAGCAAGGAGTCCATCACCCCTCACCCCTTGGATTTGGTAACCCCTGGAGGTGAATCCATCAGCAGTGATTGATGGGCTGTGACATGAAGACTGGGAATAAAGCAGTGAATATTTCAAATACTGCCGGAAGGTGGAAGCATTTTCCTGTCAGAAGGCCATTATTAGAATGTATTGGTGGATAATGTCATCATCTGTGTGTTCTCCTCCTTGGACTGGAAAGAGTGGAAGTAGGTCTTCCACATTTCTGTATAGAATCTGCCTAGCGATGTGTAAACCTTGCCAGCCACACGACATCAGCTTAAAGTCATAGCACACTCTGAACTGTCTTCCAGAGTCAGTCTGCACAGGCCTAGCAGCTGCTTGTCCAGGGTCTTTGGACATATGCAAGTTAAGTCAACCTTGACAAAAATCTTAGTAGCTCTTTGCTTCACTCAATCCCATATACCAATGCCTTTGTTTGTCCTGTGAGCCCCAAACTGTACTCTTCCGGCCCAGAACTCAAGATGTAGTCTCATAAATGCCACACAGAAGGGAAGGATCAATTCCCTGGAGTGATTCTATGTTGTGATCCTAACAGCCCAAGATGCAGTTGGTCTTCTTTGCTGCAGGGGCACACTGCTGACTCTTGTTCAGTTTGTCCTCCACCAGCAGCCCCAGGTCTTTTCTGATCCCTAGTCTGGGTCATTGCAAGGAGTTATTCTGGTCCAGAGGCAGGCCTTTGTATTTACTTTTTGAACTTCACGAAGTCCCTGTGAGCTCATTTCTCCATCTTTCTGAAGTCTCTCTGAATAGCAGCCCCATCCTTCAGGATACTGACTGCTCTCAGTTTGGTGTTGTGTTATCAGTACATCAAGAACATGGTACATGAATAATTGTATGCCATGACCACTGAAGGGCAAAGTGCTTGATTTTGATAGGGTGCATTTCCCCTCCTTACAGTTCAGGACTATTGTTGTATTTGGCATGCAACAATATCCAGATCTGTCTCAGTAGTTGCCAACAGACCCTGAGGGCAGAAGACCTATATAGGTTTAGAAGACAACTATATTCTCAGTGTACTACCATGTTTGATACGTTCTCCGTTGGCTCCGTTGCTGTACCTCCAAGCAATACAATGAAAGCCTTTAAACAGTTTAATTTGGGAAGCTCTGGGAAGCAAATAATTTCAGAGCTGGAATAATATTGTCAGAAAGCATCACCAGATGCTTACCCTGCTCTAAAATTATTCTGCAGGCATCTGCTGTTGGCTACTTCTACAAACAGTGCCCTGGGTTAGACTGATCCTTTCTCTGATGAAGCACTGTCGTTCTTGTTGCCTTTTGAAGGGTTTCTTTATTTCCATGGATGCGAAAGAGACTCCATGTCACAAAACAGTTGTTCCAAAAGGACTCAGCATTTGCCTGGTTACTCTACTATTGGTACTGAATTGTCTTGACTCAGAACAGAATTAGCACAGTGTTGAGCATTTCTGAAAACCCTGTCCTGGCCTCTGAACCACACAGACCAAGAGGGAAATCAGGTTGTTCTGTTCCTGGGTGAAGGCTGGCAGGTGGACAGTGATAGTGTAATCCCTTAGTTTATAGGAGTTTGCCAGAAGGTCTGCACACCCTTGTCAGTAATTTATCTTGACAGCACCAACTGTCAAAGAAAGATATCCCAGCGCTGCTGTGCCTGCCACTTTCTTCTGTGCTGATGGCTGAGATAAATGCCAGATGCTGGGTTGCTTGACAGTAGAGGAATGGATTGTGGAATACTCTCTTCAGTCTTTTTTTGCTCATTATAGATGACAGATTTTCTTAAACATAAGAGGTGTTGAGCAGAAAAAATTGAGAGAGTGGTACAGATTGGGAAAGCAAGTCAGTCATCTTGTGCAGAGCACCACTTGTCCAACTTTTGCAGTTTTGATTTTCCACATTAGCTTGTGTAGAAGAAGTGTTTCCACAGACGCAGTTCTCCTGGCTCCTATCCCAAAGCTGGCGGTGTCTACTGGGAGTTTAGGTTGATTTTCCTCGCAGTCCACAAAAGCATTTTTTAACTTTTGGAAGAAGCGAAAGGTAGACACCCCTGCCTAGGTCAAATGTTGTATTTGGGAGCCTGCATTCAGGAAGAAATTCTGACCCCTTAAAAATCAGTGACAGCTGTGTCATGACCATAACCTTACATTCAAGTTGTTGATATTTGGGCAAAGTTTGTGTGTTAATACAACTGCTGAGTAAAGTATGTAATGATAAATGACATTCAAAACAAAAAATTTTCCCCCCCCCATGCTTGGATTCATTTAGTATTCTTATAAAATCATGGCGATGCACTCAAAGAACATAATGCAGACCCCCTGTAGGTCCCATAGTGTCAAATCCTGTTATTGAAGCAAATTGGAATTTTGCCAATAGCTTTACTTAAAGCAGGACTGCAGCTGTGCAGGTGTCAAGGCATGCCGTTTGAATTACTCGTACCTGTGTTGGTGCTTTGATAGGTTTGCATATTATCATATAAGAGCAGTGGGATTCTTTCTTGGAGAAGTAATGTTCGGGTTTTGTGGATTTCCAGGTGGTTCTTCATATGAAAACACATCTGAGATAATACTAGCAATTGTGATTAAAAGGAAATAAATATATGAAAATAATCATGTGCTTATTCTCAAGATTAATATATACAATAGATTTGCAAAACTAAATATTCATTACCCTTGATCTGGCCTGAGGTTGAAGTAAGGCCAAGAGCAATATTTTTGAAAAAATTGCAACTTTTATTTTTCTGGGAACCTACGGAGTTGTAGTTAATAGATACCAGAATAATAAATAAGAATGGATATTGCTTTTTGTCCCTCCAAATTTTAAGGATTGCCTTAAATCGCTAAGATCAGATGAGTAAAATTTCATTTGAAGTCTACACTCCTGATGAATTGCACTTGAAGTTCATTTTTTTTTTTTTTATAGGATTAAAAAAAAACAGTTTTCAAGGACCCCCCACCTGGGCACTGATCTGGCTAGCCTCCTTGCATGCGAAGGTATTGAGGGTTGCCCAGGGAGAAAACTGGAATGGGAACTTTTCAGCGCAAAGTAATGTGTAGGCTCAGGGGATTCCTTTGCTCTCTTTCCAAGTGCCAAACAGCATATTGTGGAAGAGTAGCAGAATGCATTGTATCTGTTCCTAGTCATCAAATATGGGGGATGTTTCGTTTTGTCAGGATCACTGGTTACCCAGGCAGGGAGGAAAGTTGTGTGTGCTGGAGAAGATTTTGAAGATATCTTTGAAGAAGCTATGACTGATTTCTTCTCCCTCCTCTCCCAGCTGATCCCATAGTCAGTCAGCCTCCATTGCAGCGATTTGACCCATGGCCCCATAGACCTTTCACAGTTGGTTTTGGTACTTCTCATGGCTTCTCCAACTTGTCTGAGGCCTGGCACCAGTTATCCTGCACAGAATACTTGCCTTACTCTTTTTTGGCTCTCTTAGTACCCATTCCTGGACACGTGTATGGTTACCACACAGGCAGTGTGACCTTTGGCTGACCCCCTGGTGAATGCCAGTCTTTGGCAATCACAGTATGTGTTAAATGTTGCAGGTAACTGAACTAATAACAGAGTTGCTGTGAGTTGGTTGTCACAAAGATGACTTAGATTTTTTTATGTATAGTCTGTAGTTTTAAGGTGCTTTCTCTGTGGCCCAATAGGATGAGAAGCAGGAAGGAGCTGAGAACTGTGGAGCTGTGCTTCACGGGACTTCTCTGTTGGCATACAAGGCGTAGGGCTGACAGGTTTGTCTGGGTGGTTACAGGAAAGTTGGGATACAAGAGCAGCAATGGCTATGCTAGCATTTACCTCTGTTACAGCAGTATCCCAGGTTTGAAGGGATGGATGCCTTCCCGACAGACTTTGTTCTCCCTGCTTTAACGGGGCTGAATCAAAAGCGAGTTGCCTGCTCCTTTCTGGCTATAAAAGATATTGGGGCTGATGTTTGTACCTACTTAAAGTTTATCTTGTGCTTTTAGTCTCACCACATTAGTAAGTTGTTAAAGCAAGCCACAGAAGAAAAGAGGGGGAGGTGGAGGACTGTGGAAAGAGAAGTAAGTAGGAAACAGCCAGACTTCCATTTAAGTTCTTTAGCTAAAAGTTTTGTGGGCCTGGTAGTTTGGAATGAGCTTCTGATCAATGTGGAGCAGTAGCTGTGTTAGTCATAGTGTCAGAGGGCTGAGCAGTGCGTTACTGCTGCTGAGGCCTGGACAAACAGACTGTTGGAAGTACTGCAAGACTTGGAGTGCTTTATGCTTGCTGTAGGACCTCAGCCAAGTAAAAGCTTACCTGTGCTTTAAGTGGAAACACTGGGAAACCGAATACTATAATGTTGTTTTTCTGTGTTGAGATATCTAAAACAAATTCAGATCTGGGGGGGAAAAAGTCTCAATGGGCTACTTGAAACATCATCCTCTCTTTTTGGATAAAGCATTTTGGGTTTGAAATAAGGCCTTAGTATAGTAGTTTACGTATGCATAGCTGGAGGAAGTTTGTCTCAGGGCGAAGAGTGCTTGCCATAGATAGATATATATCAGTATTTGTAGAAGGATGTAAGTGCACATATGTCAGTATTTAATTTCACTTTGTTTTTAACCTGGTTTTTTGATACTTAAGAGATAAATCCCCCAGAAAGTCTTACCTGGAGGTCTTTCAGGGCTGAGCAGGACACACTGTATTAAATTTTCTGCTGGAACTTCTTTAGATGTTTTTCCTGAATGGTGTTTGCTGATTTTACTGGGTACCTACTGTGACAAACACATCAGGCTGCCTTGATACTCCACAAGTTTGTCTTGTGTGTTCTTTTTCTGCTCTAGGCCCATGGCCAAAAGAGCTAACATTGGTGTTGTGCCTAAGTGGAAAATCAGTACCCTTAAAAAGACAATGGTTCAATTATGCTGTGGCATAACTCATCCTGCAGAGAAAACAGCTCACTGTAATGACTTCCTAGACTTCCTAACAGGTTGACAGTGGCCTCAGGGTGTCTTGTAATCACTGTTCTCCCTCCTTGCTGCCAGAGGGGCGAATTTCTGGATGAATGGTCACCTTTTCAGTGAAACCCTGTCCCACAAGCCATGGGAACACTATATTTATGCAGTGACATAGCTCTCAACGCTGTGCTGATCTCTTGCCAAACAAATCACCTGCAAGTGGATTTGACTGGGGTTGGTATCTACCAGGTACAGAGAAGGCTCTTCTGTGCTGGCTTTTTTTCTCTTTGACTTTGGGGTAGTGTTAATACTTAAGTTTGTATGCTCTACACAAAGCACAAAAGTATCCCTAGAATTGAAAGTATTTCTTGAAGGTCCATACTCAATGTTTATGGTGAAATAATCTTTTGGCTACCCTGTTTGACAGGGAAAAGTATAAACATTCTTTAGCATGCCTGCTGTCATCAAACACTCAGCACGCTTCTAACAAATTATTCAAGTACATCTTTTCCTAAGAAGTTTTAAGAACAGAAGATGCATTAAGAAAATAAAGGAGGTGAAGAGGTAAGGGATTAGTTTATCAAAGAGACTTGGGAGAGAGGTGCTGCTATTAATTGTCATTATTGCTTGTATTGCTGAAGAAAACTCAGAAATCGAATTAGTCCTGTGTGTTAAACTCTTTTTGATGATGAGGCTTGTTTTACTTGCTATGTTCAAAAAGAAGTTCTGAAGAAATTAAAGCCTAGGAAAATGCTGATGTCTGTCAGTTGTAAATCCTGTTCTTAAGGCTATTTGCTTGCTGTGTAAGAGTTCTGTGGTTTGAGTCATGCTGCAAACAAGCATGCTAGAAAGCTAGATATTTATAGATAATTTGCCAACATGCAAAGGGTCTCCTGTTCAGTCTGTTGTGTGACCATGAAGATCAGGATGAGAGTGCCTGTGGAGTTTCCTAGTGCAAGGATGGGAAGAAAAGAAATCTGCAGATGGTAGTGGTGCAGGAAGTGCTAATAGAGAACTCAGTTCAGCAAAGTCCTCCCCAGAGTAGGCAGGACATGTGCCAAGAAGGGAGGGAATAGGGGTAGAAAGCGACTCTACCTAGAAGGTCATTACAGAAGCAGGTGAAGATAATAGTTGCTGTACTGAAGAGTTTTGAAGAGAGGAATCTAAGAAGATGCACTTCACTTTCAGAAGTGAAACAGAGTTCTTCATGCACTATAAAACTGGAAAGACTGTAATCTAGTCTGTAGAGTGTGTGGGCCAAAAGATATCTGGAAATTAATTTGTTTTTACAGTAGCATTATTAGTTTAGAAAGCCATCTAATCTTCGCCATATCTTTTGCCAGTGATGGGAGTTCATGTTATTTGACTTGTTTGCAAGTTCATTATACCTTAGTCCTATGCTTCCTTGGGATTTTTTGGTGTTTGAAAACTGTAGGCCAAGACCTGATTTCTGTGGAACCCCTGCTACGGAATTAAATGCATCTAGTGATTATTTACTGTTTGTAATTGTGTTCTGGGAATGCTCTCTTAGCTAGTGTTTAAGACACTGCGTGGGATTCAGGTTGTAGCTTAAGGCACCTAAACTTAGGTGTTCATGCGTAGGCATGTAAGCTACAGCCAAGCATCTTGTCTCTGTTTATAGTCAATGGAGATCTATAACGGACAATGGAGCTTATTCCTAAGTATAGAAGTGGAGACAAGGTAGTCTGGAAGCTGAATCCCACTCTTACTGCACATTTTATGTTCTAATTTAATCAAACATCTTGTAATACCAAATCATATGCCTTCCTGGGGTAGGAAGGGCTATTGAAGAAAGGAGGGAACAGTAAAAATGTGGAAACTAGTAGCTTTATAAGAAGTGGGAAAAGGTGTGTCAGAAGGGAGAAGGAACAGTCCTCTATGTATGACTGAAATTAAGGGGAAAGTGCTGAGATGTATAGAAGAGAAGTCAGGGTTAGAAAAAGGGAGTTGAGGGATACACACAGGAGAAACAAAACATAAGAGCCTCAGGGTTGAAGGTGAAGGTACCTTTTGGGGGAAGGTAAGTACTACAATAGCTCTTGATAGCTGTCTTGCAAGTAATCAATTACATTTGGGTTAGAAGCATGGGAGAGCAGAGCAAGAGAAGAGAGGAGACTGCTGGTTATGGGTCTAGAGCTATTTTAGGTTTTTGGAATAGTAACGAGGAAGCTCTGAAGGAGGGGGAATGAACTGCAGCAAGTCATCTGTCATCACACGGTGTGGTTGTGATGAGGGTGGCTTTGTGGTGGGAACACAGAAGTGACAGTCAAGAAGATAACCTGAATTCAGTTTCCATCACTGCTTTACATTTACACAGTGACCTAGCTCTCAACACTGTCCTGCTGCTGTCTCCCGTGGATAAAAGAAAGCTGACAGGATATTATTTGCTTCTTTTGCAAGAGTGTGATAACTTAGGCCAAGTTTCTTGGACTGCTGTTTCTAGTTGTTACCTATTATTTGGAAGCAGTGATAGAGAATTTGTTAAGTTGCTCAGAACTCCCAGATTAAATCTTAGTCTCAAAACCAAGCCTTGATGGACCTTCACAGCCTCAGATTAAATTTTAGTCTCAAAACCAAGCCTTGATGGACCTTCACAGCCTCAGATTAAATTTTAGTCTCAAAACCAAGCCTTGATGGACCTTCACAGCCTCAGATTAAATTTTAGTCTCAAAACCAAACCTTGATGGACCTTCACAGCCTCACTGGTTTAACTGTCTTCTTGACTGACCAGACGTGGCTCTTTTAAATGAACTTGGAAGCTTTCACACAGAGTTCTGGCACTGACAACTGATATTGGCTTTGAAACTGCTAATTCAATTGAGGCAACTTGAGAGTGTGGCCTTGGAAATGCAAGATCTCCATATGAAGGAAGACAGTGAGAAGGATGGCAGTGTCTTATGCATATACGCTTTCTCGAAGTCAGCACTTCCAGATACGCAACACTATTAGGACAATCAAATCGAACATAGCCTTTTGTCTTCCCACCTTCATGACTGTAAAAGCAGTATCCTTCCATCACTTCATGAACTGCAGGGTTTGCATTGTTTGTTTGGGCAGTGTTCTTACAGAGCAAACTTGAGGATTCAAATTAAGGCCTAAATATGTTATTGGCACTTTATTATAATGCACCACTGTTCTACCCCAGTCTGGAAAACCAGGTTTTAGTCTCTTACTAATGGACACCTGGTGGTCTGTTGGCTTCTCAGTGGTTTGTTAAAATGAGCAAGCAAATGCTGCCCATCCCACCTTAATGTTACTGTTCATAGGTTTCTTGACTCTCCAAAAGATTGTAAAGGGAGCCCAGAATTTTAAAAGAGGTTGAAGAAAATCACTTAGTTAAAAAGAGGAGAGGAAGTTTTGCTTCAGTGTTGTGGTCAAGTATCAGAGACACTCAGAGGGCTTGTTTATTTGACACAGTTTGCCCTGTTCTGAAAAGAGTAGGGCTTCATCTTGGGCAGACAGAGTCCATAAGGAATATTTGTGTCGCATTTAACTCATAGGCAGCTGCTATCCAGAAATGTCCGTGCTTGCTTGATCCTAAGTGGGTAACTAATATTCCAAATGTCAGGTCAGAGAAAGAGCATTAGGAGTCAATCTGGTCACAACCCTGCTTATATTCATTAGAAAATTGTTTCCTTTGGGGCATTGCTTGCAGATGTAGTTTCTTTACACACTTACACAGATAGATGTTTTTCAACAGCTTTTCAGTATAAAGGGTAGAATGCAGCTACTTCCCAGCCGTGCAATATTCCTCTGTAATAATCACTGCATATGTACCCTTCAGACAAACTGCAGTGCTGTTAATGTTTTGAAATACCATTTATATGCTAGACTATCTAGGAGGGAAGGAAAGAAGTGTGGTCCCTTTCAATCTATAATCCTACTTGCAAATAAGAGGGTTAAATCTCACCAAGTCTTTGGCTCCATCTGTTGCTTTCTCTCCTTCTCCATCAGTCTCACAGCAAGCAGCACTGAAATCCTAGCCACAGATTGCTTTTCCTCAAATGCGGGGCCAGGGGCACTGTCCAGATTATGTAGAGACAATAACAGTAAATGGGCCTCAGTGCAAGTCTCAGTTCTTTTAATTTTGCCTATAACTTTTTAGTGTGTTCTCAACTTTACTTCTTGTAATTGTATGGCTTGCAAAGGGTGTTGAGCAGACATTCTCATTGTAGCAATTTCATGTCAAGCATTTGTCTCTTGAGCTGAGAATGTCAGGTTCAAAAAGTGCTTTGGTAACATTTTCCTGAGTGATTTTATAGCGAGATATATTTTGTATGGTTTTATCTTTCTATTTTTGTTTCTAGTAGACGGCAAGAGACACTCTCTCAATTTTCAGCTTTATGCCAGAGCAATATCAGTTACGGGCAGTGAGTCAGTCGTAGCTCAAAAAAAAATCTCAGGCTGTATAGATAACTAGAATGAAACCCAGAAATACTTTTCTAGGAAAAAATTGTCACAGGTGCTTCTGTGAAACTTAATACATAGAAGTGAAGACAGGAGGATTCAACGTTTTGATTACTTGGTTGCAGCACTATCAAATGGATGAGACAGAGCAAACCAGATATAAGAAATTATGAATGCAGGCAAAAGTTATATTACCTTCAGCTAAATGTTGTGTACATTGAAATGACAGCCTGCCTCTTGACTAATTTTTTTTAACTATCCTTAGGTCATATAACCTTTAAAGAAAGTAAGTTTTAACAGCTCTTTCAACGAGCACTCTTAATTCTCTTCTAGATGAACGAAAGCTTCCAATCTATTTTAGTAATTCTCAGAAATAGAAAAATGGGAAAAAATCATAGGATGCTTTGGCTCAGCTTCTTGTGAAGGTCAGGAGAAGCTTGAGTAGGCTTCATATTCCTGTCATAAGCCCTGGTAGAGGTGGAGTTGGTGCTTGCCCATGGTGCAGCCATGACAGTGGATGTGTCCCTCAGGTGAGGGTGACAGCTACCCTCTGTCCTTACAGGTGTCTCTGTGTGGAGTAGTTCCTGCAGCTGCCTGTTCTGACTGGAGGACTCCTTTGGAAAAATACACTCAACCCACTTCCCACTGCCTCAGCATTTTGCTCTGGGGAGCCAGGCTGAGCAGCCCTCAGCCAGCAGCCACATCTGGCCCTTTGGTCCATTCAAAAGTCAGTCTTTTGATGTAGGGTTTGTGGATGCCTTGGGCTTTGTCATGTGGTTAGGTTGCTATTGGCTTTCTTGTGTCTGTGGTTGTGATTGCAGGGAATTAATGCAGTTCTCCAATTGGGAACAATTGATTTGTAGATGAAAATGCATCATGCCAATCTTAAGTGTCCTCTTTCAGAGATGAAAGAGGACCCTTTTGTAAATGGTCATTTCTGTAGTGCTTCAGGATCCTGCTTGGGTTGTGCTTGGCAGGAAAGCTGGTTTTGTGTTGGAGGCAAAGGAGTGAAAGCCATGTCTGCTGTGGTAGTCTTTGTTAAACGGTCCTGCTATTTAATTTCCTGTTGAAGGGACGTTTATTTAAAGCTAATTACAGGCCTACCTGTAATTTCAGCTCTCCAACTAGTTCTGACGGTTTCAAAGTAAAAAGGCTGTTTGTCTGGAGCTGGTGAATTATCATCACACAAGCTCACATGACATGCAAGCTTAAGAAATTAAGTGAAAAAATGGAGCTTGGAGGAGAGGAGCTTGCCTGATTCTAAGACATGTCTCTATGACAGGAGGGTGGGATGTGTGTTATCTGGTCACTTGGACAAGAGATGGAAAGTCTGACCAAAAAGTATGATGAAACTACAGTCACAAAGACCTTAGCATGAGACACAACACCATATTCCTACCTTGCAGAAGATCAACCTAAAGATGTTAGGAGATAAAGTGATCTTTTCCCTAGATGGTTGTCAGTTCAGGACAGAGCAGACCATAAGCATGCGTATGCCAAGAGCTTCAATAATTTACATCACAAGATCATCAAAATACTTGTGTATATGAATGAGAATATTCTCTTTGTACTTCATACTCAATGTGTTCTCCAGGCTCGTAAGAATTAGCTGTTATGGTGTCCCCTTGGTATGTTTCCAGAGTGTTGGCAGTGATGTCCTTTCTATTGCTTGAGAGCAAACATTCTTGATGATGGGTGGGACTTGTTCTTCTGTGCAGAAGGCAGAGGTTGAACTGCACAAGTACAGACAACATGAAATGTTCCATCAGTGAGACCTGTTACAGCATCTCTAGTCACAATGGTATTCTATGGTTATAGGTATGTGTGCAGAGCACTAAAGGAAGCAACAAAAATTCAGTTCTTCACTGTTAGAAATCATTAAAGTAATGGTGGGTGGCCCTCAGCTGATTCTAGTTCAAGCTAATTTTCTTGACTTTTAAGTTGTGCTGCTATAAACCCAGTGAAATCTAGACCCAGGGCATTTGTATGTCTTAGTTCCAAAGTCCATAAAGGAAATTCATGGTGGCAAAACTTGGACACAGGTAGATTGGGCAAAATTAGATGGATCTTTGGTCTCCTGGCCAAAGGTATGAGACTTTGAGCACTTGGACCTATGAACAGAAGCAAATGTGGTTCTGTTCTTACTGACCGCTTTGTTGTTATTGCTATGTTTTGTAATAAACCAGTGGCTTCTTTTGCCAAAAGGGTAGTGGTGATCTTATTTCTGTGGTGGGCAACTGATGTTGCAGGGCTGCATAGGGAAATACGTTCAGTGTTTGTACGCAGTTTGCCTCTAGGCAATGGTGTGGGTTTTTTTCCTGAACTGCTTTAAGAACTGTAAACATCTGTTATACTGTGAAAATGCATATAGGAAGTAAACCTGAAATCCTTGTGATCTTCACTTTTTTCCTTGTGTTTGGAAAATTTGTTGCTCATATGGACGTGGTGGTTAAATACCATTTACATACTACTGTGACAGTGACATAAGTATCATGGCAACAAAATGTGCTCCTGGCATATTAAGGGAACGTTATAAAGGTGGCAAACTTCAGAAAATAATGGATCTTCTGTGCACTATTTCTGCTTGCTATTTAACTGTTGCAAGGCAATCCGTAGCTTTGGAGTCATTGCTTTGGTCGATAGTCGAGAGCCGTGCTAGGGCCTAGTGGTAAAAAAAAAAAACAACAAAAACCAACCAAACAAACAAACAAAACCCCCCCAAAAAAACCCACCAAATTCTGTTGGCTCAACCAGCTACTCATGAGCACTTTGTGCCCTGCTTTCCACTAGCTCTTCATGACTGTATTGCTACTGGGGAGAAGGGGTATTTGAAAGATGTCTTTCAAAAACAACCCACAAACTTAGTAAAGCTGTGGCTTCTTCACAGCAGTAAAGCGGGGCAGATTGTTGGGAGCAGAAGAGGGTTCATTTTGGTTCTCTGCTCTTTTTTTGTTCTTTCAACAATCTGGTTTCAATGCATCACTTACATTATTTCACTCCTGTTGTGATCAGGAACTGGTGCTTCAGTGGCAATCATAAATACTGGATCTTTTAGATCTGTTTGCACAATAAATTGTGACTGGCTGAATAGGCAGTATTAGAATTGGTGCTTGGGAAAATCAACTTGAAAATTAAGTTTATTGCATGTGTGAGTATCTGAACAGTCAATTCTTTCTCAGTTTGAAAAAAAAAAGTTTTCTACTTGGAAGTTCAAAGCATGGAGTCTTGGAGTTCAGCACTAGAGTCACTGAAGCTGCTTCCCCTGCCCCAAGCCCCTGTATGTGTTTTTACCTGGATCTTTTATCCCTGCTTGGAAGCTTGTGGGCTTACAAGTGAGAAATCTAGCCTTATGCTCTGACAGCTCTCTGGGTTTTGAATGGAGCTGAAGAAGTCCAGATGCAGAGCATTTTCTTACAGTAGAGGGAGTAGATTGCCAATTAATGCAAAACTTGCCTTGTGTGGTCAGTAGTCTACTATTATGCAAAACATAGTTATGCTTGGGGGCATCCGTCTATTTTAATGAATGTTAAATTTGAGTAACCAGAGGTAAGGGATGGTATATGCTAAAGGGGATTTATGAGATTGTAAGACTCAGAAATGCGTTCAGGTGCTGAATTTGGACAGCCATAAATTTGGTGGCAACCAGGGTCCAGTTTTACTTGCCTTCTCTTAGGTGAGATGGAGGTGCATGCACCCTTAAAACCACTATAGTATTGTGCTATGGAATGTATTTTGTAGATAATATTTTCCTGACGGAACCAGTTAGGAAAGATGGAAGGAAAAAAGCTTCTGCATGATTCTTCTCTGTTCTATCTGCTGTTTCACTGTGTATATGGCCAAAATGGTTTGTATTGATGTTAGAGACTTGTCTCGTGAGCCATTGGTGATAGAAGATGGGTCAGTGAACCAGGCTAACAGCTGGTTCTGCAACTGTTACTGCAGTATCACTATTACTGGCTTTATAATTCTTATTATTATTTTTTATTTGGTAATATAATAGGCATATATTAACCCTGACTGAGATCAGGCATGTTCTCCAAACGTACGGTGGAGAATTAGTCCTCAGTTTAGATAAGACAATAGCATTCAGCAGAGGCTGGTTTTAGCTGCTTTTGAACTTGGCAAATTTGAAGGCTGAAATTTTTCTTGCTAAATGTCCAGATTATCTTAATATTTATATTTTCTAACTCTGGAAGTTTAACTTTGTGTCTTTGTTCTTATTTATTGTAGCTTATAAGTATCATTTCTGTGTAGTGCTTGAGTGGTATCTTAGGGCCTGTGTCAGGTACTGTCATATGCTATGCAATGCTGTAGTTCAATGGTTACAGGTGCTTCTTTGGAGAAGTAGTGGCGAAATGAACAGTGATTTATAAAAATAAGGGAGATCAAATTGTTCACTAAGTTGCGTGATCTGAACAGCTCACAAATGTTAAACTCTTCTGCAGCAGTTTAAAAATCAGTACATTAATTAACACAATGTTATTTGTCTGATTTTTAAGAATCTATAGATTCATTCTAAATGCCCAGAGATGATTTTCTATGCAGCCACTTGGAGCTTTCCATTTTGTAACTGTTGTTCAAAGGGAAGCTAATTGAAGAGGTAACTGAAATTGCTCCCATTCCTCTTTACACAAATGAGTTTTATAAAGTATGTGCTACTTACTAAATTATCTCACCACGAAGACATTAGAGAGACATTTCCTCCCTGGATAAGAAGGTCCATTATATAAACCTCACTTACTACCTGAAATGTAGAAGGGTTTACATTTTTAATAGAAAAGTTATTGAACCTTTGTCTCAAATGACAAAACAGACTCTGCTTGATTACTTGTTTACAGTAGGGTGTTGCAGAGTGTTCCCGAAGTCATCTGTTGAAAAATTGCTGCCATACCGAAGGGAAATTTGGCATGATTTCTGTGCTCTTGACTGCTCTCCTCGGACTTCTGTGTCCTTCCTGCCAAAGTACTTATCCCCAGGGTACAGTGAATTAGATTTGGATATTGCTTATTTTTACTTTTGGGACATCCTGAATTGTGACCGGCTTTTGCGTTGAACCATAGGTGTGTAGTCTGCTTCCAAGATGAGTACACAGCATACACTTGATTTCATTGTGTGGTGCCTTTTGTCTTAAAAGTACTTGTTTTCAAGTGCTCCGTGAAAATACTGATAGAAAGGTCTGATGACTCTGAAGAACCTAGTTGCAAATACTGCTGTTTTCAGTGTATTGGGCGCACCCATGGAGGGAGTTGCTGCTCTGTTTAAGGTGAGGTATAGCAGCCTGACTGAGAAGGGCTGGGGGAGGCAAGTAGTCATGTGCTAATGAAGGTCCATTACTTCCTTTGATTAAACCCTTTATGCCATCTCTCCCTTCTCCTGAGCAATGCTTTTGAACCACAGATAAGCAAGAATGGGGCCAGGTACTTTTTTCTGTAAGCAGCTTGTATCGTTTTGTCCTCTGCTCTTGGTTGTCCCGAGTGTTTGGTTTTTTCTCAGTTGTAATTTATCTCTCTGATACTCCCCCACCTCCCTGCCTTCCCCCAGAGTGGCAAATAGCAGTATCACTGATTGCATCGCCTAGGCAGCATTTCAGGTAGCAGAACTCATGTACCTGAATACTTCATTCAGGTTAAGCACCAAGGGCTGTTCCCAGGTATAGTTTATGAGGCATCTAAAGGAGGAGCCTGATCAGGCTCCTTGTTAAAAAGGAGACTGTGATTCAGCTAAGAGCTACAGCCTCTCTCTGACCTTCAAGTGTATAATCTTTTTACAGTTCAACATATAACTGAGTTTCTGAAACAACACTTGTGAATGCTGGAAAGTGAGTTCTCTCTTTGTGGAGCAGTTTGCTAACAACTGGCTACGTGAGAAAGGGCACAGCACTGAGGAACTGCTGACAACGGCGACGTGATGGGAGAATACCGAAAAGTATCAAAGAAGAACAAAGAACAGAAGCAGGACTATGTAGAAGGCCTTGCAGAAATCATAAGGGGAGAGATTGGTATTTAACCTTAGCAACCAAAGTATCTAACCTTAGCAACCTATAAGGAGCTTGCTTTTTGCAATATGTATGAACTAATTATTGTGGATATAAAAGCAGTGTGAGTACTAATAAAGTTGAGCCTTTGTGCATTAAATGATGGCTGGGCTCCCTCTGCGTTCTTTCAACAAATGGTGACCGCGACGTGATACGTGCCAAAGGACGTATCAGGCACCACGAAGGATAAAGACCAGAGAAGGTTGTTCAGGTCCTTAAGCAGCGAGGACGGCGAAAGGCGACTAAAAAGGCCCGCGCCCAGGGTGTCATAAGAGGTGAGCCCTGCTGATACGTGCTGCCGAGACCTGGAAAGGCTGCAACGGAAAAATTCAGGTATGGACAGGCAAGCAGCATATGATTTATTTGCATCCTGGCTGACACAACGCCGGGTTGAGGGAATAGATGTAAAAAAGGATCTTCAGGGGCTTTTAGCTTATGGGGTAGAGCAAGGTTGTTTTATTAATCCACATACAGTTCATGAGTTATCGGAATGGCGAAAATTTGGAGATAAGTTATGGGAATTAACATTGAATGATGATAAGACAGCAAAAAAGTTGGGAAAGTTATGGAGGGTGGTTCATAATGAATTGCTCAGGTATCAGGCTGAAAAAAGAGCTGCACAGAGCGCAATTGCGGCAAAAGAGAAAAACACCAGATATGGGGAGGAAGAAACTAGGTGGCCATTACCGCCTACGTTTCGTGAGCTTGTTTTACCACCTTTACGTTCCGAAGAGACGGGACAGGAAAGCTCAGAACGAGTTCTCCCTACCGCTCCCCTCGCTTCTGCCCTGAGTAGCCCTGACGTGTCCAGCCAGACTGTGACGCCGGAAAGCGAGAATTCTACTCCTGGCTCAGAAGATGGGCTGGGGATAGAGATCGCTAAAGAAAGGTGTCGGGCTTGGAATGCATTGGCACGAGAGGGGTTAGAAAAAGGGGATGAGGAGATGACTCAGATGGCGACAGCAATGGCTTTTCCAGTTCAGTTTCAGCCGAACCCAGCTGGTGGACTAAATGCTACTGTTACGGCATTAGATTGGAAGCTTTTATCACAATTGCGCTCTACAGTGAGTTCTTATGGTGTTACTGGTGAACCGACTCGTCAAATGTTAGATTATCTCTGGAGCACTCAACTTCTTTTGCCTGCAGATTGTCGGGGTATAGCAAAGTTAATTTTCTCTCCTAGTCAGTGGTTGTTGTTTAATGCGCATTGGCAAGAGAGTGTGTTAGAATCGATAGCGGTACAGCGGCAAGCAGGAGATCCATTACAAGGGATTACAATGGATGAATTAATGGGGTTAGGACTTTATGCTAGAGTAGAAGCTCAAGCACTGCTCGGTCCGGATAAAGTGAGAGAGGCAATGAGGTTAGTGAGAGAAGCCATAGAGCAAGTGAAAGAGCCAGGCGGAGTTCCAATGTATATGGGAATTAAGCAAGGAAGAGAAGAGACTTTGGGCAGTTTTGTAGATAAGTTGGTAAATGCAATTGAAAGAGCAAGAGTACCTCTCTACATGCAGGGTGCTCTCTTAAAACAATGTATTTCACAAAATGGCAATCCTGCTACAAAGAGTTTATTGAATACATTAAGGGCACATTGGACTGTAGAGGAGGCACTTGAAAAAGCGTCATCGATACCTACTGGACCTCAGGCTTTTCTTGTAGAGGCAATAAAGAAATTAGGGGAAGGAATGAAAGAACAGGTTCAGGCTACTCAAAGTCAGGTTATGGCAGCCCTTGCGCCTCTCCAGACTTCAGCAGCAACAGCAGTTAAAGTGCAAACACCTAAAAAGGGGCAGCTGCGGTGTTACCGATGCGGAGCTCCAGGGCATGCACGAAAGAGTTGTACAGCCAGAAATGTATGGTGTCAAACTTGCCGATCCAACTCCCATAATGAGGTGGCTTGCTGCAGACGGTCGGGAAACTCCACACGGAGCGCGTTCGCCGGCCGCCGCGCAACGACCAAAATTGCAGCCGCAGCGCAGTCCTTCAACCCGCCACCCGGGGAAGTCTCGGGTTGGACCTGGCAGCAGCAGTAGATGTTATTCTGTTAACAAATAATCCTCAAACAATATCTACGAATGTACGAGGACCTATCATTATTAATGGGAGAGCCATGGGAGCTTTATTATTAGGAAGATCATCGGCATCACAATGTGGACTATTTGTTTTACCGGGAGTTATCGATGCAGATTATGAAGGTGAAATTTATATTATGGCATATACACTGAATCCACCAGTAAAGATTGCACAGGGACAACGGATTGCACAGCTGGTGCCTCTGCCACAAGTGACTCAAACAATACGACCAGTAACTGAGGAGAGTCGCGGAAATAAAGGCTTCGGATCCACAGGAAGCCTGACCCTGCTAACACTGAATCTGAGTACGAGACCCAGGAAGACTGTTCACCTGTCATTTCAAGGTAACGCAATAACTGTGGAAGGGTTGTTAGACACAGGCGCAGATTCCAGCATACTGTCGCCTTCTTCTTGGCCACAAGGCTGGCCGTTACAAGAGCATACCAGTACCATCACTGGCGTGGGTGGTTTAACCTTAGCTAATCGAACGCCGCCCCTACAATTAACAATTGAAGGACAAACAGTCACAGCGGTGCTTGCTGTAGTGCAATTACCTCCAGGGGTAAATTGCTTAATTGGAAGAGATGTGTTAGCACAAATGGGAATAGTTTTGACAAACGATCACCATTTATCCTAATGGCCATTGCTTGGACTTTCCCGATCCCTATAACTTGGACATTTGACAATCCAATATGGGTAAAGCAGTGGCCACTAAAAAGGGAAAGTCTTGAGCAAGCACACTTGCTAGTACAAGAACAATATCAGCAAGGACATTTAAGATTATCTACTAGTCCTTGGAATACTCCGATATTTGTCATAAAAAAGAAATCAGGCAAATATCGACTTTTGCATGACCTTAGGGAAGTAAACAAACAAATGGAACCAATGGGGGCTTTACAACCAGGTATGCCGAATCCAGCTATGTTACCTTATGAATGGCCTATATTGATTGTGGACTTAAAAGATTGTTTCTTTACGATTCCGCTTCATGAAAAGGACATGCGCCGATTTGCTTTCACTTTACCGGCAATAAATAGAGAAGGGCCAGATCAACGGTTTGAATGGACAGTTTTACCGCAAGGAATGAGAAATAGTCCAACTTTATGTCAGATTTTTGTAGATGCAGCCTTACAGCCGTTACGTCAAAAATGGACTAATGTTATAATTTATCACTATATGGATGATATATTATTTGCACAAAAAGAACCATTTACAGAAGCACAGATAAAAGAAATTGTAAACACCCTTGCAAAGCAAAGATTGGTAATTGCACCAGAAAAGATACAAAAAACAGCTCCATGGAAATATTTGGGATTGTCTTTGATGAAACAAATAGTGACACCACAAAAATTGACAATTAATCCTGAAATTTCAAGACTGCATGATGCTCAAAAGCTATTAGGAGATTTACAATGGCTAAAACCTATAGTGGGCATCCCAAACGAGCTTTTACAACAATTACGACCACTGTTAAAAGGAAATGATCCTGCACAGGTGGTGTCTTTATCAGCAGACCAGAAGCGAGTGCTACAACAAATTATGGATCGTATTACTTCTGGACAAGTGCGTCGGAGAGACGCTGAGCTCCCCCTGGACATACTTGTGTGGATGGGTTCACAGCATTTGCTCGGGGCTATTACGCAGTCTAAAAAGAAAACGGGGGAGACATGGGTGCTAGAATGGATCACGCCAGCATTACAACAATCAAAATCTCTACTTCAAAAAATTGAGGCACTAGCAAATTTAGTAAAGAAAGGTCGTGTGCGAGTTATTCAAATAAGTGGAAGAGAACCTCAATTCATATACTGTCCAATGCAGAAGGAAACCATGCAGTGGTACCTGGCAAATAGCACAGCATTGCAGGAAGCCATGTTAAATGGGCCAATGATGTTGTCAACTGATCAATTATCTATGGAACCTTTGAGATGGTTAGGACAATTACATTGGATTGAACAGCCAAAAAGACAACAGGCGCCGATTCTGAATGCCATCACAGTTTATACAGATGCAGGAAAGAAATCTCAGACAGCAGCTATAACGTGGCAGGAAGATAACACATGGAAACACGAGATATTAAAAGCCACAGCACAAGATACACTACAAACTTTGGAACTGTTGGCAGTAGTTTGGGCGATGGTTAAGTTTAATGAACCATTGAATATTGTAACTGACTCTATGTATGTAGCAGGAATAGTAGCAAGGATAGAAGATGCAGAAGTCAGGGAAGTACAAAATAAGCGTCTCTATGAGTTGTTTTTACAATTACAGAGGGCCATAAAAATAAGGGAACAACCGTATGCTGTAATTCATGTTAGGAGTCATAAATGGAATATAGGACTTGGGGAAGGTAATGCTCGAGCGGACAAGTTGGTATCCACTGCTGTACATGTTCCCATGCCGAAAGACAAATTGGCAAAAGAAGCACATGACATATTCCACCAGAATGCAAAAGGGCTAAAAACACAATTTGGCATCACAATGGCGGAAGCAACGGCCATAGTAAAAACATGCCCTGTTTGTAGTTTTCACAATAAAGGGGTTGGTATTGGAATAGGAGTCAATCCTAGAGGGACGAAATCTAATGAAGTATGGCAAATGGATGTGACTCACATACAAAGCTTTGGTAGACTTAAATATGTACATGTCACTATAGATACTTATAGCAAATATATATGGGCCTCTGCACAGAGTGGGGAAAAGGCCACACAGGTAATCAGACACTTAACATGTTGTTTTGCAATAATGGGAGTCCCGAATACTATAAAGACAGACAATGGACCAGCATATGTCGGAAGTCGAATGCAAAGATTTTTAAACAAGTGGGGAGTGAAGCATGTAACAGGGATACCGCATTCTCCCACAGGACAGGCCATAGTTGAGAGAGCAAATGGTATCTTGAAACGTTATGTAGCAAAATATCAGGAAATACAGGATGTACAGGAAAGATTAGCAAAAACATTATTTGTAATGAATCACTTGTGTATATTTGGAGACGCAGAACAACCACCAGCTATGTTACATTATGAGAAGGCAAAAGTAAGTGAAGGAAGGAAAGAGATATGGGTAAATTATAAGGATCCAAAAGATGGATTGTGGAAAGGACCAGCTAAAGTAGTAATATGGGGAAGGGGATATCTTTGTGTTTCTACACCAACAGGCACCGTATGGGTTCCAGCGAGATGGGCGAAACCTGCCGCACCTCCCAATGACACCAGAGGAGAGACAAGCTCATCGACAGCGGCTGAAGATCCAGCCCGTTTTGACCCAACTTGAGGGTCTAATCGGACATTCACTTTACTGGGCAACATTGTCAGATGTATGGAGAATTATTGAGTGGTTAAATGGGAATGTAATAAGAAGTGGGCAAAATTGTTTAAACTGCAACAATCCAGATCATCAAGCGTGGGTAAAGGTGTTTTGTGGAGGATGTGAAAAAAGATATTGGATACACCAATCACAGCTATATTTTGGGTTAAGATGTATTAACTGTCGTAATACATGGATTAATGACAACCCACAGAGGGCATTAGCAAGGTTTGCAGGGCAGCCAATTCAAGAGTGTTTCGGTTTGTGGGAAAATCGAGAGTCGTTATCCCTGGCAGCGGCTGTTTGGTGGCTGCAGCACCATAAGCAACGGTTAGAACAGGAATCAAAATCTGCATGTTTACAGACTGAGTGTTTCATACATAGTGCTATTCCTCCGTGGATACAGATTGCTCCCCGTAGGTGGGGACAGATGAAAAGGCGTTACGTAGCAATAAAAGATAGAAGTACAAAGAACAATTGATTAATCAGGATTAGGAATTTATTTGTATCTCCACAGATGGCAACCTTCATTAAGATCCTACCCAGCGTGATTGGCCTGTTTTGGACAATATATCAAGCTGAAGGCTGGATGGTTTCACAACCTAAACAAAATGTCTGGGTAACTTTGGCAAATATGACACATCAAGAAACCTTGTGCCTTTCTACTGCGAATCCGGAAAATCCATTCTCCACCTGTTTGGTGGGAGTGCCAGTAGACACATGGCCAATCCCACAAACCCTTCAGATTTTCTCTCTTTGCAACTCTCCAAAAAATTGTACAGATAATTGGGATGGTGTATACAGTCACCTTCCACAGGTTACGCAAGAACCCCAAGAGCTAGAGTTGCTAGGCTCTGTTATAATGGATGCTTGTGTGTTTTTTAATTACTCCTATAACACCACACGGAGAGGGCAAAATGTGAATGCAACTAATGCTGCTTATCATAATTCAACTGCTTGGTGCAATTATACCTCGACTAACATCTCACGATCTTTTGCTGTTCCTCTTGCATTACCTCCTGGTGTGTTTCTAATCTGTGGAGATCGTGCCTGGGGAGGCGTCCCATCTAAACTGAATGGAGGCCCGTGTAGCCTCGGACGTCTCACGTTATTAACACCAAATGTGTCAATGATTCTGAATATGACTCAAAAACATAAGCGAGTCCCAAGGACCGTTCATCAGTTTGAAAGTTCTTGTCGAGATAACATTGAATTCTGGAATCCAGGCCAAATCATAACGGCCTCCATATTGGCACCAGGAGTTGGTGTTGCAAATGCCTTAACTACTTTGAATAAGTTGGGATGTTGGCTTAGCAAACAGACTAACGCTACTTCTTTAGCTTTAAGTGGTCTTTTAACTGATGTTGATAGTGTTAGACATGCTACTTTACAGAACAGAGCTGCAATTGATTTTTTGCTTTTAGCACAAGGCCATGGATGTGAGGAATTTGAAGGAATGTGTTGCATGAACCTGACAGACAATTATTCTTCAGTCCATGCAAAGATTAAGAAATTGCAGGAAGGTCTGCACAGCTTGAAACAAGTAGATGGATTAGGGATTGAAAGCTGGTTAAAAGGATGGGGACTTTCAGGATGGTTAATATCTCTGATCAAGTCTGTGGGGGTCATGATCTTGGTAATTGTGGTTGTACTTTTGATGTTGCCATGTATTGTCAGTCTTCTGCAAAGGGCCCTGCAGAAGACTGCCTCTGCAATATTTTTAGCACAAGTGCAAAAAGAAAACGGGGGAGATGTGGAGCAGTTTGCTAACAACTGGCTACGTGAGAAAGGGCACAGCACCGAGGAACTGCTGACAACGGCGACGTGATGGGAGAATACCGAAAAGTATCAAAGAAGAACAAAGAACAGAAGCAGGACTATGTAGAAGGCCTTGCAGAAATCATAAGGGGAGAGATTGGTATTTAACCTTAGCAACCAAAGTATCTAACCTTAGCAACCTATAAGGAGCTTGCTTTTTGCAATATGTATGAACTAATTATTGTGGATATAAAAGCAGTGTGAGTACTAATAAAGTTGAGCCTTTGTGCATTAAATGATGGCTGGGCTCCCTCTGCGTTCTTTCAACATCTCTTTAGTCTTCTGAGCTTTCTACTACAGTGCTGCATCCTGGTTTTACTGCTGAAGAGCACTCTGGCTCATGGGACAGGCTGTTTCCCTACATGTGTGCATTTCTGAATTCATACATTCTTCAGTGGTTGACATTGATTCTTACCAGTGGTCTCTAGGACAGCTTTTTGATGCCAGCAGTAAATGATGGAAAAGCCACCATTTGATATTCCTTTAAAAGACCACTTACAGCAGGAGTCCTCTTCACCGCATTCTTGGCTAAAGCCCTGCCTTTATTTTTGCTCATCAGGGCATTGAAAACAGAGCAGGAGTTGCTGTCTTGAGCAGTGTTTCTCACTGAAGAGGTTAACCTGAGCAGCTTTTTCTTGAAAAAGAGCTTAAAGCTGGGGGGTCCTACATACAAGAGCAGCCTCCTGAATGGTGTTGACAAAATCAGGCTATTAAGTATGGTTCTGAAAACTTCAGCTTCTCATGTGATTATTGCTTGGAATAATCCTGAAATAATAATCTCGCTTGGAAATCCTGCAGGTTCAAAAATGAAAAGAGAATGGGACAGGGATCCTGTACTTGCAAACATGTTATAAGTAAATTCTCAAATTGATGTGAGACAGGGCCAATAAAAATTCCAATTGTTTATTTAGCAAGCGGCAACAAGCAAAACAGCGCTGGGCAGCCGGGGAGTTCAACTCTGCCAACGGTGCGCGCACACTTCCCAAAAGTCTTTCTTTTTATATCCTCCATCTCCCGGTATCTGTGTTTCGTCAAAGGGTGTATTCTGTGTCTGCGCGCCTTGTTGCTAGGGGGTCGTTTTCTGCCTCCCCGTGGTCATGGGGATGAAGGCTCCGCGCCTTCCTCGCGTCACGAATTTCTCGTATTTCTTGCTTTCCTGAGGGTAGTCTCACAAAACTTTTGTTTATACCTCACAGAGTACAGACACTTCCCCTTTGCCCTTCTCAACCCCCCCTTCCTTTTCCCTGCTTTTAGTCTCTTGCACAGTGTAAGTCCTTGCTTCAGCATTTTAACTTAGATAAGCACTTATAGTCTGTTAGTATAGTCTGTTAGTCGTTACACAATGTAATAGTTAAGATTAATCCTAGGCTAGGTTTACATAGTTTATAGAATAACATAACACAAGCTTCCAGTATCTTTGACGGGATTTGATGAATAAACAGTTTACTGTCTATCACAATCCCCCCTTTTTCTTTTTACCATTTTGTTCATCAAATCGTTGCAATTCCTGTTGACTTAACAGGAGAGTTTTTCTCAATTTAAAGTCATCACCCAAAACAGATGTCAGATATGTTACCCGTTGCATCATTCTCCAAGTTATGACGTATAATATTACTGACAAAGTCAGACTAATCAGAATTAATATCAAAAGAACCACAATGGGGTGACACAACTTATTTAAGATGCCTGTAGTAGTGGGTGACCACCCAAAAAGGGTGTCCCACCAGTTATGCTCTGCATCCTTTTTTGCTTTTTCCAAAACTCGGTGTATTTCTTCCACATTGTGATAGACAGTAAAGTGTTTATTCATCAAATCCCGTCAAAGATACTGGAAGCTTGTGTTATGTTATTCTGTTATGTTTGTGCGGACACTCCCGCCCCCCGTGCAGGACACGCCCCCCATGGGCTGGGCCAGCAGGCCCAGGCGAGGGGCGAGCATGGGATTCCCGGGCCTGGGACCCACCCCTGGGTCTGCCCCCGCCACCCCGGGCCTGGGCCCCTCACGGCTCTGAACCCTCCTCTTGAACTGGGACCCCCTGGGCCGGGAACCCCCCACGACTCCCCCCCGCCCCGGCTCTGATCCCTTCTCTCGCCCTGGCCCCAGCTCTGTGCCCTCCCCCGGGCCTGAGTCCCCCCACTCGGACCCCCCGAGGCCGTTTGACCCCGGCATTTGCCCCTCCCTGGCAGATGCTGCCGCGGGGGGGCAGCGCCCGGGGCCCGAAGCAGACTCGCAGCCGTTGGTGAGGGGGGGGAGGCACCGCACCCTGCCGCATGTCCCCCCCACCCCGTGTCACCCCCTGGCTGTCCCCACAGTGCCCCCCGGCCGTCCCTCGCGGTGCCCCGTTGTGTCGCCTCTTCCTCTCCTGGTGCCCCCCTGCCTCCCCGCAATGGCACTCGGTGTCACCTTCCCGTGCCCCCCCAGTGTCACCCCCATTCCAGTGTCCCCCCTTTGGTGTTCCCCTGGTGTCCTCCCATGCCCCTGTGTCCTCCCATGGCCCCCCAGTGTCCCCACTATGTACCCCCCATCCATGTGGCCCCCCCATGTCCCCCCCCCACTGTCCCTCCTGTGCCCCCTGTTGTCCCCCCACTTGTGCCCCCCATGTCACCCTTCTGTGTCCCTCCCTGCCATGTCCCTCCCCAGGCACCCCTGCCGGGACTGACGCTCGCTGCTCCCGGACCTGGAACAGATGGTGCCATGGCCCCGCGGTGGGGGGGGACACCGCACCCAGGTATGGGGGGGTCACCCTTGGGAGGGGGGACTCACTGGGGTTTGGGGGCAGGGCAGGGTGTCGGGGTGTCTGTGGGAGGATCCTGAGTGCTGGGGGGTCTCAGAGAGGGCTGATGGGGGGCAGGGTGCCAGGGGGAGACTGGGGAGAGGATCTGGGTGCTGGGGGTCATCTGGGTGCTGGGGAGATCTAGCGGGGGGCTGGGGGCTGAGGGGGGGCTGCACCCCCACACCCATCTGCACCCCCCGGACTCCCCTCCCCAGGCGCAGGTACTGGAGAACATCCTGGGGTACATCCGGTACCTGCAGATGATCCTGAGCATCGCCCAGGGTGGGGCAGGTAATGGGGACCCCCCCACATCCAGGGACCCCCTCCATGACCCCTACCCCAAATTTTTGAGAACCCTCCCTGGGACCCTCCACCCGTTGGGCCCCCCTGACCCCCTCTTTTGCCCCCCCCCCTTCAAGCTCTACAGGCCACCCCTAAGCCCCTCTGCATTGGGGGACTGCCCCCCCAGTGACACCCCCCCCATCTCCACAGGCCACCCTGGTGACGGTGACACTGTGGAGGTGGGACTGAGTGCTGGAGGCACATGGGGGTATGTGTGTGTGTGGGGGGGGGCAAATGGATGGGGGCACCACTGGGTGCTGACCCCCTCCTCGCCCCCCTCAGGCCCCCCAGGCAGCGGCTGGTGCCCTACAAGGAGGAGGAGGAAGAAGAAGAGGAAGAGATGGGGGGGGCAGCGGCCCCTGGCTGGGCCCTACTGGGAGGCACTGGACTGGGAAGTGGGGGTTCTCCTGACACCCTGCCCAGGGCGGGAGGGGCTGCTGGGGCTCAGCCCCTCCCTGCTGGCCTCACTGCCCCCCCCCAGAGCCCCCTGATGAAGTGGTACGAGGTAGGTTTGTGGGGGCCGGGAGGGTGACGATGTGTCTGTGTCCCCCAGTTCAGTGTCGCCATCCCCCCCAGCCCTCTTCGCAGACGTCTATCTCAGCCCACAGGTGGGGACTGTCAGCCCCCCAGTGTCACCTCCCCCCCCCCCAATGTCACCCCTCCCAGTGTCACCCCCAGGAGACACAACTGTCCCCGCAGGCCCCAGCAGTGGCACCGCAGGAGGCAGCGGCCAATGGCAGCCCGGCGACCCCCAGGGTGGCCGTGGGGATGGGAGGGACACCGTGCACACAGGGACAGGGTGCCCCCCCCGCCCTAAGAAGAAATGTGTGAACGGGTTCATCATGTTCTGCCATCTGAACTGGAAACACTACATGAGGCGGGGACACGGGGACCCCAGGGGGGTCATGGGGGCCCCAGAGAGAATGGGGACTTTGGGGACACGGGGACCCCGGGGGGGACATGGGGACCCTGGGGACAACATGGGGACTCTGGGGACATGGGGACCGGAGGACAGGGATGTGAGGACAACATGGGGACCCAGGAGGTTGGAGACCCCAGCGAGGAGGGGGGATATGGGGACCCCAGGAAGGACATGGGGGCCCTGGGACAACATGGGGACTCTGGGGACATGGGGACTGGAGAAGGATGTGGGGACGACATAGGGACCAAGGAGGATGGAGACCCCAGGGAGGAGGGGGGGTGTGGGGACCTCAGGAAGGACATGGGGACCCTGGGACAACATGGGGACCCCAGGAGGATGGGGACAGCCAAGGGGGATATGAGCTCTGTGGGGCGACACGGGGACTGGCGGAGGGGTGTCCTGAGGTGGTGACACCCCAACGATGGTGCCAGCGCCCACCCCCGGGGCTGGCCTCCACTGTGGCCATGTGGGAGCTGGCGCAGCTCTGGCACAGCCTCAGCCCCGATGAGCGCTGCCCATACTGGTACATCCTGGTTCATACTGGGTGCCCGGATGCCTGGGTGTCCCCCCCGGACACCTGGGATTTCCCCCCCCGGACGCTGGGGTCCCCCACAGCGTCCCCTGTCCCCCGCACCCTGTGGGCCCGGCAGTTCAGCCGTCTGCACAACCGGTGACACGGCCGGACAGGGATGGGAACGGTGACACCAACCCCCCTGTGCCCCTCCAGCTGCTGCTGGCTGCCTGCGCTGGCACACCTGGGGGGGGGCCCTCTGCCACCCTGATGTCCCCTCCTGTCCACATATCCTTGTCCTTATCCCGTCCCTGTTCTTGTCCCCATTCCTTGTCTATCCTGGTCCCTGTCCCCACCCCTGTCCTTGTTCCCATTCCTGGTGGTTTTAACCCACAAACCATTTATTCCCCTGGGGGGGGCTGGTCCTGCCCTGCAGGGGACGAGGACACCTGTGGACACTTGTGCCCCCCCCAGGCAGTGGCTGTCCCAGCTGGGCGCTTGCTGAGTTGGGCAATAAAATCCCTTCTGTGTCTCTGTCCCCCTTGTCCTTCCATGTGTTTCATGTGTGTCCCAAGTGTCCCCCCCATGTCACTGGTGTCCCCAGTGTCCCCAACAAGCCTGTCAGCTTCATAGGAGCCTTTTATTGGGGGGGGGGGCGGTCTGGACCCCCCTCAATTCTTCTTGGGCCTTGAGACCTGAGCCAACACCCACAGAGAGTAGCAGGTGCCTGCTGGGACAGGGGGGCTCAGGGACACCCTGCCCCCCACAAGGGACCCTGTCCCCTGGGACCCCTCCCTGCCCCCCCACCCCAAGGGACCCAGGTGTCCAGGAGGGACCCAGGCATCCAGGGGGATGTGATGGTGGTGGGTGCAGCCCAGCTGCTGGTGGGGAGGGGACATGGGAGTTTGTGGAGCCTCATGGACAATCATGCAGATGGAGGACACATAAAAGGGGGGGCAGGAAGTTGGGGAGCACAAGGGGGGTTTCAGGTCCCTTGGTCACCCCAGGGTGGTGACAGCGGCGAGGCGATGGGGACAGGGCGGTGGCAGCGGTGGCCGAGGAGGCTGAGACCTGGCGCTCTCGTTTCCCAGATGAGCGGCAGGAAGGTGCAGAGGTGGGGTGGGGCAGGGGGACGAGGTTGGGGACAGGGACACTTGCTGCTGGACATGAGGAAGACACTGCTGGGGTTGATGGCCAGGTGGCAGGGGACGGCATCCAAACGGGCACCACGGAGTGTGCGACTTGACCCGGCGGGGAGTGATGGGGGTGGCAGCAGTGACAGGGATGTCCCCAAGTCCCTCCCCCAGCCTCGTTAGGGCTAATGAAGCGCCCCACAACCTGTCTGGTTGTCACCTGTTCCCCTGCGGTCCCCAATGTCCTCTTGGGTCACCCCAGGGTCCCCAATGTGGGATTTAAGAACTGGTGGTTACACCAGGTGTATCTGCAGAGCGGATCCCCCACCCCAGCGGCATCACTGGGACTGCCCTAAGGAAGGAGCTCAGCCCCTGACCCACCTGGGGCGCCGGGGGACTGCCCCGACAGGGACCTCATCCTGCACCGTCGGTCAGCCAGGCCCAGGGAGCTGAGACCTCTTCCTGCAGGTGCCGTGGCCTGCGCTGGCTCCAGGGTGTTGAGCAGGAAATGGACAGTACAGAGAGATGAAGTTTCCAGGCGCTTTCTGGCTGGTGCAGTGATCAGCGTCTCCATCCGCAACTGCACGTTCACCTGCAATGCCGTCTGCAGGTGTGTCTGTGCCTGGAGCGGGATCTGCCAAAGCACCTCTACCTGCAGTGGGACCTGCGCAGGAATGCAAAGCGCAACAGCATCTGCGGTGTGGCGCAGGCAGTAGTGTCTGAGGGAAAATAGTGTCTGCAACAGTGTCTGCCCCTGCAGGGGCATCGGCAGGGGTGTCTGCGTCCGCAGAGACATCTGCAAGGGCTCCTGCAACGGCCGTGGCAGCTGTGGGGGCATCTGCCGTGGTGTCCCCATCTTCAGTCGGGTGTTCACCTGCAGTGCTCGCTGTTGGTGTTCGCTCCTGGAATGGCATCTGCAGTGGGGTCTGCGGTGGTACCTGTCTGCAGCTGAACTGGCTTCCGAGGGACCTGCAGCTGGTTTGGCGTCTGTAACGGTGGGTGCGTCTGCCGTGGTGTGTCAGTGTGCGATGGCGTCTGCGTCTGCCATGCTGTTAGCACTGGTTTCTGCATCTGCAGGGTTAGGGGGGATGGACCGTGTGTCTGCAAAGGTGTCTGCAAGGGTATTTCATTCTGCAGGGCCATCTGCAGTGGTATCTGCATCTGCAGTGGTGGCACCTGTCGCGACCCGGACTGGAAGCCCAGAGAGTCACAACGGTTCTGTGATCCCCTCTGGTTAAATTACGGTGAAACAACACCAGACAACCGGTTAAAATGTTCTATTTGCAGTAGAAAACAATTTAGACTTGGAAAAGGATAATGAGCAACATGGTCTCTTATAAATCTATAAGAAGGAAAGGAAAGGAAAGGAAAGGAAAGGAAAGGAAAGGAAAGGAAAGGAAAGGAAAGGAAAGGAAAGGAAAGGAAAGGAAAGGAAAGGAAAGGAAAGGAAAGGAAAGGAAAGGAAAGGAAAGGAAAGGAAAGGAAAGGAAAGGAAAGGAAAGGAAAGGAAAGGAAAGGAAAGGAAAGGAAAGGAAAGGAAAGGAAAGGAAAGGAAAGGAAAGGAAAGGAAAGGAAAGGAAAGGAAAGGAAAGGCAAGGCACAGGAGAGTCAAATCCAGATCAGCACCCCTGGATCCAGCGCTGTCTCATGTCCAGTGATCCTGGGTGGTGGGTGCACACCCAGCAAAGTTTCTGTCCCCTTTTAAGTTCATTTTATCAGCTCATTAGCATACTAGACAAGAGGGGCGGGAACTCCATAAACTTATTTCCATGAGAGACGAGGATAAAGGTGGAGCGGGTTCCAGTTGAGTCGGTGGGTGGCCGTACTCGCCCTGCCCAGCTTTGGTTTTTCCTCTGTTCCAGAGATTTTTGCTGACTTTACGCTTCTTATTGGTCACCCCAGAGGTGATCCCCTCTTACCAGTTCTTGTTACCACTTCAGCGGCGAAGGTGTGAAGTCATTAGCAGGGCAAGCACGGTGCCTGGCTTGCACAACAGAGCCTCAGAGTGTCGGGCTGAGGGGTACTTGTGCCTGAGGGGAGACACCTGGTTTCACTCAGTCCACTTTCACCCCTTTGAGCCTCATCTGAGGAGTTTGTCAGTGCAGCTGCAAGGCAGCGGGGGGTGCAGCCTTCTATACACTCCCGCTTCCCTGGGGGACATTCCTTCAACTAACCCAAAGGCCACAGCTTGTCCTGGAGGTTTTCTGTGTCGATGAATGTTTGAGGCATCAATTCCTTCAGTTCCTTACAGCACCTGGGACGTGTTTATTGGTACGTGTAGTGGAACTGGTACCTGTATGTGAAGAATATGGTGGTGATTCGTGTTGTAAAATATGGTGACTTTAATGTGAAGGGCAGGTATGCTGCAGGTACTTTGCAATGTATATAAGTTAAAGGGGATTTACTGTGGTTTTGTTGTTAAAATGGTTCAGAGTTGTTTTCTGTAAACACAGACTCCTATGGACTGCTATTGCGCAAATGGAAAAGTACTGGAGGGACCCTGTCAGAAGTCCCTAGCAACACCAGAAAGACCCGGGAAAGTTCAAGAGGCTCTACTGTGCATGTGCAGACAGGGGAAGGTTCAAGAAACTCTATTGCGCTTGCGCAGCCAGGAGGTGGAAACCTTTTGGGGAGAATTACGCCCATGTTGTGAATATGCATGAGGGTAGACTATAAGGGGGGTGGCACAGCTCCACCTGGTGTCCGTCGGTGCGGAGTGGAAACCCCCCCCCGGCTCACCGGAGTACCGAGCCTTTTTGTTTTACTTGTTCTTATTGCAATAAATTTTTAAAAGTTATTTTCTGGCTCTGCCTCTGCATTTATAACATGTATGTGTAATTGTTTCTGTACCTCCGACTGTATCTGTGTCAGCAATTGCATCTGAGTGTGTTCCAGTGCCCATATCTATAGCTCTTCCTTTGCCTGCGTAGAGGAAGAACAATGTGTAATTGTGCCCATCTCTGGAGTTGTACCAACGTCTGTCACTGTATTTGTATCCATCTCTATATCCTCATCCCTATCTCTGTCGGTGGCTGTTCGTGCAGTTACCCGTTAGTTACCTCTGCCTGTGGCAGCACAGCTCTGTGCTGGTGCTGTATTTGTGTCAGTGCCTTTATGTGTAACGGCTCCTCTGTCTCACGGTACCTCAGTCAGTCATGGTGTCACTTGCTGTATCTGCCGCTGCTTGTCTGGTTGAATGTGTCCTTGTATCTGTGATTGTACTTGTATCCTAAACTGCATCTGGAATTGTAGCTATTTTGTGCCTCATCTGCAACTGTATCTGCAATTCAGTGTGAGTCTGTGTCTGTAATTATATTGACACAGGTGATGGAGCCAGTGCCTGTATTTCTGATAGTGCCAGTATCTGTCTCTCTAATGGTGCCTGGACCTGTAGCTGTACCTGTAACTGTATCTGCATTGATAACGCATCTGCAGTGGTGTCCGCAGTGCAAATCCTTTCTGTAGTTCCATCTGGAATAGTATTTGCATCTGCAGTGGTATCTGCAGCCGGAATGGCATCTGCAGCTGCATTTGTGTCTGAAATTGCACATGCATGGGCATGAATAAAAGAATTCCCTTTGTAATCCTGTATGTTGTGTCCCAGCCTCTGTCCTTGGTCAGCACGAGCCAGTTGCCAAATTTTGGTGACAGCTCCCCATCATGGCCACACAGTAGCGGTACCAGCACCAGTTCTACCGCAGTTGGGAGTGGAGAGGAAGAGGACAACACCAACCCAAAAGCACCCCAACCCCCCGCTCATCCCCACGGTTGGGGCAGGATGGGGCAGCACACACACGTCGGCATTGCAGGGCCACTGGTGCCGGCCCCATCCCTTCCCCTTGGACACAAAATTCACCTCCCCCAAAAAAATCATGCTTGCGATGGGAGATTGCAGATCTGGGGAGACTGTTGGGATAGGAAACCATCACGGGGCTGAGAAATCATCATTGACATGGGAAACCATTGTGGGGATGGGAAAGATTCATTGGAGACAGGAACTCAGCAGGATCGGGAACCGCTGAGATGGGAGTTGTGGTGTGAAGAAGCAAAACCCTGTAAGGCTGGCTGAAGCAGGTGCTGGTGGGATGATCGCCATGGGGCCAGACTCCCAAAACCCTGTTTGCCCCAAACAGACCCCGCACTGCCCAACCACCATGGTAGGTACAGCAGCAGGCTCCCGCTCCTCCTCAGGCTCCTGCTCTCCAGGGAACTCCCCCGCCAGCTCTGCCTGCCAGGCTCTCACCCCATCACCCCTCTTCACCTCCCCCTGCAGAGAGGTTCCCTATCCAGCTGCTGACGGCATCAGAGGTGCCTGGCGGGAGCCTCACCACCCCAGCCATGTCACCGCTGATCCCTGCCTGAGTGCTGCCCTCTGTCATGGTGCTGCCGGTGTCCCATGAGCCTGCCCAGGTCCACACTGTCACCTGCCAGCTGGCCCAGGCCACCGCCTGGCAGGGGGTGCCCAGGGCCCTTGGGGTCCCGGGCAGGTGTGTTGTGGGTGGGTGTTTTAGATCACTTGAAGAGACACTATGGAAGGTATTAGCAAAAAGTGATTTTAATGTGATGTTATAAAAGTGTGCCTTTGCAAAGTTCTATGGCAACGTTCACTCTATGACTTACTACATGGAAGAAACATACAAAGGAAAATCAAGTTAGAATTTATTTAAAATTATTTACACAGAGACCAGAAACGTAAAAAGGTAAGGGAGACCCTCCTGTTCAGTCACAAAGTTCAGAATGGACCCCCTTGCTTTCTAAACTCCTGATGGAGCTTAGATGCAGCTAGATTCAATCTTAATCCCAGACTTGGTCAATGGTTTATGCCTAACGGGAGAGGTACAAAGGGTAAGGAAGACCTCCTGTTGAGTCTCGAGTTCAGAACACACCCCCTTGCTTTCTAAACTCCTTCTCAGAGAGACGTCTAGGTGAGGCTGGATCCAGGCTTAGTCGCAGACTTGGTCAACAGTTTATGTCTAATGGAATTAATATAAAGGGTAACTCTTATTAATATAAATGGTAACTCTTATTACACCAATTTGTGGGGGAACGAGTGATTATGGATCCTACACAATTTGAGGTAGCAGTAATTAAAGATTTATTAACACTGTGTTTTGCTGATCAGGGATATCAATTGAACTCAGACACCAGAGTGAAAAGAGCAGGCGTATTTTACTAGAAATAACTAAATAATATAACAGAATAATACAGAAAACATACAGTAAGAAAAGACAGAACAGTGCACTTAAACAAATAGGAAAATACAGGGTAATGCATCAAATCATTACTACCTGAGAGAAAGAACAGTGATTAAGAAAGATCCATCACCACTTGCATACGTTACCATCATCCAGATCCGCAGTCGCTGGGGAGCCCCGGTTACAGCGAGGGTTTGGAGAACCTTTCCCTGCAAGTGGGAAATCCTACGCGGTGCGTCCACCCGTAGGTGAGGCTTCCAAAGTCGCTGTGAGCGGGCCCAGCCTTATATACCTAAAAATCAGTAAGCCAGAATAGCTGGCACCTTTGTTTTAAGCGGAAATATCTGGTTTTCATCTCACATTAGGTTCCCCCCCAGAGCCTGGCCAGGGCTTAAGGGAGAAGCTAAGGGAGTTTCCCTGCTTATCTAGTTAATTTATGAGCAAGGTCACAAGGCCAGACAACTGTTTCTGTGGCCTTGTTATTTGCTCACACATAAAGAAATATAAGGATACATTCAACATAGACATGTTTTATGATGTTTAAGCTACGTCTTCTATGCATATTTCACTAATGACTACACACGGAGTTAGCAGTTTCAGTTCAGGGCCTGTTGCTCAGGCTTCAGTATTCCCACCTTTTACATCAGAATAGTTGGTTTGCTATAACTTAGTATAATACCTATTAGCACAATGGTTATCAGTTATAAAATGTACAGGATTCATCTATAGGTCAACTCTGGCTTGGGCTTATTGTCCAAGCCTTAGCACTTCACACTGTTACGGTAAACCACAAGATTAGATTGAATGATTTTTAACAATATTTAATCATCAACCAATTATCAGAGTGATTTAACAGAATTTGTTATAATCAACACTACGAAGTTTCCTAAATCGAATGTGCAAACACAAACACACACACACACAGATACAGAATTTAACCTATGATAGTAAATTATTGGTACCAAACGATCTTTGAAACTTTGGAGAAATCTGATTGTAGTGAACTACTCACTATTCTCCATCATCAGCATTTGTCAGCAGATGATCGTTGAACCCTTTATCTTCACTGGCATCTATCAGCAGATGATCTTGGAAATCTTCCTTTGAAATCTTCAAGAAATCTATTATTTGAAATCCTCGTGATATCTACCCTGAGAGGCATCTCAACTCAGAGATACTGGGTCACAGCCTGCTGTGATCCTGGAGAGCTCAAAGGGTCTTACTCAGGATTGCTATTTATAGGATCACAAGATGATTGACTTTGGTCAGTATTTTTTTTTCATTTTGGCCATATTGTTGTTTAAACCCGGCCGGCAGCCAAACACCACACAGCCGCTCACTCACCTTCTCTGCACAGGGGATGGTGGAGGCAAGGCCAGCGGCGGCAAGGCAGGCAGCCCCCCTCCCTCCATGTTTCACCCACAGCCCGGGTGCACTCACAGCCGCAGCCCCGGGGAAGAAAGGGAGACAGGCCGGCACTTTCTCTCTCTGGCAGCAAAGCTTGCTCCCTGCCCAGCTCCGCTTGGGGGGAGAAGAGGCTCCAGCTCCCAGCCCCTGACAGGGAAAGTGCTTCATCCTCCAGGTGCCTCTCGCCCAGCACAAGAGCCCCCCCTGCCCTGTGCTCCGGGGGCAACCTCCCCCCTCAGACCTTCCCCAGACCAGCGGCTGCCGTGCAGGGACACAGATCCCACAGGAGGGTGAGCACAGCCCACGGCCAGCAGAGGTTGGGCAGGACCGTGGGCCCCCTGCCCCGGGCACCACCCTGCCCCAGGCACCCCACTCTTGCACAAGGGATGCCCCCAGCCCTGTGGCATGGGACAGGGGGTGTCACCACCCCCCCCGAGTTCCCCCGCAGCCCCGGTCCCTGCTCAGCCTCGCTCCCAAGACCCCCCTGCCCATGGGTGAGCCTCCTGGCAGCACCGGCACCCAGAGCCACCCTTCGGCTTTCGGTCGGGGAGGGGACACAGCCACCCCCCCCACCCCAGGATCCCTCACCTCTCTCACTCCGCAAGGGCCACGGGGACACACTCACGGGAGGATCCCCAATGCCAGACAGGCTGTTGCCCCCATTTCCAGGGCAACTGGGCATCCTGGCTGGCCCCCAAACTGCCATGGCAACAGCGGTGATGTGCCGGGGGTGGGGGGAGGCGGGCATCTCCGGGACACGGAGGCAGAGGGGACAGGGATGCTCAACGCCCAAAGCCCCCAGTGAGCACAGCAAGCAGGTCCTGAAACTGCCTCCAGCACACCCGCCAAGCTCCAGCACAGCTGCAGCCCCGGGTGCATTACCCCGGCACGGGGCAGCGGCTACAGCCAGTCCCTTGCTGACCCTGCTCCACTCTCTGACCCAGTCCTGGGCCTCACCATGCCTGGAGATGGAAAACTCCTCAGACAATCCCCCCTCTCACAGAGCTCCCTGCCCAGGTACACGGGTGCAGCTGAGACAGGGAAGTTGAAGGAGGACCAAGTCTCTTCCGGGCTTCTTCCCAATGACTGGGCTTATCGGTTCCAAGAAGGCTTGCAAGCCAGCCACAAAAGGAAGCATCAGCCACTACCCCTAGGGGAGACCCACGCTTTCAAAAAGAGAGCCCAGAAGCTGAAATTTCACCACCGTAGATGCTCAGGACCATGGAGTCAGAGGAGGGACGGGGTTTATATCGCTGCCCCCTCTCCATTCCTGGGGTTGGACATACCCACCTCTGCTCCCTCAGGGACCAACAAGCCCCTCTTCCCTTGCCAACACTCCCTCTGCCCCATGAGCTCCCCTCTGCTTTCCTGCACAATATCCAACTGTTACCAGTAAGCTCAGCTTGGAGCCATCACTCCCAGCTCACACTTGGCTCTCAGCTGGCTGCCTGCATTTCTGACTCCAAGAGGACACATGTGGAGCAGCCCAGGGCATGGAGCGGGGATCACACTGGCACACAGCCCAGCACAGAAGCAAGCCAGCCCCCTCAGCACTTCAGACAAGCCACCCTCCTCCATCCTAGCAGGGTCTGACCAAAGCAGGCTGCTGGCCCTGCTCTCTTCAGAGGCACAGGGAACTGTTGGTTCACGCAGGGAGCTGCTCTACAGGGCTGAAAATCCTTCCCCCATCCCCTGGGAAATGCCACTGACAGCTCTCATCCTCCTGCAGAAACACACGAGAGTACAGCCAAGGCCAGCAGCAGGTGTGTGGCATTATTAACCTCTCTCTTGCTGCAGTGCCAGAAGGACACAGGGTACCATCAGCCTGCATCCCCCCACAGCCCTGCTGCAGACTCCGAGACAAAGCCCCAGCACAGGCACTGCCCAGCTTCTGGACACCAGGACCAGAGCCCCTGGGGGGTGACACAGGCACATCAGAAACGTCTTTCCTGGCATCAGTGCTGCACTCACCAGATCGAACCCACAGAGTAACTGGGCACAGCTGGTGTCTTGCAGAGGACATGGAGCTGCAGCAAAGACAAAGACAAGGGCTGCAGTGAGGACCAAGGGAGAGGAGGGCAGTGCTGGCACAGACAGCTTACACCATCCATGGGAGCATTCCCTTCCCCCGTTTTAACCCATGAAGGAAGAACTCCAGCGCTCAACGAAGGGACTGACTGCAACACTCAAACCGTTTTAGATGCTATCAAAAGGTTTCCTACCAAATAACTGCAGTGAGATCACTTACCCAGCTGCATCGTCACGAAGTCCCAAACATGAATTCCCAAATGGGCAGTCCATAATCCTCTCTAATCCAAGCAGGGTTTGTACTTGTTTTCTTCTGAGAAAGAAGGGAAATAAAGTTGGCTCCTTTCAGACATGTTTCTCCTGCCTTCCCCTGAGCAATGCAATCCCACATTGCAGGGGAGAACATTGATTTTTTTGGTAGCACACACCTCAACACACAGCCCTGGGTTTGCTTTCTCCCTTTCTATTCCCATGTTCGGAATCAATTTTTTTCCTCACTTTCTGTTTATTTTACATCTCACTTCCAAACCCTGAGCTGGTTCTCTACTCCTTTTCTAAATGAAGACAATATCTCAAATGTCTACATTTTGCACACCCTGACATTAGCGGTGCAACCACGAAATCCAAAAAGAGTAAACTCATTTTTCCCCACTACTTTTTGAAACAAATCAAAGTCCTTGGCCCCAACAAATGTAATGCCTCCTAGGTTTTCCTTTTCTGTAATACTACGAAACCATTTAATCCAGCCAGCTGTCTTTGTGTAAATGCAGAAGAAAATTTACAAGCCTCAACAAGTTAATCACAGCTCAAGGGGAATCTCTGACATGGAGGTCAGCAAGGCAGTAACTGTGAGGCTGTGACTGCCAGGAGACAACGCCACAGGAAGATGGGTCGATTCTGGATGGAGGTTCAGGCCTGACTCAGCAGGGTACTGCCCTTAGGCATCTCAGCCTAAACAAGAAAGTGGACAGTTGTCAAGGGCACTGATCACCTACACAGTTACAGGATGCTTCGATAGTTGTTCTGGGGATCACTCTACCTTAATCCCAACTCTCCTGGCCTTGTGTTCCCTCTGGCAGCTAAAAGACACCTAAGTCCCCACCATATTGAGGGCAGAAACACACTGCAGTACCAGTGCACTGTAGGGGCAGGGCTTAGTGGCCTCTCACAGTCACAGAGGCAGAGCAGGGGTCAGTCTCTCCTCCTCCACACCCAGCTCTTCTCCTCAGCTGGCAGGGTCCTGCCAGGGCATTCTCCATCCCACCCTGTGCCATGGGGCACCACAGGCTGGGGAGCACCAGGCCCTCCTCTCCTCCACCCAAGGAGGGCACAGAGCCTCCTTCAGAGCCCAAGCACATGGCAACTCTCTACCACTGGACATCTCATGCATTTAAAACCATGGCAATACCTGAGCACCCACAGCCCAGCAAGATCATTCCATGGTCAGCTCCAAGGACCATGCTAAATACCACAAGTGGTCCTTCCCTCCAACTTCTCCAGGACAAGAAAAAAAAACAATGTGCTTTACCTGGTCCACCACAGCTTGGTTTGCATTTGCAGCTTCTGGCATCACTTGGCAGCTCCATTTGCAGTGGGACGGGTCTCCTTGGCTCCTGGTTTCACAGCAAATCAGTCATCCAAAGCCCCAGCAGGTCCAGTACCTCTCCTGCAGGGCGCTTTCAAACACCAACATCTGTTTCTGTGATTTGAAGCAAAGGAGAGGAAGATTAGAAAAAACAAGAGCTGTAAGTGGGACACAGGGAAGGGACAAACCCAGCCCGTGACATGCATTTCAGCCTCAGCCCACAGGAGCCCCAGGCACAGTCACGGCAGCTACAAAGCACCACAGCGTGTTCAGAAGCAGTGCTGGGAAAGGAGCAACTTGCTTTCTTTATGCCTTGTGAAGCACTGAAGGGACAAACTGGTCTCCTTGCCACTGCCAGGCCAGCGGGTGCAGCTCCCTGCAGCACACGGGCTGTGCCAAGAGGTGCTGGGGCAGCCTGAAGGCACCAGCTCTGCTGGGCGAGGAAGTTACAATGTGAACAGGCATCAAGAAAAAAGGCAAAGTGGAATGTAGTTTTACCTGCTCTGGGCAGTTGCCTTCAGAGGCTTAATACAACCATGCAACAGCCACAACTGCTGAGTTTGAACTCAAGCAAAATCCCAAAGCAATTGCTGGATTTGTCAAATATTTGACTGCATTTGTATCCAAAAGTCTTTTGCCAAAAAAAAATGGGCATTTTGTTAAAGAACAGCCACACAGAGGCAGTCCTGGACTGGAACCTGAGCCAGGGCTTTATGATTTTTAAACAGGGCACCTAGCGCACCCCACAAAAGAGCCTCTGCTCTCTGCCGTGGAAGTACTGTCAGACTCCACAGCTTTGACGTGATCGAGGTCTCCATGCTGACTCCCAGCACATCACATCCTGGCAGTGGGAGCAGAAGGGCAAGTTTTCATTTTCCACATAGAGATCGTCCAAGCTGAACTGTTAAACGAGCTCCTCAGGTTCTTCCTTTGAACCTCTTCCCACCCTTCACACATCCCAAGAACTACCATGAATCAAAGAGCCAGCAACAAAACCAGCCCCAAACATCTGCAGATTCTCCTTGAGAGAAACCTTCCCACTCGTGAAAAAACAGCTCTGTAATAAGCACACGGCCTCAAAAGCAGAGGGGAAAACCCTTCAAAACACAAAGCAGGAGTGGAGCCACTCGTGAAATCAGACTGGTTCATCAGAAATGCTGATCGGTCTGTGCAGGGAGCACCAAAGGCCTGAAAGAATGAATCTGCCAAGCCACTGATATCATTGAAAACAGCTGGGATTTTAGAAGACAAGACAGTAGCCACATTAAAAAAAAAAAAAAAAAAAAAAAAAAGGAGGATAAAAAATTAAAAGATAGGCACCCCAGTGGGTCCAGAATCAGCCATGTTTGCATTTCAGTGACCACCAGCACAAACATCTCCGAGTTTCAAGGCTCAGCGTTGCAGGACAGATCCACCCAACCCGGAGCTGTCAGCCTCACGGCAGAGCTTTTGCTTCCCATTACCAGGTCTGTTATAGGAGCAGCTCAAGAGGGTGCAGGTTTGGTTTGAGCAGCCTCTCTCTGCCAAGGATGAAAACAGGGATCTGAGTACCCCACTTGTGACTTCCTCTCACACTGAAAAGTCTTCCTAGTGCATCCTGGCACCCGATCTCATTAAAAGGGAAGAGGGGAACAGATGGAAACCAAAAGCAGCTGTCAGCTGCCAACCACTGACCCCATCCGACTCCATCCCTCGCCCCACTGCGGCAGAGGCACAACTGGCTGCTCCTGGAAGGACAACAACAAGGCCAGCAGGAGACAAGGAGGATTTCAGGTGGGCAGTAAACAGCAGGAGCAGATGAAATCTTGGTAAATAAGAGATCCTTTGTCAGGAAGAAATTCATCTGCAATCAGGAAAGACAACATGTGAGGACTGTGCCATGTCCGGGACCATCCTGTCCCTGCAAACAGTGAGGAGCGGGGTGCTGGCTGGAACAGCCACCATGTCTCAAGCCTCTCCAGCACATCTCTGCCTCCAGGCACCAGCAAACCCAGCAGCAAAGTCCCGGTACCTGAGCTGGGATCCCCGGCAGGGCCTGTGGGAATCACACTCCTATCCCACAGCCTCTAGTTCAAGTATTCAAGCACTCCAGGAAGCCTCAGCAGACCCAGGTGATGTCCTGTAAGCAAGAGCATAAGAGAAGGTACATATATCCACCACCCTTCCCTCCAAGGTGTTTGCTTCATTGCTATGCCCAGAGCATCCCCCGTGAGCTCCACCACAGACACAGCCCTGACACTTTCCCTTACAAAACTGCACGGGAACTTCCAGGGCAACTAGGCCAGAGAAGAAACCTTCCCCATTTCCCGAACCAACCCAAAACTTTTTCCTCTTTCCTATAGATAGAAAAAAAATCCCCCCCACGACAGAGGCAACACCTAAGATGGACCAAGGGTGACACTGAAGGTCACAAATTTGCACTCATCTCATCACAGCTCTGCCAGGGACCAGGCAAGGTGTTTGATCTCACAGGGACTCAACTTTCCTACCTGCCAGGCCAGTCCAGCAATACAGATTTGGGAAAAGGCAAAGTCACAAGGACAAGCAAACAGCTCACATTCAACACGGTGCTGTGAATGCTGCAGAGAGGCTTAGCTATCCTCTCTGTCATCAGCCTCTCTGAGCAGCCTAGTGTTTTTCACAACATACAGAATAAACTTTCTTAGTAGAAAATGGTATCTTTTACCAGACTAACTCGATGGGAACAAAAAGTTTTACTGACAAACTTTACCTTCTCCATATCCTTACAGCATGTTGGCTAGATCAGCATTCCTTAAAGTATGTGCCTACAGCAGTCCTGAAAGGCAGAGAAAAAAGCATCTCAGCTTGGTGGATAGAACTGTGATGCAGATGATATTGCACAGCAGAATTAAGGTGTAAGTCTATTATGCATCAGATTTTCTCCAGTAACTGCCTACAAGCAGGGTCCTGTCCCACAGAAGACACGAGGTGTCACACTCCCCATTTGCTGTGGGCTTCGATGCCCGGCACATCTGCAGCCAGGTTACAGCTGCCTGCCTCTGGCCTTGGCCACCCACCTAAAACCCTTGAAGAGCGAAATGGAAGGGCACCAAGCACCCAGCTGATGCCTTCAGCCTTCAGCATCTTCCATCTCTAAAGAAAAACAGAGCAGGGCAAGTAAAATTATGCCCAGGCACCAGGACCTTCTAGAGGCATCCATCAGCTGAACTTCTGACTGAGAAACAAATATCTAGGGTTGCCCTTTAGCACAGCCTCAAGGCACATACCTTCTTTTAACCCTCCCTGGCTGTTGCTCCCACCTTTTTAATCAGGAACTGGATGCTGATTTCTCCCAGACAGGTTCACAGTACGTCGCTGGGCTGAATGCAGAAAGATGGCTTCTGTTTAATTTTCCTATGACTAGAAGACAGAGGTTTCCAAACCTGTTTGGAAACTTTGTTTTTCCCTGTCTGGTCTCACCAGCACTGGGAACTCCTTTTACAAATGATATCTCATTAAAAATACATCTGGTATTAACCAAGCCAGCTACATCAAACCGTCCCAAGGAATAGCTGGGCTGCAGGGGAACTGATGAACCTCCTTATGGAGCAGATCTGGGTAACCAGCCCAGCAAGGAGACTGGTCAGGAAGCCAGCTTGTCAGTAACACTTCTTCTCCATGAGCAAGAGCAGTGACAGCTTTGCAGGCTGACTCTGGGAGGCTCCAGCTGCTGGCAGAACACAGCTCCCTCCTCCACCACTTTGCAAGCCCTCCCTCCCCAGGCAGAGGCAGCAGATGAGGTAGCCAACCTCCCTTCAGACAGGACATCTGAGTCTATAATGGCAGCTTCGATCCCTGGGCTTAGCTTCCTTCCTCTCCACAGCTCAGAGAGCTTTTCTGTCTCGTTGGACACACTGGTCCCTCCCTGCCCTGAACTTGGGAGAGGGCCCTGGGGAGGTTGGACTGGCCCCTCCATGCTTTCAAGCTTGCTGGGCTGTATCTCTGTGCAATCCACAGTCCCTGCACGTAAGGGAAGCCCTTTTTTCAGTCTCTCTGGCAAAGTGAGCTGAAAAGCAGCTGAGGAGAAGGATTCACTTGGGACAGTCGGATTTCTCCTTCCAAGCAAGCAGCATTTGCAGGGCAGCAGACAAACTGGCTGACATTTGCCGAGAGCTCTGAAGGCACACAACCCTCCAGAAATGCCCATCATTAGTCCTGCTGTTCTTGACCCACAAAGCTTGTCTGTCTCCCACAAAAGCTACAACACAAAAGCACAACCCTTGCACACATCCTGTCTCCCTATTCTCGTCCTCTTTGACTTAACTGTCCCCTTGAGCCCACAGAAAAATTTCAAGGCCTAGAAACACCTGGTATGAAATGAAAACAAAGGTCAGACATCAAGTGCAACCCCTCCTGGGGATGTACGCCCAACAAGAAACCCTCTCTCATTATGGTCATAATCCAGGTAAGCCTCAAACAGCTGCTCTTGAGGAAAGAAGCAATACAAGGAGCTCCTCCCCAGCACATCACTCCCAGAGTCCTGCTTGGTCTCCGAGCAGGGCAGGGGCTGCTGCCAACATGGGCTCCCTGCCTTCCCAAATTCCCCCCTTGTCATTCCCACTTGCCCCAGGTCTATGTACAGGTTCATCTGGACACTTCACAGCAACAGCAGTTGCCTTTCCAGTCAAACAAATTCATCTAGAAGAGAAAAGGCAGCTAGCATCTGCTCCCTGGCAGAGCTTGCAGCAGACAGCAATATTGACACAATTCTCCATGTTTTACAATGATTTTTCTCTTCCTTTCACTCATAAAGCAGACTGCATGGGTCATCAGCACGATCAGGTAGAGAAACACGGAAAAATTTAGGAGGAAGAGACTTTGGATGTCTCTGGTCCAACCCCTCTGCGCAAAACGGACAATTTCAAAGTTAAAACAGATTGTGCAGGATGCGTCCAGCAGCGTTAAATGTCTCCCAGGATGGAGATTCCCCACCTCTCTGGATCACAATAAACTTTTACCTGCCTTTAAAGTTACCAGACGTTTGTCCTCAGCTACAGCACAGGCTCCAAGAGATACTGTGTGTTGTGACCCTGCAGCCTTTGTTCTGGAAGTGAACCTCAGCACGTGCCTTCAAAGTCCTTGGCTCCTGGAAAAGAAGAGAAAGTCTCCTAGTTTGGGTGTTTTTTTATTTTTAAGCAGCCATCTGCTGAGACCAAAATGCCAGTTGCTTCCTACCAAAGACAAAAGCCAAACCCAGCATTCAGCAGAAAGGCAGGGAGGTCATCGACCTTGTGCACAGGAGTGCCAGATGTGCCATGGACCAATAATCCCATGGAAATAAAAGGTACCACTTGCCTTTAAATATGGGTGATTGCAACAAACTGGTGCAGATTTGTGTCTGCTCCAAGTACTTTAAAGTGCTAACGTCTGCCCTGGGGCCTTTTCAGTAAGAAGCCCTTGGAGACACAGGCTGCCAGACTTGTGCCAGCCAGAAGAGAAGAGGGCAGCATGTCAGTGATTCTGGCTGAACTGGCTCTCGCCACAAAGTCAGGAGGAAGAATTTGATTTTTTGGTATGTTGGGCTACATCTCTTTGTGTTTCTCTTACCTGGAAAAACTAAAGGTGATGGTTGGAGCAGTAACACAGAAAGGGCACGTCCCAGTCTCAGTCAGGGTCACCTACGTTATAGGAATGGTAAGGTCTGGTCCCCCAAAGCCACCCGGAGCTCCCTGCAGTGGTAGGAGGGGGTTAACTGGGAAGCAGCGATGCCCGTTCCACTTCCTGGTCTGTCAGCTGAGTACAGACAGAGCAAGTCAGAGATGGACATCCAGACAGTTGCTTGTACAAACCAAACTCTTTCAGCCAGAAAATACTGAGGAGAGGCCAGAGTCCCAAACAACCTGATAGTAGAGCATGTGGTAAATGGGCTGATGGAAAGAAGGAAAAGGGTTCCTCAAGCCCCCAAGGCCCACGAGGCAGGAAAAGTCAGAAGGCAGGTAGCATTCCTGAGAGTCAGGCCAGCTGTAAGTGAGCCCAGCTCATGGGCTCAGAAAAGCAGACCTGTAACTCGTACTGAGCGCCAAGATCTGCTCAGCTAAGATATGTCAAACAATAAAACAGCAGTTCCGGTTTGGGGCTTTTTTCCCACTGGATGAATAATCTTTTCTATCGGGATGCAATCAGGAACCCAACTCCAATTTGGCTGGGACAGCCCCTCCTCTGATCAGGAACCTGGAAATCTCAGCTCAGCCACTCACAAGTTTCTTGCTCGCAGGGAGACTGCTTATAACAGCGCAGCAGACTAAACACAACAAGCAGTCACTGCAATAATCAAGGCAAACCCAGAGCTGCTGCTTGCCAGCAGAGCATTTTAGTTGAGGGAGCAGAGCAAAGGATCCTCCTTTCACTGATCCCTTGAAAGTATGCAACTGCTTTCCATCACTCATCGCCACCCAGATTGAGAAGGCTGAAGGGGTTCAGTTCTTCCTGCAGTCAGGGCCAAATAACAGGCACTTGTCACCTCACATCTGCCCTTGGGACTTACACAACCACTGCAATAACACAGCACAAATCCAAAAGTCTGTCCTAACACTTGATAACCACACCTAGAGGGCACAGCTCATGGAACAGCAGGGCCAACCCTGAAACAGAGATCTGCCCAGGGCATGGGGGAGAACGCGGAGGAAGATGCAGTGCTGGAAGCACTGGCTTCCTGAAGCTAACAGCAGCACGGATGCAATCTAGACCAAAAGCTCTGCCTGCTGCATTCCCATTGAGTAATTAGTGGGAGGTTCAGCTTTCTGTATTTGTAAGGGTGGCCTGTACCTTGCTAGAGGGGTATGTCTCGTGCAGATCTGCAGTAGGGGATGTGCCAATTCACTCACCCCTGGCAAATCAAAGCTGTATCCTAATGACAGAAAGCAGAGCTGAGCTGAGAGATGGGACCCCTGTGAAAGCCACTGCCTGACGTCCAGGACAGAAGAGCAGAGGTCTCCAGTCTCCATCACAAGGGGCCACTCCCAAAGTGACTCCTAACTTCTGGTCGGTACAGCCATAACTTACAGAGCGGTGACATCTTTGAGAAAGGGTCCGAAACCTCCACTGCGAACAGCAGACGAGCCCCAGATGTCTTCAGCACAGGGTTGGCTGGATTATTCACAGCCAGGGAATCAGCTAAGTGCAGTTTAACTCAGTTGCCTGCTTAATCCAGAGCACTTTTAAGTCCCCATACACTGATCCAAGTTGCCAGAGGTATTTTAACCCCTGAGACCACAAGATGCTAAACATTGGTTAAGAAAGCAATTTTAAACACACAAATCGAATTTCCTTCAGTGTTTCAGTAACTGTGAATGAACTGCTCATCCATCCTGGCTACCAGCTCTTGCTACAAGGAGTATTCATTTGGCTCCATCTTGCTTAAAATACTGAGCTGAATCAGCAGATCCTGTCCTGGAGGAACAGGTAACCCTGCCCCGAACCTCTGTGCATCACGCAGCCCCAATCTGCTGCTGCAGATTAAGGGCCAGAAGCAAAACACAAACAGGACAAAGAATAAACTGACAAACTGCTGGATTTGGAGGCCTGGTAGCCCCCTCCCAAAAGACACGTCCAAAGACACCTGGGCTAAAGGATTGTTCCTTCAAGTACAAGAGGTAATACAGTAAACCCTCTTGTTTTCTCCTGGATTTGGTCACCAGAGAGCTGCCCACCAGCCCCTGGACAGAAGAGCACACATCCTAATTAAAGGCAACACATAAAAGCCCAAAGCAACAAGGTGGCATTTGGCAAGTGACAAAGATAAAGAAGCTTTTGGTAACAGTTCTTTGAAGGGAAAGCCAGAGTTGATAGGCATCACCGCTGGAAGGCTCTTACAGAGGAGAGTGTTAAATAGCATCAACTGGCAGGTTTAAGCATTGTCTGGGAAATATCAAACACTGTCAAGATACCACAAAGCTCTCTGCAGCCAAGCCCCAGCGAGGGACTCCTGTGGGCTCATCTCTGAGAACACAGACTGATGGGCCACCAGACCTGCCAACAGAAAACACCTTATTAGCAGCTGGTGCAGAGAGTACAGCGCCCTCAAAACAACCAAACCAGCCAGGTCAGCCCACCCAGACACCCAGCATCTCCCCGCAGTACCTGCAGCCACAGCTGCAGCCCAGCCCTGCTGTCAGGAGTCCTCTCGGACTGGTCGGGTCAGCGCTCCCAGCCTTCCAAACCCCGCCCTTCTGGGAGATGCACTCAGCCCAGTGCAGGGAAAAAAGATGAAGACACCCCTTAACTCGATTTGGAGACTTCCAGGAATTCTCCCACCTCAAGGAAAAGGAAAAGGAATGAAAATTTTTGTTCAGTTTTTCCAAAGCAAAATAAAACTCAACCACTGCAGCAGCGAGACAGCTGTCACAGGAGTACAGATCTTCAAAGCTCTGAAATAAATAGTCTTGCCTCTGGCTTCCAGCTGCATGGGATTGCTTTATAGCACCTTACACAAAACCCACAATAAAATACCTCCTACAGGTTGTCAAAGCAACAGCATTAAGGTTGTCCACGGGATTAGGCACTGGCTTCTAAACCCCCCATTCTTTGGTACCTTCAGCAAACCGCCAGCTCTGATTCAGCCCTCGGTTGGTTTTCTGAAAGGGTGACAAAAGCAGCTTCAGCAAGATCAGAGTCAGACCACAAAATCTGCTTCCTTTAGAGATCAGGCCCTGCTGTCTCTGAGCAGCTCAGATCCCCCTACAGCCGCTGGGCCTGCAGGAACTGAACAGCTCGAGTCTGACCAGGGGATGAGGCAAAGCCTGGGGAAGAAGGCCAGCTGTGAAACAGTTTGACAGAGAAGAGGGGAGAGAGAAAATGTGGGACAATGGAGCTTCCAAAGGAGATTAATAGAATCAGGTGTTCATGAACCCAATCCATGAACTAGAGGTTCTGTATCTGTACAGATGTTACTGTACTAGGAATGGCAGAACACTAAAACCCATTGCCCAGGGAGAGCAGAGAAGCTTTGGAGATGAGCACAGAGCACAGCGCTGCCAACTCTTTTAACAGCCAGCAGAGCACACCTCCTCCCAGGGGTGGCCAGCTCTAACTGCCACACTGCTGCTCAGGGAGGACAGGGAAGGAGAGTCAGGACAGCTGCAAAAAGTTCATGAGACTTCTCAAAGGGGAAAAAAAGGAAAGAAAAAATAACCAAGATCTTTTCACCAGGCTGTCTGTGACACGAGCCATCAAAACATGAGAGTGGGTGATGGACAGTTGGGGAGAACAGTCAGGATTGGACAAAACAGTTCAGACAGCATGAAATCAGAATGAAAATGAACATTCGTCAAAAAAATCACATAGTATTTTGCTTTGCCCGAGAGGCACCTCTGTGTCACAAGGTAAATATCCCATTCCGCTGCCCAGATGCAGATTTATTCCAACAGAGAATTATTCCACTAACCAAGGGCTTTTCTACACAATAACCTCTGCAGCCTGGGCAATGCAGCCGTGCATTCGAGTACATGCACACCCAGTGTGTGCAGGCTTGCAGCTGAAACCTTCCCATACTTCTCTCTTCATTGCTGCTGAAACATTTTGACTCCCCAACCCTACACTCTGGTTCTGCAATAATTCCCCACACAGTCAAACTACAGTTTCAGGCACATCCCATCGCCTGCCCAGGATGGAATCCCCAAAGTGCGACTGTTCCCAATTCCATTTTTCCCGTAGGAAACAATGGGATAGAGAGGAATGTGTGCAGGTGCCTCAGCAATGCACACAGCTGAACCACCAAGAACAGCTGGTGTGATGTGGAAGATGGTGAGACAGAAGCGAGACCTCTGGGGTTGTCAGCTGCCAGTTCAACACCTGGTAATGACAGAAGTAGCAGAGGAAATTCTAACTGTTTTTAATATACCAAGAAATAACTGCTACTTGCCTGAGGTTTAGAGTGGAAAATCCCTTTATAACACAAAATTAAACTTCATGATGTCCTGGTGACCCCGTGTGACCCATCTTCAAACAAATCACCATTCTGAAACATCTCAGCTGCTTCTCCTGTGAGACTGAACACCTGACAACTCTTTCACTGCCAGTGGTCCTGCTGCCTCTCCTGCTCCATCACATTTTCATCAACACCTTCAGATGCCTGCTACTCAGCAAGGTCAGTGAAGGATGAAGGAAAACAGGACCATGACAACAGTAACCAGAGCAGGGTATTAAATAACTGACAGCAGAACTCTGAAACAGAAGGGACAGACAGCAAGGCATTACTGTGCACAAGCTTTCACAGTGCAGATGCAGTATAGACAGGGTAAGAATCTGCTCCCCAGCTCTGGAAAAAACAACTGGTTACAGCACATTTACAGCAATCCACAGCCACATGCAGTGAAAAGCGACTATTTTATGCAGAGCTGGCGCAGAGCAGAGAGCTGGAGATGAAGGAGCAGCTGACGGGGGAGGCTGAAGCAGTGCCACCCACGGCAGGAGCTCTGCCGGCTGTTTGCAGCCTGAGAGCAAGTGGTGCTGCCGGATTTCACAACCAGAAGCACTCCCAGGATCCCAGCACACAGAAACTTGTCCTTTAATTACTTTTCAATTACTTCTTGTACCTTCATTGTGTGAGACTTCTGCTCTGCCTGCAGATGTCAAGAGATTCTTTTCTGAAAGCAGAGCAGGGTTGTTCCAACTTGAAACAAACAGGATTTGTCTTTTGGAAAAGGTGCAAATTAGAAGCTCAGCACAGAAACTGAACTTCGTCCCGAAAGCCAGAGGAGCAGCGGGGCTCTGCAAAGGGGCTGGGCTCCAGCACACCCCCATGCTCACCCCCCCACATCGCTCCCAGCACCCCCGACCTGGGAAAAACTGTCCCACAGCCAGAAGGCAAGAGCCCGCCTGGGCCAGCTCTCGCCCTCAGGCTTAAGGCCGGTTTCTGATCAGCACCTCTTGGCTCTGGTGACTGGCACCCTCTGAAGCACCACTCTGAGGTGTTTCATCAGATTGAACCCACCCAACCCAAATCACCACAGAGAGCAGAAAATATGAAATGTGTCACTTCTTTCACACTTGAAGTAAAAATAAAGGGCTAAAATTCACTTTCCCTGGGGTAACCTGACAGATAAACCCCGCAGACACAACAGACCCTTACAGACAGCAAAGACCCACCAAGTTCAAGGTAAAAGCACAAGCACAGACACACATCAGAACGTCTGAACAGCCCAAACTGTGACAACAAACCTTTATTTTAAAAAAAAAATCAGAATCATGAAAAAGTTTGGGTTTTTAGACCAAAGCTTTCCCCTTCCCTGGTGATCCCACCACCCCCTCCAGGGAAATCGGCCCCAGCCCCTGCACTCACCCACTGCTAGGCCGGAGCCACCACCACTGGTGCTGGTGCTGGTGCTGGTGCTGGTGCTGGTGCTGCTGGTGCTGGTGCTGGTGCCACCTTTGCAGGAGAAAAATTCATTCAGCCATCCAGAACAAAGCGAGTGTTTTAAAAGGAGGAATTCCCACTTGCTGGGTGAACCAAACTCTCTTCCTGGAACATCCCCCAGTGCAGACCACAGAGAGCTGGAGGACCTCCTGCCTAGGCCGCCTCACTGCAGACCATAGGCCCTCGCAGACTGTCAGCAGGAAGTAGGCCCTGTGGGGGCCAGGGGACCCCCGGGGGGGCTCCAGCACGTTGTCCCCCCCCCCAGAACCTGCCCACACTCCTGCCTGTGCCGTGAGTGGGGGATTTGGGAGCTGGGGGGATTCTTGGGGGGGTGTTATTTGGGTTCTGTGGGAGTTGTGGGAGTTATTGGTGTCCTGAGGGGGTTATTTGAGTCCTAGAGGGAGTGTAATGGAGTCGGGGGGTGGGGGGTGTCCTGGAGGGGTTTGGGAGGGTTATTGGGGTCCTCAGGGGGGGTCTTGAGGGAGATATTGGTGTCTGAGGTGGGGGGATTGGGGACATCCTGGAGGGGGTTCTGGGGGAGGTACTGGGGTCCTGGGGGTGTTTTGAGGGAGGTATTGGTGGAGGGTCTTGGTGCTTGGGGGGTGTTATTGGGTCATGGGGGAGTTCAGGGGGTTATTAGTGTCTGGGGGTGGGAAGGGGGGGGGGGGGTGTCTAATGATCGTCTCCTGGGGGTGGTTTCTGGGGGAGATATTGGGGTCCTGGGGGACAGTAATGGGGTGCAAGAAGGGTCCAGTGGGGGCTGCTGGGGTACTGGGAGGGATCTTGTGGGGGATAAACCCCCCCATAACATTTCAAAACACCTCTTATATCCCCCATATCCCCCCAAACCACCCCATATCCCACCAAATCACCCCCAAACCCCCCATATCTCCCCAAATCACCCCAAAACACCCCATATCCCCTAAATCAACCCCAAAACCTCCCCATAACCCCCCAAACCCCCATATCTCACCAAATCCACCCAGATCATCTCAAAAGTTTCCCATAGCACCCCAAAACCCCACATATCTTTCCAAAATAACCCTTATATCCCCCAAACACCCCCATATCCCCCAGGTCTCCCCCACATATCCTTCCAAACTACCCATATGCCCCCAAATCACCCCCATATACCCCCAACCCCACCATATACCCCCATATCACCACAACCCCCCCATATATCCCCAAATCACCCCTAAAATTCCCCATACACCCCCATATCCCCCAAAACCCCCATAAACCCCAAATCACCCCCATATCCCCTCAACCACCCCCATAACACCCCCAAACTTACTATACCCGCTAAACCTCCTCTATATCCCCAAATCAACCCACAACCCACCCATATCCCCTAAATCACCCCCCAAACCTACCCATATGCCCCCAAACCCCCCCATATCTCACCAAATCCCCCCTAAATGCCCCATATCTCCCCAAATACACCCAAATCACCTCAAAACCTTCCCATATCACCCCAAACCCCACCATATCCTTCCAAAATACCACTTCTATCCCCCATATACCCCCAAACACCCATATATCCCACCAAATCACCCCCAAATAAACTGTATCCCCCCAAACCACTGCCCCATATCCCCCAAAACTCCCCAAACACCCAAATAGCTCTAAAACACCCCCATAGCACCCCATAGCCCCCATATGACCCCAAAGCCACCCATATCCAAACAAATCACCCCCAAATTCCCCATATCCCCTAAATCACCCCCAAAACATCCCCATATGCCCCCAAAATCCCCCATGTCTACCCAACCCCCCAAACCCCTCCATATCTCCCCATATCCCCACAAATCATCTCAAAACCTGCCCATTACACCCATAACCCCCCATAGCCTTCTAAAGTCCCCCTTATATCCCCCATACCTTCCCAACCCCCCACATATCTCAGCAAATCACCCCCCAAAACCCCATATCCCCCCAAATCAACCCCACATCCCCCAAAACCCCCATAACCACCCAAATAAACCTAAAACACCCCCATATTCCCCCATATCCCCCATATGACCCCAAAACCACCCGTATCTCAACAAATCACCCCAAAATTCCCCATATCCCCTAAATCACTCCCAAAACCTTCCCATACCCCCCAACCCCCCCAAATCCCCCCTAAATCCCCCATATCTCCCCAAATACCCCCAAATCTCCTCAAAACCTGCCCATATCCCCCCAAACCCCCATATATACCCCAAATCACCCCCCCATCCCCTCAAACCACCATACCCCCCAAATCACTCCCCAAACCCTCATATCCCCTCAAAACACCATATCCCCCCAAACCACCCCAAAAACCCCCATATACCCTAAATCACCCCCAAAACCTCCCCATATGCCCCCAAGCCCCCCATATCATCCCAAATCAGCCCATGTACCCCAAATCACCCCAAAACTTCCCCAAACACCCCCGTGGCCAACCTCCACTCCAGTGACCCCCACACACACCAGGGTACCCCCCGGACATCTGGTTCCCTCAGAGTGGGGCTGGGGACTCCCCAGGTGCCTGGTTCCTCCCAAGACACCCCTCTCTGTCACTCTGTGTGTGTGTGTGTGTGTCCCAGGCACCATTATATTATTATTATAATTATTATAATATTATTGTATTATTATATTGGATGAGAAACATGAAGGAACGAAGGTCATTGGAACTAGGCGTCAGCATGGAGTCAGCAGGAGAAACCCTGCTGGCCCCACCTAATAACCTTCTGTGGTGAAATGACTGGCTGGGGAGACGAGAGGAGTGCGGTGGCCACTGTCCACCCAGACGTGAGGAAGGCTTTCCGCAGCGTCTGCCAGAATAGCCCCGTGGAGACGCTGAAGCAGCGTGGGCTGGCTGAGGAGAGGGGGAGGTGGGTAGAAAGTGGCTGACCAGCCAAGGCCAGAGGGTGGTGAGCAGCGGCACCAAGTGCAGCTGGAGCCCGGGAGCCAGCGGGTAAGCCCAAGGCAAGAGGCATTGCCAGCAGGTGGAGGGAGGAGGGGTCCTTCCCTCTGCTCCGTCCTGCGCTGGGCTCCCCAGGGCAAGAGAGGCGGGGCCATGCTAGAGAGGCGGGGCCATGCTGGAGAGAACGCCCAGCCTGTGGCCCCTCCCACTGTCCGTTGGGCTTGGGCTGTCAATCAGTTGGAGCCAACAGCCCCAGCGCCGGCAGCACGGAGCTGTGCTGGCACAGAGCGGCACTGGGAGGAGGCAGGGTCTGGCCGAGCAGCGCTGACCAGGCTCCGGCAACCCGCTTCCCATCCTCGCTGTCACCGGCTGGGCCGCATCCTTGGTGCACAGCGAGGGTCCTCCTGTCCCGGGCAGGATGGGCCAGGCCAACGGCTGCTGCGGCTCCAGGTGGGCTCCCCCTGTGGCTCGGGGACAGGGGGGCACGGCCGGGCCCCGCAGCAGCGGCCTTTCTGATGCCTGCCGTGCTCTGCTCCGCAGGGACGCTCTCGCCGATGCAGAGCCGGTGCTGAGCGCAGACGTGCAGCTGACCCGGGGCTGCAAGAGGAGCGAGAGGCGCCTTCTCCTCCTCCAGGAGGAACTGGTGGTCACCAAGCTGCGGTAAGACCCTCCGACCCAGCTGCCCTTGCCCCATCCCTGGCCCCGGCTCAAGGGCTGGGACACCCTGGCCCCCGGCCCCAGGACCTGTGTGCTGGATGCACCAATGCCCATCCCAAGGGCAGGAAGGGAGCAGGGCTCTGCCCGGGGGGGCACCCCAAGGAGGCCACCTCCAGCTCACTGCCTGCCTCTGCTCTCTGCAGAGGTGGCACCACCCTGCGCCCACAGCTCCGCCTGGCCCTGGACCAGCTGTGGGTGCTGAGTGACGGGAAGGAGGCGGCGTGGGAGGAAGAGGTGGAGGGTGTCGGCAGCCGCGAGGAGAGGAGCTCCCTCATCTTCCTCTGGCCCAGGGGCTCCTGCACTGCCACTTTCGGGTGAGTCGTGGTGCCACGTCCCACGGCCGGGCAGGAGAGGTTCCTGTGAAGGGCCTCTGCCCTCCGTGCAGAGCCTGGGCAGGGAGCGGGCAGCACGCCGGCAGGGAGGGACGGGGAGCATTTCTGCGTCCTGCATCCCCTGGTCACCTTTTGATCCCCAGAAGGGAAGGGCCAAAGCAGGTGCTGTGGCAGGACAGAGGGAGCCAGGGCTTGGGCAGCAGCTCTGTCCCGCCCCATGGTGCTTCATCCTGCCCCTGTGTCCTTCCCCAGGGGGCAGGGCTGTGCAGGCATCCGCCTCTGCCCACGGGCTGGGGGGCAGCGGGGCCTGACGCTGTTTCTCCTCTTGCTGCAGCTCCCAGGCGCTGAAGGAGCTGTGGGTGCATACATTGCTGGGGTAAGCTGGGGGGTGCTGCAGGCACAGCCAGATGGGGGAACACAGCTCCCCAGCTGGGGAGAGGTGCCCCCGCGGCTGTGGGCAGCTCTCGGGGAGAGCTGCCTGATGAGAGAGAAGAGGCGGCTTGGGGCTCACCCAGCTCTGTCCCTTCCCGGTGCACAGGATACCCGACGCAGCCAAGAAGCCCCGAGTGACCCTTGTCCCGTCACTCAAGCTCCTGGAGAAGCTGAGCCGCCGCCATGCCGTGAGTGTCTGTCTGGCCTGGGCGCTGTCCCCAGCACTGCTCCTCCAGCCGAGCAGCACAGGCATCACTGCTCACCTTCTGCCGCTGCTTCTCTCTTGCCAGTGGAGGCCGTTCAGCACCAGGAGCCTGGAGAGGCTGGTGGAGCACCAGTCAGAGGTGAGAACGGCTGCCTTTCCCCTCTGGCTGTGCTGGGGTGCAGGGATGGGCGTGCAGTGGGGTGAGCTTGCGAGGGAGGGAGGGAGGGAGGGAGGGTCCCCTGGTGCAATTCAGGGAGTGGGGAGGGTTGAGGAGCCACCAGGAATGCTGGCATATCCTTGCTGGTGGCACTGGGAGAAAACCTGCCACACGGGTCAGAGAGCCCAGGAGGGCAGAGGGTCCCCACTCCGCGGTGCTCAGGCTGCTGGTGCCGGGTTCTTGCAGGCTGATCTCAAGCAAGGGCCTCCAACGGTCCCGTCGAGCAGTGAAGGGAGACTTTGCCGTTCACCAGGTGAGTTTGGGAAAGAAAGGACCCTCCTGCAAGCAGCTGGGCTGTGCTCACTTGTCCCTTGAGTGTCCCCATCCAGGTTGGGCAGCCCAAGGGAGGACATCAGCCAGAGAAGGAAGGACAGCGCTGGGCAGCGGCCGATGGACGTGGCTCTGCAGGGACACGCAGCCTCTGGTGCTGCCCACAGCCTGGAGGAGGACAGGGCTAGGACTGGGCCAGGCTGTCCCAGGCTCTCAGGAACCCCCGAGCCGGAGCTGTTGAGCTGGAGCCGTGGTTCCAGCTGCCGGCTCCCTGCCTGTCCTGCCTCACTGCTCAGCACCATGCTGCAGGCAGGGCAGGGCAGGCTCCGGGAGCGCTGGCCTGGCGGCATCCACTGATGGGCTCTTGCTCTCTTTTCCTTTGCAGCAGGAGGGATCAGCAACAGAAGCAGTAGCAGCAGCAGCAGCAGGAGGTGGAGGGGGCTGCCCTGGCCCTTCGCTCTGCGGCGGAGCCCGGCTTCTGTCCTGGCGCCAGGGCAGGCGGGCTCCGGCTGCAGCAGGGCGCTCTTTGGGCAGCCCCTGGCAGCCCTCTGCGAGGATGGCACACTGCCCCGGCCCATCCAGGTCAGCCAGCCTGTCCAGGGGGTCCCCAGCCCTCCCTCCGCAGGCTCCGGAGGGGCAGCAGGTGTCCCCAGGAGCTCCGGGGATGGGGCACTGGGCTCTTCACCCCCAGCACGGAGCCAGCTCTGGGGCAGTGCTCTGGCCACCGCCGCTGGAAGGTGGCTCCTCAGCGACGCAACTGTCCTCCTGCCTCTCCTGCAGGAGCTGCTGGCTGTGCTGAAGCAGGAAGGACCGTCGACGGAGGGGATATTCCGCAGAGCCGCCGGTGGGACAGAGCTTCGGGAGCTGCGGGAGGCCTTGGACTGCGGCGCAGACGTCGACCTGGGAAGCCAGCCCGCGCTGCTGCTGGCCGCCATCCTGAAGGTGAGCGCTTCTGCCCTGTGGCTGGAGGAGCTCCTGGCTGGCCCCGAGTGCTCAAAGGCTCACCTGGAGCCCTGGGCCTTGCAGGACTTCCTCCGGAGCATCCCCTGCAAGCTCCTTGTGACTGACCTCTACGAGGACTGGATGGCGGCGATGCAGAAAGCCAGCAGGGAGGAGAAGATCAGGGAGCTGAGAGCGTAAGTGTGGGCAGCAGCCTGCCTGTTGAGCAGGAGCCCTGACCGCTGGCCCAGAGCACCTGGAAAGCTGCGCTGGCTCCCACCAGCCTCGGGCGAGTCTGGGGAACGCTGTGGGCAACATCTGCTTTATTAGCGCCGTGTTCCTGTTCCCCCAGGGTGGCCGAGAAGTTGCCTGCAGCCAACCTCCTCCTCCTGAAGCGGCTGCTGTCCCTCCTCCAGCACATCGGCCACCACGCAGCCACCAGCAGGATGGGCTGCAGCAACCTGGCTGTCTGCGTTGGGCCAAACCTGCTGAGCCCAGCCCACGCAGACCTGCTCCCACTGGAGGCCATGCTGGAGGTGACCCACAAGGTACACGTCCCCACCCGCCGGGGCAGCCTTCCCGGCCCACCAGCGCTTGGCTGCGCAGAGGGCTCTGCAGGCCTCCTCCCACCAGCAAATGCTGTCGGGGTGGCTGCCTGGAGGAGCAGCCCCACAGCCACAGCCTCTGGGCAGGAGCAGGGGGCAGGGGTGGGAAAGGCTGCTTGGTCCCTTGTCAGGCAGGGGGATTGAGACCCACGGTTTGATGTGTGCAGGTGAACGTGCTGGTGGAGTTTCTGGTGGAGAACTGCAGGGATCTTTTTGAGGAGGACGCAGGCAGCCTTTCCAGCCCAGCAGACAAGGAGCTGCCAGTCCCCCTGGAGAGCTTCAGAGGTGAGAGGGGGGACTGAGGGTTGGCACCGGCTGGGGCTTGGGACACCAGAAACCTCCGTGTTGCTTCTGACAGGGCTGGGCATCGAGTGTTGTCCTCTCAGTCCCGCTTGTCCTGTGGCCTCTCTTGCCACTGCTCTCCAAACATGAACGTCTTCCTCTGCAGGATGAGCTGAAGCCTGCAGACAGGGCATCGGAGGGCTGACCACAGAAGTGTAGGGCTTTGGGTGGGGGTTGCTTTAGCTCTGTTTGCTTCCAAGAAGTCACCATGTTGCACATGCTTTTGCTTTCTAGACCTGAGTTTGGAAGAGAAAAGTGTCCCTGCAGGCAAAGTGGACACCGAGCACCGAGCAGAAGCTTTGCCGCATGCACCCCCCTCTCTGCTCGGTGTCCTCACGGAAGATGGGGGAGATACGGCGGTGGAGTCTGAAGTGGGAGAGGTACGTCAGCTCCCCAAACACGGTGACAGCGTGTCTGGGGTAGGAGGGGAGTCGCTGCTGTGCCTCTGCCTGGCAGTAGAGCTGGTGTGGGTTTGGGTTATTCCTCCACCCCTTGGGATGATACATAGCAAGGGAAATTGGCAAGGTTGTGTCTCAAATGCACTCGGCAGGTGCTTAATCAAACCAAAGGCCCACAAAATGCCTACAAAGAGGCAGAGGGGAGCAGCTGTCAACTTCAGGGGGGTTTTGCTCAGGCCCTACTTCATCAGAGCTTCCTCAGGTCTATTTGGGGGTCAGCAGGGGGACTGTGTGAACTGTGGCTGATGCAAACCAGCCCAAGGCATCTCCTCTGGAGATCTCGGGTACCAATTTAGCAAAGAGTCGCTTACCACTCCAGGTCACCCCTTGCCACATGCCAACTGTGACATTTCTGGTTTAGGCACCGCCAGCTTTGCCTCTAGCCACCCCCGAGAGCATGGCAGACTCCCTGGGGCGCCCAGAACAACTGGCCAGGTTTCCAGAGGAAAGAAGGTAAAATGAGCTCGCTTTGGTTAAAATCAGAACTGACTCCAGTGGGTCGTGGCTTTCCCTATCTAATCCCGCTGTGGGATGGAAAGATTTGCAGGCTCTGCCCATGACGAGGAGAAGAAGAGGAGCCGGAAGAGAAGAGAAGCCTGGGGAGAAGAGAGCGAAAGCTGCGTGGAAAAGAAGAGGAGGAAGAGAGAAGGTGCTTCTGGCGACGGACCAGCGAAAAGACGCAGGAAGGCGCAGCAGGTCGGGCAGCCCAGGTGCGTGCCGGGCTCTCTGCCCAACTTTCACACCTCTCCACACTCCTCTGTGTCAGCCCAACGCGCTGGCGAGGGACAGCGAGGGACGGTGCTGCGCGGGGTCTGGAAATAACTCCCTGGCAGGGCCCAGGGGCTCCCGGCCGAGCCCTGCGGCGTGGCACAGGGGCACTGCGCGTCTCTGCGCGTGCTCGGGGCTCGAAGGGCATTGCCTGGGGGACGAGGCGCCAGAGCCACCCCGTAGCCAGCGCCAGCAACAGCTCTCTGCTCTGGGCCGTCAGCAATTCCTCACACACGGTGTTCCCCGGAGAGGGCAGCACAACCCTGCCTCTTCCTGCCGCCAGGGACTCACCAGAGCTTTCTGACTCTCTCCTTGCAGGTGCCGATTCATTGTCACCGCCTGATCCGCTGACTTTGGGGCCCCCAGCATTGCTGTTTGCAATAAAAAGTTGTTTTCTCTCTTGTGACGGAGTCTGCCACAAGACAGTCTGGAGTGGGGGCTGTTGTTCTGTGATGGATCCTGGGGGAGGAGTTTGGGCTGGTCCCTTGTCCCAGCACCCTTCCCAGTGGGCGTCAGGGCTGAGTCGAGGTGCTGTAGGAGGGAAACCCAAGCCCAGAGTCACACGGGAGGGTGGAGGTTGGACAGAGCCTGTCCAGGTCGTCTGGTCCAAGCTGGGCTCAAGCAGGCTCAGCTCGAGCAGGCTGCCCAGCAGCACGTCCTGGGGAGTTTTGGGTTTCTCCCAGGAGCAGCGCCGTGAGCTCAGGGTGAGGGCAAGACCTAGGCAGTGCACGGTGGCCAGGAAGGGCTGAAGGTCCTTATGGGGCCACCATCCCCAGCAGCTCGCTGTCCCCCAGGGCCCTCATCCCTGCACACGGATTGTCGGGCAGTTTCCTCAGAGCCCCAGAACTCATGGCAATGGTACAAACCAAACGTCCCCTCTGGGCGGTAGAAACCCTCCCCTCAAACGCTGCACCCACTCCTGGGTTGGAGTCCTGCAGCAGTGCCAGGCGCAGCTTTGCCAGGGGGTTTCCCCCAACAGAATTTTCCTCTGCACAGGGAAATACTAAACGCTCCCAAAGTAAGGAGCCGGTCGGGGGTTTCTGGTGGGTGAAGGGGGCAGCCGTAGCGCTGGGTCTCCCCGCCAGCCCCAGGGGGTACAAATACCTTTTAGATGGCCCGCAGGCACGGTACTGAGCAAGACCTCAGCTTGCCTTTGATTTTTTAAATCAATAAACAAGTAAATAAACAAATAAAAAATGCTGTAAATAGCCTAAAACAAAGCTTCAGATGGAGAAGACAGCCGTGCTGGGGCACGCCGGGGCAGTCTGGTTTGCTGACAAGGCAGCTGGAGGCTCACAGCCCCCCCAGCCCCACTCCCAAAATATTTCTGTAGGACCTACAACCCCCCCCCCACATTGACACCGACTCCACCCCACACCTTCACTGCAAGGTCCTTTATTCCCTTAGGACCCCCCACCCGCCCCCCCGAGAGAAACCCCCCCCCAAATACACCAAAAATGAAATGGGGTGGGACTTCCACAAGCCACGCCCCTCCCCCCCCCCCCCCCCCCCCCAGCAGGTTTAAGGCACTTGTGGGGCAGGGGGGAGCAACCCACCAGGCTCAGGGGTAAGGGGGGCGGGGAAGTGAGGGGCTGGGAGGTGACCGGCGGAGATGGGGGGGTCACTGGAGGGGGGGGGCGGGGGGTGTCACTTTGGGGGCCGGGGGGGGAGGGGTACACCACCATGCACAGACGCTGCCCAAAGTGCATCAGTGCGGCTGCGGGAGAAGAGGGGGCGGAGAGGGGGGGCCTGTGACCCCAAAGTGCAGTACAGCCGCCCCCAAACCGCACCCCCACAGTGCTCCCCACAGACCTTAGCACCCCCAAATCACCCCAGACAACCCCCATATCACCACAACCCCCCCATAGCCCCCATATTACCCTAAAACCTCCCATATCCCACCAAATCACCCCTCCCATATCCCCCATATCACCCCAAAACAGCCCATAACCCCCCAAATCACCCCAAAACACCCCCATATCCCCTCAACCCCCCCATATCACCCCCAAACCAACTATACCCCCAAACCTCCTCTATATCCCCCAAATCAGCCCTAAACCCCCCCCATATCCCCTAAATCACTCCCAAAACCTCCCCATATCCCCCCAAACACCCCATATGCCCTGAAACCCTCCCAAACCCTTACATATCTCCCCAAATCCCCACAAATCACCTCAAAACCTCCCCGTATCACCCCCAAACCCCCATATCCTTCCAAAATACCCTTCTATCCCCCATATTCCCCCAAAATCCCCCTGATCCCCCCAAATCACCCCCACGTTTCCCCCCCAAACACCCCCATATTACACCAAATCACATTAAACCCCCCCATAGACCCTCAAATCACACCCCATATCCCCCAAACACCCCCATAGCAGAGAGACGACAGAGAGCTGGAGGACCTCCTGCCTAGGCCGCCTCACTGCAGACCAAAGAGCCCTCGCAGACTGTCAGCAGGAAGTAGGCCCTGTGGGGGCCAGGGGACCCCCGGGGGGGCTCCAGCACGTTGTCCCCCCCCAGAACCTGCCCACACTCCTGCCTGTGCCGTGAGGGGGGATTGGGGACCCGGGGGATTATTGGGGGGGGTGTTATTGGGGTTCTGTGGGAGTTATGGGGGTTATTGGGGCCCTGGGGGGGTTATTTGGGTCCTAGAGGGAGTGTAATGGAGTCGGGGGGGGGGGTCCAGGAGGGGTTTGGGAGGGTTATTGGGGTCCTCGGGGGGGGGTCTTGAGGGAGATATTGGTGTCTGAGGTGGGGGGATTGGGGACGTCCTGGATGGGGTTCTGGGGGAGGTACTGGGGTCCTGGGGGTGTTTTGAGGGAGGTATTGAGGTCTGGGGGAGGGTCTTGTTGCCTGGGGGTTGTTATTGGGATACTGGGGGTCTCCTGGGGGGGCTAATGGGGCTTCAGGGAGTCCTGGGGGTGGGCTGGTAGGGTCCCGGGGAGATATTTGGGGTTTTGGGGGGTAAAATGGAGAACTGGGGGGCCAATAGTATCTGGAGGGGTGCTAATGAGGTGGGGAGGGTTGGGGGGGCTGAGGGTGTTTTGGACTGACCTGGGTGTGGCAAATGCAGTTTGGGTGGGTTGCAGGGGGGATTTGGGATTCCTGGAGGTCCCAGGGGTACCTGTCCTACCCCAGCAGGTGCTGCTGCTCCAGGGGTACCCCAAGGGCGTCAGCCCCGACTACCTCCAGTACCAGTGTTGGGATGCCGTGGGGGTGGGGGACGGCGCCTCCACCATCACTGGGGCCACCCTCACCTGGGTGCTGCGGGGTGAGTCCCCCCGATCCCAGACCCCCCCTTTTCACTCCAAAATGGCCCTTGGTCCCCAGATCGATGTTTGACCACCAAATCCCACAGTTTTCCCCCAGAATTTCTTTTTAACCTGATTTGCGGAAACAGACTCTACAACTTACAGAGATTTATAAAGCACCAGTCTGGTGCTGGGGTGCAAGGGGATTTCTCCACAAAGCTTGCACCCCAACAGCACATTTTACCGGAAACTTCTAGAGTGTGGATATACATAGTCATCGGATTACATAACACAAACATCCATATGCATAAGTGAGGCTGCGTTAGCTCTAGAGGCTGGTGTCAGCAGTTTATGTTCTCTTTGCACCTGCGCATTGCCTCCTGGTGGGCGTCTCCGGGGGTCTGTTGGAGGAAGGCTCACAGTCCTCCTCACCTTTTACTTCTCCTCGGAGCATGTGCAGATTCTCTTAGCCAATTTCTTGAATAACAAGAGTGGTTCCCACCTCTATCTTATCTAAAAGCACCAGTCTATTAGTTTCTACCATCCATACATGGCTATCTATCCACTACAAAGACTAAACTTGTTAGAACCCATCTGCTTTCCAAGGACATGTCTCTTACTTTTGCTGAACATTGTAGTTCTTGGTAAGTTTCCACAGAACAGTCTGGGCAAGCAGGATTATTAAGCAATATTCAGAAATCATTATAAGTTGCTGTAAGTAAATAAGTTGCAAAGCAGGTGATCATTTCCTTGTATCAGTACACTTCTCCCCTGCCCGTGGTTTGAGAATGAGTCAGCTGTATCAGAAAGCAAGTTTGTCCCTAGGAGCCTTGCTTTAATCTTAGGTCTAGTAAGGGGCAGAAGAGGAAGGGGCAGCCTGAAAGCTAAGGCAGTTGAAGGTGATGTGGAAAGGCTTCTGTCAGCGCCTTTGCCATGGTGTCCCTCTGGATGTACTTTAGAACCTCTAGTTCATTCTCCCCTGGTCCTGTTCCTCTCTGGCCACTCAGCCCGAGACGTTGCAGAAGGGACACACGCTGTCAGCTTGACATCAAGTGAGTAGGGGCTGCGCTGTGAACGTGCAGACTGCTTTGTAAAATCACCCCCGGGTGATGTATTGTGCACCTCGCCTGTGACACTGAGCTCCTGAGAAGCGTTCCTCTTAGCCTGGTCTTCCTCGTGTAGACATTTGGAAAGACTTCATGTGCACAGCGAATGAGCCTTTGCTGGGATGACTGTCCCCTGAGAACAGACTTTCAGTGGGCTGTGGCACAGTTCTGACAAGGGGTCTGCAGCACTGAAAACTGTCCCATAAGGTATCTGACAGCCCCTCAGGCACGGTAGAAAATCAAAATAAGGGAGGCTAGTGCGCACTGTCAGATGTGGACAGAACTTTTTAGATTTCTCTGGATGTTAACCAGTAGTAAGATAGCAACAGAAATCTCTTACTTTTCTTCCTCACTGCCAAGGTAAGTGCCTTACCAGCACTGACACTGACGGCTCGTTGTGCACTGCTGGTTCATTACAACACAGGATCAGCCTCTGAATCTCCTGGCTAAGGAACTTTTTAAAGCCAATATTAGACCGTATTAGTGCCATACTGCTTGCAGCTTACTAACAATTTTTTTGGTTCGGAAGCAACTCAGTCGTTATACTAAGTAGTTTAGCAGTGTAAATTCTGTAGTTTATCACCATTTAGGAAGAACATGAAAGTACAAAAAGATGTTTTCTTACACAGTCATCCGCTCCTTTACAGGCAGTTGAAGATGCGTCTGTACCAGTTGTCAAGTTTGAGTTTGATGGCTTTGAGGTAAGCGTTTTGCTTTTTTTCTTCCTTTGGAACAGGAGAACTTCTCCAGGGAGCTGCGACCATGCTGTTTTACAAGGTTATTGGTACCTTAGAGTGTATTCAGGAAACTGTAATTAAACGGCCTGACCACAGCCGATCCCAGGAGAAGACGCTGCAGTAAAATGGGAGCTGATAGGAAAATAAGCCCCCAGGAAGCCTGGCAGGTGGGGGGATATCAGGGACACCCCTTTCTGCCCTGTGCTTAGAGTGGGGGAGCCTGCTGGAATGGCACTTATCTCCCAGGGACCATGCAGAGTGGGAGCAGAGACAGGGTCTTTGCTGACTCCTCCCAGCTCTGACAAGCTGGCTTTCTACAGAGGGATGGGTATGGGGTAGTTCACTGTGTGAATCCTGTCAGCAGACTAAATGCTTTGTTGCAAATCAAAAATGAAGTGGTCATGAGACAAACAATCTGGAAAATGGCAAGTGAAGGTACTCATGTGACTCCTGCCTGGGTTTGTCAGCTGCAGGAATCCTTGTATCTTGACTGCCTCTTGTACAGTGAATGGAGACCTGCGTGCTGTAGTACCTAAGCAAGTCACTGCTTGGTACCACTCTCATGAAGTCACTTGTTCCGTGACCTTCTTGTGGCCTTTGTCTGGTGCAGACATTCACAGAATAACTTCCTTGCCTCAGACTGTGCTATGAAGCAGATGCTTCAGGATCAAAAGGGCTTACTGAATAGAGAAAATGCTCTCTCCTTTGCTGAAGTACACCTGAGGTGGTTGAACTTACGTCTTAATTCTATGATTAATTTTAAATTCCCTTTTAATGGAAATTCTAAGTTTAGAGTAATCTTTTTCAACTTAAAAACCCCTTCCTTTCCCTTAGAAAGGGGGTTTTGTAGATTAAGGGGTTTGTAAATAAAATATGAAAGTTCTAGCAATTTTCTTGAGTTTTTTGGCAAATAAATCTCTTGGGAGATGTATCTATAGTCACATAGTTCTAAATGCAAATGTTAACCCCTCTTTCTAGACTTGACTAACTGTCCCCCACTGGTGTGCTGTTCACAAACAGTGCAGCATTCTAACTCATGGTTGGCACTTTTTTTCCTCTTAAGATTGACCTGGTGTTTGCAAGACCATCTGTGCAAACTGTTTCTGACAATCTTGATCACGGAGATGACTGGCATCTGAGAAGCCTGGATGTATACTGAGCTTAAATGGTGAGCATATTTACACATCTTTAAGAAGAAAGTGTTACTGAAGTTGTCTAGAATGCACATGACACAACTCCAGTTTCTGTACAAGGGGCATAAGCTGATCTCCTGTGTACTTGAGATCTGAGGAGGTGGTGAGTGGGCTTAAATGTAGATGTTTCAAGGAGCTGTGTGTTTAGATAGACCTGTATTTCATGTTTCTTGGATAAGGGTGTGTGCATTGTTCCAGTTTGCCACAGAGACTGCTTCAGGTGAATAGGTGGAGCACTTGATAGAGAAAAATGTGTGGTAGTTCATAGGAAAAAATAAAGATATTTAAGCCTAACTTGCTTACTGTTTAACAGTGACTGGTTTAATTGTTCCTGGCTGTCGAAAGAAACCTGGCTTTTGGAATCCTCTAGAAAGGCCTTGTTAAAAATGGTTGGCGATAATCTATGAACTATGACAAAGCTGTTGAGGGCACCAGTTACCTGAAGGGATACTGAATGTTATGTGTAATCTGTAATTTTTAACATACTACAAAGCAAGTAATCCAAACTTATTTTCATAGATTGGAACGATAAACTGTAAGCTATTGATCCAGCGTAGCATAAAACAGACCTGTACCTGTTACTAGGAACTTCTGTCCTTCAATTTTTTCTTAGAGTTACAGATGAAATGCTACATCTAGTGCCAAATGAGGAGAACTTCCGGCTCACGCTCCGTGCGATTAAACTGTGGGCAAAACGTGAGTAAGGTGATTGTTTGTAATCTTTAAGCTTTTCAGAGGCACCTCATGCTGAAAAAATAAGACCATTAGAAGTACTTCAGCCATGGATAGCCATTTAAATGACAGTTTTCAAACAAAAGCCAGTTTTTTAGTTTAGACTCAAGGTCTGTCCATGGGGTAGAGTGAGTGTGGTTTTTAATGGGGGTAGAGTGGGGAGAAGAGGGGAGTGCCTACAAGACAAGGTGCTTTACTGCTTATCAGGAACCTGACTACAGATGGTAAAAAAGCCAAGTCAAGTGTAAAAGCTTGATCCATAAGGAATAAGAAAGTATTGTTTGTGCATGTGGCTAGAGCAAGTGCTAGAAGAATGGCAGAAATTTTGTCTTAAGGGAAGTTGGAGTGAAGCAGTAGCTGTAGCAGTGTAGGCAAATTTCAGAGTAGCGGTATTTTGGGAAGCGGTGTGGTAATGATTCTTTTTCTCATCGCTGTTAAGGACCAACAGTTTTGTCTCATTGTGCTGCAATAACAACTGACTTTGAGGCTGAAGTGTACTGAGTATTCTATAGATTGTGAAGTTGGTGCTGCAAATTTGAAGGAGTATCCTTGGGTATTGAAAGACTGCAGGCTAACTCCAGTGTATCCGCTCTAGGACATGGCATGTACTGCAACCTGCTGGGATTTCCTGGTGGGGTTTCCTGGGCAATGCTGGTAACAAGCACATGTCCACTCTGTCCAAATGCTTTGGCTTCTGCTCTTGTGAACAAGTTATTTTTTTCAAAATGGTAAGAGCTATTGTTTATTTTAATTTGCAGAAAGAAGTAGTAACACTTCTGGAGGTAGTTCTTTATATAAGATTTACGTCAACAACATTCAGTCCTACCCTGAATTACATGGCAGAGTTTTAGATGGACAGTTACTGGCTTTTCTTGTATAGGGAATGGCCAAATCCTGCACTGCTGACACAACCCAAAGACAGCAATCTTAATTTACCACTATAGGACCCTAGCGTGTGTAAAAATTGAGTTCAGAAGCCTTTAAACTTTCTTCTAACCTAAACTGATGCTAAGCACAATTGTTTTAACATGCCAGGTGAACCCCTCAGACCAGTACCATGTAATGGGGATCCTCACCCAAAAAACTTTTAGTTATGTGAAGAAACCCTTGGGTCCACCTCCACCGTCCTATACTTGCTTTCGCTGCGGAAAACCTGGGCACTATATAAAGAACTGCCCAACAAATGGGGTAAGATTGTGGGGGGCTTCTGGTGTCACTTGGTTTTTAATTGCTTTACCTTGGCAGTTACACAGCAATTACATCAATACCCCTATTAGGAATTGTGTCTCTTGGGCTGAAATACAGAGGTTCTATGGCAGTGGTGCAAAGCCCTTCAAAATTCCAGGGAAAGCTGGAATTTTCAATGGGAAATTTTCTTTCTTCGAGGTCATAGTCATTATATATGTCCATAGATCTTTCTCTATGAACTTTAATGTATATTTTTATATATTTCAATGTTACTGCAAATTTTTCTCGTCTTAACTCTTTTTAATGACAGTTTGTAGTTTTTAGTATTTTGCAGAAAAAGATGACGTTTCTCTTGATCCCATCTATTGAATATTTGCGTGTTATAATTACACAAGTCTCCGGTTGAGTATTCATGCCATTTAACGTTACTCACTGAACGTACGTGCATCAGCTCTGAATTCAACCTTCACCTGTAGGTGGTGAATATCAGTTTCCCCTGTGGCCGACCCAGAGCCCTGCATTAAGCTCTCCCTCTGAACTGCACTTTGGAGGAGAGGGGGTTTGTGCCTCTCCTCTGAGGGGATGGTGAGCTGAGGGATATTTCACCCTTAAGGACCCTGAAGTTGAGCCAAAGAATGTCGAATGAGTTCAGAACACCGCTCGAGCCTTTGGAGCGTCCTGGCTATATTCAATTAGGAAAAAGAATATTTCAGTTGAGCAACCCTTAGGCTAGGTAAAAGGAGAGGATTAAAGGCTTTTGCTGCTTAGAATAGTGGTTGAAATGTCATTTTAAATGTGGGTCTTAAGATGAGCTATGTCTGCATTGCTTTTCTTAACAGGACAGTAATTTTCAGTCTGTTCCCAGACTTAAAAAGTGCACAGGAATTCCCAGGAGTTTCATGGTGGAGGTGGAAGATCCCAATACAAAGGACGCTACGCTGACAAAGACTGGAAGATAGGCAATACCAATCATTAATGCGTGAGTATGGAATTAGTTGGTCTGACCAAAAAGTGAAGGAGAGAAGCCACGTGTCAGTGTCTGAGTGGCAATGCCACCAAGCTGGCCAGCATCTGTAATTATGGGGGAAGAAGCACTGTCATTGTATCTTAACCTTAAAATCTGTGATGATTTCTAACATTAAAGTAGGACAGTGCTGCTGTTCACGCGCCTGAACGCTGGTTAAGCTTGTGGTATGCTAAGAATCCATATTTTTGCAAAACATTTCAGTCGTGTTTACAGTGGCGTCATTCTTTTTGCAAGCTCCTTTTGCTTCTGTTTTATCTTGCTAAGGCTTCTTGCAGAATTTAACAAGTAGCTGTTGGACTGAGATTCCCTCTCCCTCTGACATTTATCAGATCCCATGTGTGAAGCAGAGGGATGTTTTCCTGTTGCTGTAAACTAAGAAAATCCTGCTGTGTGCTGACAAGAGTGGCTGTTTTAAAATGCACTTGGGAGCACCTCTGTTTTTCTGTCATGGATCTCCTTTTGCAGAAGCTGTAACATAGACTTCTTCCGTTTATAAAACATAATTAGGCAGAGACTGATTTTATCCTGAGCCTGCGATTTACATTTATCCTATGGCAAAGGAGAGGTGGGATTCATTTCACCTGGTTTCTAGCTGTCAGAAAATGATTTCTCTAGTCTGAGCTAATTTCTTAGTTGATCCAATGAATGGAAGAGCTCTGCAGCAGGAAAATTGTTCCCCCCTTCCTTTTCTAGTGCTCTGGCTATAGAAAAGTAGTTTAAACTAAATGCCTGTATTTTTGAAGGCTAATGTGGAGTGAGAATGCCACCTACTGTCTTCATTGGATAAAATCCAAAGCTTGGGAAAGTTTTCCTTTACCCATCTTTAACTTTTTTTCTTTTTCCTTCCCCATCCCCCCTCCAGGGAAGCTTATGCCAGAGGAAAGAAGGAAAAGCCTCCCTTTTTACCTGAGGAGCCTTCCTCTTCCTCCTTTTCCTCAGACGATCCTATTCTGGAGGAGCTGTTATGTTTAATTTGTAAAGAAATCACGTCCCATGCAGTTATTATTCCCTTCTGTGGAAACAGTTACTGTGACGAATGCAAGTGTTACTCCCGTGTTTGTTAATTCCAAACATCACACCTGATCTTCTGACAGCAGAAAGATCATAACATTCCTTTGTTACCAGCTCTGGTTAATACTTCAGTATACCCCGAATAGGAAAGGACTCTTCTTGTAGAAAGGAAAAAACAGAGGCAGAAGGCTTTTTTGCCTTTTTATACATCTAGTTAAATCCTCTTTCCATGCGGAAGGATGAGTACGAGAAGAGTGCGTAATGCTGCAGCTGATTACAGTATTAGTTATCAAATGCATTGAGCTTGTGCACAGTCCTTTCTCTCATACAAAACTATAGAGCCAACGCTGGTGACTTACTGTGGTCTGCAGCAAATGGCTCGTTAGGCATTTAATCCACATTCTTCTCCACGGGAGAGTTGGTTAAAACCGTCAGAACTTGAACCTACTAATGGTTTCTGGAGATGTGTCTTATTCATGAACCTTGAGGTTGGGGACTTCTCACTGTGCTAGACAGTGGAGAACTGACTAGTCAAAACATCAGGACACGGCCTACTCTGCATCTTCAAATGTTACAATAGTGAAATAACAAAACTGGGCAGCTGTTTCCTGCATACTAGAAATTTTTTGCACTGCTGAACATTTATAGCTTCATGCTCTCAGTTCAGGACTCATATTCACCCATTAACCATCTACTGGCCTTTATAATTGATTAGAACCCCAACAATGTCCTTAGTTTAGCTAAAACCTATTTTGATGATTCTGATTATACCCAGGTATTAGAACGGCATTACTGGAATGTGAGGAACATACATGCCCAGCGTGTCATCAGGCAGGTGTTTCTCCCGATACTTTAGTTGCCAACAAGTGCCTACGCCAGGTAATGCAGTGACTTTTAGATAAACTGTTTGTAAGAAAAGTCTAGTCAGTCAATTAGCTGAAAGGGAAGAAAATATTAATTTACACCTCCTTGAACAAGGCTAAGTGGAATAAGGCTAAATTTACTTTGCAAATACATTCCCTGTTGTTACAGAAGCTGGCAACCCTTGAGAGACAATCTGGCAAATTCAGGTCACACTTGTGTTTAACAGGATTGCCTCAGTTTCAAATTCAGCGTTAACGCTGGAGTGCTTTACACACAGATAGTCTGAGTTACCAGTCATTAACACCAGTGTTTAATGGGATGCGTTCATGTATCACAGAAGGGTTTGGCTTGGAAGGGAACTTAAAGCCCATCCAGTCCCACCCCCCTGCCCCGGGCAGGGACACCTTCCACTAGCCCAGGTTGCCCAAAGGCCCGTCCAACCTGGCCTTGAACCCTTCCAGGGAGGGGGCAGCCACAGCTTCTCTGGGCAACCTGTGCCAGGGCCTCACCACCCTCACAGGGAAGAATTTCTTCCTTACATCTAATCTGAATATATCCGTATGTTGGTTTATTTTAGGATGGATAGTATATACGGGAATACACAAGTCATTTTACTCTGTGGAGGCTTTTGTTCCTAGAGCTACTGAAGGTTCATGTTACCTCTTTGTAAATGTTTTTCTGCCTCTAGGCTGTGAACAGCTTCAGAAATGGAACTGGTTACGCACAGAGGATCTGTAAGCAGAGGCAGCAGCAGCAGCAGCAGCCACCAGCACCTCCACCAACACTCGTGGCTCTGAACCCTCCTGCTGCGCTGGTGGCTGCCACAGGACGTCCCCAATCTTCCCCCCTGTCAATCCGCAGTTTGTGGGAAGAGAAGGTAGGTTTTCTTCCACCATATGCAGTGATTCTCGTATTTTAGTAGAGCTTATTTTCCAACTGTTTGCACTGATTCACAAGGGCTGTCAGGTTCCTGCACTGACACGGCCAGCATTGCCAAGTCTTCTGGGCTACCAAGGACGATCCATACCCACAACTGGTAAGTAACCGTAACTTACAAATTTCTCTTAAAAAATTCTCTTCAGGTAAACTGAAGGGGATTTTTTTTCTCTCCCCATGCCAAAAGGTCATCCAATGAGAGCTGGCAAAATTCGCTCGGCGAGTGGCAGACCAGACTGGGAAGTGTAAGTATGCTACAGAAATTCAATATATTGCTGCTTGTAACCTTGTTAACCATGTTAAACACATAACGGACACAACAGCTGATTTATAAGGGAATAAGTATGCACAGATCGTTGTGGAGAATACATGTGGTAATTAATTTTAAAATGGCTTAATTTGAATTGGCCTTCACAAAGGGGATCTGTGCTCTCAGGAAGATTATTTAAAATAAAACTCCAGTACATGATTGAAAAGAGGACTCTGAAGAATGAAGTCTTTGTGAGGAAATCATAATTACGTGTAAAAATGAAACATAATTAAAGGATCAGATGGAAAGGCACCCTCTTGGTTACTGGCTGAATAGGGCTGAAGAAATTGATTTCCCAATAGAAATCAGCCTCCAATATTCTTTTTTTAACAACTTAACTAATACTGATTGAGCAAACTACTGGAAAAGGCAACGCTGTTATTTTACTACTTAGTCATCTCAAATAGCCAAGCTGCTTTCTCTCGGTTGGAGAGAGAGGAGTCTCTTTTGGTTTATTGCAGCGTCAGGTTAGTCCTTCCTTTTGGTATCTGTGTGTTATAGAGAGATTGTAAGGGTGCACTGTGTGTATAAAATCTTAAAAATAAGTCAAAACAAAAACCAGGATCCATCCCACAGATTGTCTAAAACCTCAAGTTCAGTAAGCAAAAAATGAAAATTCAGGGCCAAGAACAGGCCAAAGATGTCACCATGAGGCAACAACCTAGGAAGCGTGTGCGGAAGATGTTAAAAGAAGTTTGAGAGAAGATGAGTTAATGTCTGTGCAGTACTTTGAAGACCAGAACTGTGAAGTATTAAGGGTGTCAAGGTGTGTCAGAGGAGCGCTTGGCACGTGTCTCTTTTAGCACGGGCAGCCTCCAGCCACAGTTGCCAAACTGACCATAAGAAGGGGAGACTGAGGGATTTGCTGGGAGTGACGATGTGGAAGGCAAGTCTGAGGACCAAGAAATGAGCGTAGTCTCAAATGAACAAAAAGCGGGGAGAAAAATGCTTCAGTTGAGAACAAGAAGTGCTCGCCACCACGCTCCTCCTCCATTCACTTTCCCCTTTAAAATCAGGGCAGAGTGTAACAAACAGTGACTCGTGTTTTGGGGTTTCTTTAGAAGCTCAAATCGAGGACATCCGCACAGTGAACATACCCAGAGGACTCAGGCCCCAACACTACCAGCATCAACACCGCTCTCTGTGCCTGTGCCTCCACCTCCCTTGTATCCTCCACCACCCCGCGCATGTCTTCTTCCCCCGGGGGTACCACCACAACCGTTTCCTCCTCAGTTTCCACCTGGGCAGCCTCCGTCTGCTGGGTGCACTCCCCCTTCTCCAGGATATGCCCCAGCTCCTGCAGACATGTCACCAGCTTGAGGAACAGCAGCAGTTCCAATAGCTCATTCAAATGCCATCCCAATGACACAAAAACCTCTTTTGGAGAATCGTAGAATCACTGAGGTTGGAAAAAAACCTCACCAGAGCCGCGGACAGGGGGACCGTCGCTCCCCTGGTCCTGCTGCAATTTCTGACACAAGCAGGATGCCTTTGGCCTCCCTTGTCTAGGGAGGAGTTTGACAGAGAACAACGAGACTTAAAGAAGAGTGGGGGCTTGACTCAATGAAGTTGGGCTGTTTTTCATGCCTGTGTTTCGATGGCCTGTCGGACGGCAGTTACACTCGAGTGCATCTGACATCAGCAAAAATGACAGAGTGTTTTCTCCAATAGACTTTCTGGGTGCAGATGGTAATCATGCAAAACTAAAACAAGACGAATGTCATCCTAAAACTGTCCCTAAGAAAGCTTTTGCTTAAATAGCATGTCCACCTTTGCATCTGCAAGCAGTACATTTTCTCATACTGGCCATGTTTTGTTTCTTGGTGTCTTTTTGTGATAAAGGTCAAGCTGTAATTGTAATAAAGGTCAAACTTCTTTTAACAGGGAGAAGAAGAAGTCCAGACTTGATGAGTTACAGATGGTTCAGGAACGGATGGAATCTAAAAAGACTCCAAAGGAGCGCAGGCGTTCGTTTTCCAGGTAACTGCTTTACATGTCTGTAACGGAGAAGAAGGCTGTCTAGAGTGAAGGGAAGTTGCTACAAGTATACTTGAAATTGCTAATGTACATGGACCTGTAAAGTAGAACATTTAGCTTTAACGTTAAGCATCACTTGTGTTTTACTAGCTTTTATTTTTCCCATATTTTACTGCAACGTATATAATTTCATTTATACAGTTTTCCTAACTACCATCATTACCCACTTGTAAGATGTTTTGAAACCTTTAACTCCTTGCCTAGTGGAGATAAGACAGACCTTGGACAGCCTGAAAAACTCCCTGGGTACATCCCTGATAACAGGAACCTAAAAACAAGTGTCTAAGAAGACACCAGTGTTAAGTGACTGGAAGCTGATCTAAACTAACCTCCTTGGAACAAACAGGAGCCGAAGGACAGATGAGGTCACTCCGTGACGATGTATGGACACGGGAAACCTGAAGCTCAACTAGTGGACAGTGTGAGGAAGACGATGTGGACCACTAAGAGGGGGAGAAGACCCTCACTCTATTTTTACTACACATGCTCAGACTATGCAGCTCATCCTGAGTACCATCACACAACACATGCGGGACAACCAGATGATCAGGCCCAGTCAGCATGGGTTTATGAAAGGCAGGTCCTGCTTGACAAACCCGATCTCCTTCTACGACAGGGCGACCTGCTTATTGGATGAGGGAAAGGCTGTGGGTGCTGTTTACCTTGACTTCAGTAAGGCCTTTGACACCGTTTCCTACAGCATTCTCCTGGCAAAACTGGCTGCTCACGGCTTGGATGGGCACACGCTTTGCTGGGTAAAAAACTGGCTGGATGGCCGGGCCCAAAGAGTTGTGGTGAACGGAGTTAAATCCAGTTGGCAGCCGATCACGAGTGGTGTCCCCCAGGGATTGGTTTTGGGGCCACTCCTGTTTAACATCTTTATTGATGATCTAGACGAGGGGATCGAGTGCACCCTCAGTAAGTTTGCAGATGACACCAAGTTGGGTGGGAGTGTTGATCTGCTCGAGGGTAGGGAGGCTCTGCAGAGAGACCTGGACAGGCTGGAGCGATGGGCTGAGGCCAGCTGTAGGAGTTTCAATAAGGCCAAATGCCGGGTGCTGCACTTGGGCCACAACAACCCCCAGCAGCGCTACAGGCTTGGGGAGGAGTGGCTGGAGAGCTGCCAGTCAGAGAGGGACCTGGGGGTGTTGATTGACAGCTGGCTGAACATGAGCCAGCAGTGTGCCCAGGTGGCCAAGAAGGCCAATGCCATCCTGGCTTGTATCAGCAATAGCATGGCCAGCAGGGACAGGGAAGTGATCTTGCCCCTGTACTTGGCACTGGTGAGGCCACACCTCGATGACTGTGTTCAGTATTGGGCCCCTCACTGCAAAAAGGACATTGAATGACTCGAGCGTGTCCAGAGAAGGGCAACGAAGGTGTGAAGGGTCTGGAGCACATGTAGCACGAGGAGCGGCTGAGGGAACTGGGGGGGTTTAGTTTGGAGAAGAGGAGGCTGAGGGGAGACCTCATCGCCCTCTACAGCTACCTGAAAGGAGGGTGCAGAGAGCTGGGGATGAGTCTCTTTAACCAAGTAACAAGCGATAGAACAAGAGGGAATGGCCTCAAGCTGCGCCAGGGAAGGTTTAGACTGGATATCAGGAAGCATTTCTTTACAGAATGGGTTGTTAGGCGTTGGAATGGGCTGCCCAGGGAGGTGGTGGCGTCCCCATCCCTGGAGGTGTTCAAGAGGCGGGTTGACATAGCGCTGAGGGATATGGTGTAGTTGGGATCTGTCAGTGCTAGGTTATCGGTTGGACTGGATGATCTTCAAGGTCCTTTCCAACCTAGATGATTCTGTGATTCTATGTAAATGGATTCTGAGAACCCATTAGCATAAGACTGCCTTTTCTAAGAAATCTGATGCATATGTATGTTTTGGTGTATGTTAGTCAAGAATTTTGTTAGTAAGTGCGGCACTTGTGGTGGAGCGATCCCCAGTGCTGCCCAGCGCTGCGAATAAAGAATCCCTGCTGAACAGTTATACTGACTGTGGAGTGAAGCTCTTTGTTTCAAGAGGAATCAGGAGGATCTGCACTGCCCCTCCCCAGATGGATGGGGTGATTCCGGGGATTAGCAGGGAGAGGAGTTCCATATGTAGGTTACTAGCTCAGCTACGGCAGAGATTACAGTTGGCTGAGAGTTACAATTTGGCAGCAGTTGCTGAGGAGCAGGTGTCTCTTTCACTAAGGCTTCTCTGCAGTGACACCCTTCACCTCGGGATGCAGCAAGTAGATTCTCTCTCCATGTTTTAAGGTTTCTCAGTCCTTGAAATGACACCTGAGAGGCCTCTGTGGGTTTTCTCCTCCTCCAGCTCCAAAGTGAGCTCTTTATCACTTTATCATACTGTCGCTGCCACACAGCTTTGAACAATGAAGAATTAGGGGGAAACAGTGAATGAGGGTGCTTTTTTTTTTTGGGTGGGGGGGTGGGGGGTGGAGGGTTGGTGCTGAAGAGGAGAGCTTTTTTCTTCTCTAGCAGTCTTGCCCCCTTGGAACCACCAACACCCCCCCCCCTGAGCCCGCCAAAATTGCTGAGGACCCCCAGAAACCTCTTGAGGCCCCCCAAAATAGTGGGGATGCCCTTAAGCTCCCCCTAGGACCCCCAAAACCCCCTGAGGTGCCCCAAAATCAGGGGGTCCCCCCAACCTGGGACCCCTAAGCCCCTCTGGGACCACCAAAACCTCCCCAGGACCCCCCAAAATTGGGAGGACCCCCCTTAACTCTCCCGAGACCCTCAGTTTCCCATTTGGAACCAACCCCCCCATTCCTACTGTCTCGTGCAGGGGTCTGGGGGAGGTCCCAGGGATGTCAACCCCCTTGTGCATCCCCAGTTCCCCCGCTGGGACCCCCAAACCCCTCCTCCACATCCCTACTGTCCCCTGCAGGAGCTCTGGGGGGTCCCAGCACTGTCACCCCCCCACACCCCCCAGTTACCCCACACACTGTGTCCTGCTGTCCCCACCACCCCCTGCAGGATTTTTGGGGGGGTCCCACCGATGCCACACCCCTATCCCTGCCCCCCCAATCTCTCGAGGACACCCGGGAAGGGGGGGCTTCCCAATGCCCCCCACAACCACTTCCCTCAGATTGGGGAGCCTGTTTTCACCCGTGTGTCCCCCCCACCCCCCAGGAAGGGGACAACACCAGGTTGACGAGGAAAGTCACCAACAGCCTCCACTTGTACATCCACGGCATCGACCAGGATGGGGGACACAGGGGCACGCCGGAGGGGCCATGGGGACACCCCACACACACCACTCAGGGTCTCCTGGAGGTCCCCAAATTGTCACCCTGGGCATGGGAGGGGACATGGGGACACCAAGAGGGCTCTTGGGGACATTCCCATCCATGAGGTGTCCCCCACGTTGATGCCCCATGACCTTGAGGGACCCCAAGGTGGCTCTTAGTGATGCTCCCATCCTCGGGGTGTCCCCCAAGTTGACACCCCATGACTTTGAGGGGACACAGGAGACCCCCAGCTGGCTCTTGGGGACATCCCCATCCCCGGGGTGCACCCCACTTTGATGGCCCACAACTGGGAGGGGACCAGGATGTCCCCAGGGTGTCTGTGGTGACGTCTCCATGCCTGGAGTGTCCCCAACATTGACACCTGTCACATTAAAGGGTAATTTGGCAGAAAATAAACCCCCTTGTGTCCCAGTTCATCCTCAGGTGTCAGGGGGGCTGGGGGCAGCTACGTTTAGATTCTGAGTGATACCAACTTGTCACTGTTCTTGTCACTTGCTCCGTCCAACCTCCACCCTCCCGCGTGACTCTGGGCTTGGGTTTCCCTCCTACAGCACCTCGACTCAGCCCTGACGCCCACTGGGAAGGGTGCTGGGACAAGGGACCAGCCCAAACTCCTCCCCCAGGATCCATCACAGAACAACAGCCCCCACTCCAGACTGTCTTGTGGCAGACTCCGTCACAAGAGAGAAAACAACTTTTTATTGCAAACAGCAACGCTGGGGGCCCCAAAGTCAGCGGATCAGGCGGTGACAATGAATCGGCACCTGCAAGGAGAGAGTCAGAAAGCTCTGGTGAGTCCCTGGCGGCAGGAAGAGGCAGGGTTGTGCTGCCCTCTCCGGGGAACACCGTGTGTGAGGAATTGCTGACGGCCCAGAGCAGAGAGCTGTTGCTGGCGCTGGCTACGGGGTGGCTCTGGCGCCTCGTCCCCCAGGCAATGCCCTTCGAGCCCCGAGCACGCGCAGAGACGCGCAGTGCCCCTGTGCCACGCCGCAGGGCTCGGCCGGGAGCCCCTGGGCCCTGCCAGGGAGTTATTTCCAGACCCCGCGCAGCACCGTCCCTCGCTGTCCCTCGCCAGCGCGTTGGGCTGACGCAGAGGAGTGTGGAGAGGTGTGAAAGTTGGGCAGAGAGCCCGGCACGCACCTGGGCTGCCCGACCTGCTGCGCCTTCCTGCGTCTTTTCGCTGGTCCGTCGCCAGAAGCACCTTCTCTCTTCCTCCTCTTCTTTTCCACGCAGCTTTCGCTCTCTTCTCCCCAGGCTTCTCTTCTCTTCCGGCTCCTCTTCTTCTCCTCGTCATGGGCAGAGCCTGCAAATCTTTCCATCCCACAGCGGGATTAGATAGGGAAAGCCACGACCCACTGGAGTCAGTTCTGATTTTAACCAAAGCGAGCTCATTTTACCTTCTTTCCTCTGGAAACCTGGCCAGTTGTTCTGGGCGCCCCAGGGAGTCTGCCATGCTCTCGGGGGTGGCTAGAGGCAAAGCTGGCGGTGCCTAAACCAGAAATGTCACAGTTGGCATGTGGCAAGGGGTGACCTGGAGTGGTAAGCGACTCTTTGCTAAATTGGTACCCGAGATCTCCAGAGGAGATGCCTTGGGCTGGTTTGCATCAGCCACAGTTCACACAGTCCCCCTGCTGACCCCCAAATAGACCTGAGGAAGCTCTGATGAAGTAGGGCCTGAGCAAAACCCCCCTGAAGTTGACAGCTGCTCCCCTCTGCCTCTTTGTAGGCATTTTGTGGGCCTTTGGTTTGATTAAGCACCTGCCGAGTGCATTTGAGACACAACCTTGCCAATTTCCCTTGCTATGTATCATCCCAAGGGGTGGAGGAATAACCCAAACCCACACCAGCTCTACTGCCAGGCAGAGGCACAGCAGCGACTCCCCTCCTACCCCAGACACGCTGTCACCGTGTTTGGGGAGCTGACGTACCTCTCCCACTTCAGACTCCACCGCCGTATCTCCCCCATCTTCCGTGAGGACACCGAGCAGAGAGGGGGGTGCATGCGGCAAAGCTTCTGCTCGGTGCTCGGTGTCCACTTTGCCTGCAGGGACACTTTTCTCTTCCAAACTCAGGTCTAGAAAGCAAAAGCATGTGCAACATGGTGACTTCTTGGAAGCAAACAGAGCTAAAGCAACCCCCACCCAAAGCCCTACACTTCTGTGGTCAGCCCTCCGATGCCCTGTCTGCAGGCTTCAGCTCATCCTGCAGAGGAAGACGTTCATGTTTGGAGAGCAGTGGCAAGAGAGGCCACAGGACAAGCGGGACTGAGAGGACAACACTCGATGCCCAGCCCTGTCAGAAGCAACACGGAGGTTTCTGGTGTCCCAAGCCCCAGCCGGTGCCAACCCTCAGTCCCCCCTCTCACCTCTGAAGCTCTCCAGGGGGACTGGCAGCTCCTTGTCTGCTGGGCTGGAAAGGCTGCCTGCGTCCTCCTCAAAAAGATCCCTGCAGTTCTCCACCAGAAACTCCACCAGCACGTTCACCTGCACACATCAAACCGTGGGTCTCAATCCCCCTGCCTGACAAGGGACCAAGCAGCCTTTCCCACCCCTGCCCCCTGCTCCTGCCCAGAGGCTGTGGCTGTGGGGCTGCTCCTCCAGGCAGCCACCCCGACAGCATTTGCTGGTGGGAGGAGGCCTGCAGAGCCCTCTGCGCAGCCAAGCGCTGGTGGGCCGGGAAGGCTGCCCCGGCGGGTGGGGACGTGTACCTTGTGGGTCACCTCCAGCATGGCCTCCAGTGGGAGCAGGTCTGCGTGGGCTGGGCTCAGCAGGTTTGGCCCAACGCAGACAGCCAGGTTGCTGCAGCCCATCCTGCTGGTGGCTGCGTGGTGGCCGATGTGCTGGAGGAGGGACAGCAGCCGCTTCAGGAGGAGGAGGTTGGCTGCAGGCAACTTCTCGGCCACCCTGGGGGAACAGGAACACGGCGCTAATAAAGCAGATGTTGCCCACAGCGTTCCCCAGACTCGCCCGAGGCTGGTGGGAGCCAGCGCAGCTTTCCAGGTGCTCTGGGCCAGCGGTCAGGGCTCCTGCTCAACAGGCAGGCTGCTGCCCACACTTACGCTCTCAGCTCCCTGATCTTCTCCTCCCTGCTGGCTTTCTGCATCGCCGCCATCCAGTCCTCGTAGAGGTCAGTCACAAGGAGCTTGCAGGGGATGCTCCGGAGGAAGTCCTGCAAGGCCCAGGGCTCCAGGTGAGCCTTTGAGCACTCGGGGCCAGCCAGGAGCTCCTCCAGCCACAGGGCAGAAGCGCTCACCTTCAGGATGGCGGCCAGCAGCAGCGCGGGCTGGCTTCCCAGGTCGACGTCTGCGCCGCAGTCCAAGGCCTCCCGCAGCTCCCGAAGCTCTGTCCCACCGGCGGCTCTGCGGAATATCCCCTCCGTCGACGGTCCTTCCTGCTTCAGCACAGCCAGCAGCTCCTGCAGGAGAGGCAGGAGGACAGTTGCGTCGCTGAGGAGCCACCTTCCAGCGGCGGTGGCCAGAGCACTGCCCCAGAGCTGGCTCCGTGCTGGGGGTGAAGAGCCCAGTGCCCCATCCCCGGAGCTCCTGGGGACACCTGCTGCCCCTCCGGAGCCTGCGGAGGGAGGGCTGGGGACCCCCTGGACAGGCTGGCTGACCTGGATGGGCCGGGGCAGTGTGCCATCCTCGCAGAGGGCTGCCAGGGGCTGCCCAAAGAGCGCCCTGCTGCAGCCGGAGCCCGCCTGCCCTGGCGCCAGGACAGAAGCCGGGCTCCGCCGCAGAGCGAAGGGCCAGGGCAGCCCCCTCCACCTCCTGCTGCTGCTGCTGCTACTGCTTCTGTTGCTGATCCCTCCTGCTGCAAAGGAAAAGAGAGCAAGAGCCCATCAGTGGATGCCGCCAGGCCAGCGCTCCCGGAGCCTGCCCTGCCCTGCCTGCAGCATGGTGCTGAGCAGTGAGGCAGGACAGGCAGGGAGCCGGCAGCTGGAACCACGGCTCCAGCTCAACAGCTCCGGCTCGGGGGTTCCTGAGAGCCTGGGACAGCCTGGCCCAGTCCTAGCCCTGTCCTCCTCCAGGCTGTGGGCAGCACCAGAGGCTGCGTGTCCCTGCAGAGCCACGTCCATCGGCCGCTGCCCAGCGCTGTCCTTCCTTCTCTGGCTGATGTCCTCCCTTGGGCTGCCCAACCTGGATGGGGACACTCAAGGGACAAGTGAGCACAGCCCAGCTGCTTGCAGGAGGGTCCTTTCTTTCCCAAACTCACCTGGTGAACGGCAAAGTCTCCCTTCACTGCTCGACGGGACCGTTGGAGGCCCTTGCTTGAGATCAGCCTGCAAGAACCCGGCACCAGCAGCCTGAGCACCGCGGAGTGGGGACCCTCTGCCCTCCTGGGCTCTCTGACCCGTGTGGCAGGTTTTCTCCCAGTGCCACCAGCAAGGATATGCCAGCATTCCTGGTGGCTCCTCAACCCTCCCCACTCCCTGAATTGCACCAGGGGACCCTCCCTCCCTCCCTCCCTCCCTCGCAAGCTCACCCCACTGCACGCCCATCCCTGCACCCCAGCACAGCCAGAGGGGAAAGGCAGCCGTTCTCACCTCTGACTGGTGCTCCACCAGCCTCTCCAGGCTCCTGGTGCTGAACGGCCTCCACTGGCAAGAGAGAAGCAGCGGCAGAAGGTGAGCAGTGATGCCTGTGCTGCTCGGCTGGAGGAGCAGTGCTGGGGACAGCGCCCAGGCCAGACAGACACTCACGGCATGGCGGCGGCTCAGCTTCTCCAGGAGCTTGAGTGACGGGACAAGGGTCACTTGGGGCTTCTTGGCTCCGTCAGGTATCCTGTGCACCGGGAAGGGACAGAGCTGGGTGAGCCCCAAGCTACCTCTTCTCTCTCATCAGGCAGCTCTCCCCGAGAGCTGCCCACAGCCGCGGGGGCACCTCTCCCCAGCTGGGGAGCTGTGTTCCCCCATCTGGCTGTGGCTGCAGCACCCCCAGCTTACCCCAGCAATGTATGCACCCACAGCTCCTTCAGCGCCTGGGAGCTGCACCAAGAGGAGAAACAGCGTCAGGCCCCGCTGCCCCCCAGCCCGTGGGCAGAGGCGGATGCCTGCACAGCCCTGCCCCCTGGGGAAGGACACAGGGGCAGGACGAAGCGCCATGGGGCGGGACAGAGCTGCTGCCCAAGCCCTGGCTCCCTCTGTCCTGCCACAGCACCTGCTTTGGTCCTTCCCTTCTGGGGATCAAAAGGTGACCAGGGGATGCAGGACGCAGAAATGCCCCCCATCCCTCCCTGCCGGCGTGCTGCCCGCTCCCTGCCCAGGCTCTGCACGGAGGGCAGAGGCCCTTCACAGGAACCTCTCCTGCCCGGCCGTGGGACATGGCACCACGACTCACCCGAAAGTGGCAGTGCAGGAGCCCCTGGGCCAGAGGAAGATGAGGGAGCTCCTCTCCTCGCGGCTGCCGACACCCTCCACCTCTTCCTCCCACGCCGCCTCCTTCCCGTCACTCAGCACCCACAGCTGGTCCAGGGCCAGGCGGAGCTGTGGGCGCAGGGTGGTGCCACCTCTGCAGAGAGCAGAGGCAGGCAGTGAGCTGGAGGTGACCTCCTTGGGGTGCCCCCCCGGGCAGAGCCCTGCTCCCCTCCTGCCCTTGGGATGGGCATTGGTGCATCCAGCACACAGGTCCTGGGGCCGGGGGCCAGGGTGTCCCAGCCCTTGAGCCGGGGCCAGGGATGGGGCAAGGGCAGCTGGGTCGGAGGGTCTTACCGCAGCTTGGTGACCACCAGTTCCTCCTGGAGGAGGAGAAGGCGCCTCTCGCTCCTCTTGCAGCCCCGGGTCAGCTGCACGTCTGCGCTCAGCACCGGCTCTGCATCGGCGAGAGCGTCCCTGCGGAGCAGAGCACGGCAGGCATCAGAAAGGCCGCTGCTGCGGGGCCCGGCCGTGCCCCCCTGTCCCCGAGCCACAGGGGGAGCCCACCTGGAGCCGCAGCAGCCGTTGGCCTGGCCCATCCTGCCCGGGACAGGAGGACCCTCGCTGTGCACCAAGGATGCGGCCCAGCCGGTGACAGCGAGGATGGGAAGCGGGTTGCCGGAGCCTGGTCAGCGCTGCTCGGCCAGACCCTGCCTCCTCCCAGTGCCGCTCTGTGCCAGCACAGCTCCGTGCTGCCGGCGCTGGGGCTGTTGGCTCCAACTGATTGACAGCCCAAGCCCAACGGACAGTGGGAGGGGCCACAGGCTGGGCGTTCTCTCCAGCATGGCCCCGCCTCTCTAGCATGGCCCCGCCTCTCTTGCCCTGGGGAGCCCAGCGCAGGACGGAGCAGAGGGAAGGACCCCTCCTCCCTCCACCTGCTGGCAATGCCTCTTGCCTTGGGCTTCCCCGCTGGCTCCCGGGCTCCAGCTGCACTTGGTGCCGCTGCTCACCACCCTCTGGCCTTGGCTGGTCAGCCACTTTCTACCCACCTCCCCCTCTCCTCAGCCAGCCCACGCTGCTTCAGCGTCTCCACGGGGCTATTCTGGCAGACGCTGCGGAAAGCCTTCCTCACGTCTGGGTGGACAGTGGCCACCGCACTCCTCTCGTCTCCCCAGCCAGTCATTTCACCACAGAAGGTTATTAGGTGGGGCCAGCAGGGTTTCTCCTGCTGACTCCATGCTGACGCCTAGTTCCAATGACCTTCGTTCCTTCATGTTTCCAGGACGTGCTGCGGCATTCCCAGCACCTCCATGAACACAGAAGCCCCTTTTCTCATCCAATATAATAATACAATAATATTATAATAATTATAATAATAATATAATGGTGCCTGGGACACACACACACACACACACACACACAGAGTGACAGAGAGGGGTGTCTTGGGAGGAACCAGGCACCTGGGGAGTCCCCAGCCCCACTCTGAGGGAACCCAGGTGTCCGGGGGGTACCCTGGTGTGTGTGGGGGTCACTGGAGTGGAGGTTGGCCACGGGGGTGTTTGGGGAAGTTTTGGGGTGATTTGGGGTACATGGGCTGATTTGGGATGATATGGGGGGCTTGGGGGCATATGGGGAGGTTTTGGGGGTGATTTAGTGTATATGGGGGTTTTTGGGGTGGTTTGGGGGGATATGGTGTTTTGAGGGGATATGAGGGTTTGGGGAGTGATTTGGGGGGTATGGTGGTTTGAGGGGATGGGGGGGTGATTTGGGGTATATATGGGGGTTTGGGGGGATATGGGCAGGTTTTGAGGAGATTTGGGGGTATTTGGGGAGATATGGGGGATTTAGGGGGGATTTGGGGGGGTTGGGGGGTATGGGAAGGTTTTGGGAGTGATTTAGGGGATATGGGGAATTTTGGGGTGATTTGTTGAGATACGGGTGGTTTTGGGGTCATATGGGGGATATGGGGGAATATGGGGGTGTTTTAGGTTTATTTGGGTGGTTATGGGGGTTTTGGGGGATGTGGGGTTGATTTGGGGGGATATGGGGTTTTGGGGGGGTGATTTGCTGAGATATGTGGGGGGTTGGGAAGGTATGGGGGATATAAGGGGGACTTTAGAAGGCTATGGGGGGTTATGGGTGTAATGGGCAGGTTTTGAGATGATTTGTGGGGATATGGGGAGATATGGAGGGGTTTGGGGGGTTGGGTAGACATGGGGGATTTTGGGGGCATATGGGGATGTTTTGGGGGTGATTTAGGGGATATGGGGAATTTGGGGGTGATTTGTTTGGATATGGGTGGCTTTGGGGTCATATGGGGGCTATGGGGTGCTATGGGGGTGTTTTAGAGCTATTTGGGTGTTTGGGGAGTTTTGGGGGATATGGGGCAGTGGTTTGGGGGGATACAGTTTATTTGGGGGTGATTTGGTGGGATATATGGGTGTTTGGGGGTATATGGGGGATAGAAGTGGTATTTTGGAAGGATATGGTGGGGTTTGGGGTGATATGGGAAGGTTTTGAGGTGATTTGGGTGTATTTGGGGAGATATGGGGCATTTAGGGGGGATTTGGTGAGATATGGGGGGGTTTGGGGGCATATGGGTAGGTTTGGGGGGTGATTTAGGGGATATGGGTGGGTTGTGGGTTGATTTGGGGATATAGAGGAGGTTTAGCGGGTATAGTAAGTTTGGGGGTGTTATGGGGGTGGTTGAGGGGATATGGGGGTGATTTGGGGTTTATGGGGGTTTTGGGGGATATGGGGGTGTATGGGGAATTTTAGGGGTGATTTGGGGATATATGGGGGGGTTGTGGTGATATGGGGGTATATGGTGGGGTTGGGGGTATATGGGGGTGATTTGGGGGCATATGGGTAGTTTGGAAGGATATGTGGGGGAGACCTGGGGGATATGGGGGTGTTTGGGGGATATAAGGGTTATTTTGGAAAGATATGTGGGGTTTTGGGGTGCTATGGGAAACTTTTGAGATGATCTGGGTGGATTTGGTGAGATATGGGGGTTTGGGGGGTTATGGGGAGGTTTTGGGGTTGATTTAGGGGATATGGGGTGTTTTGGGGTGATTTGGGGAGATATGGGGGGTTTGGGGGTGATTTGGTGGGATATGGGGTGGTTTGGGGGGATATGGGGGATATAAGAGGTGTTTTGAAATGTTATGGGGGGGTTTATCCCCCACAAGATCCCTCCCAGTACCCCAGCAGCCCCCACTGGACCCTTCTTGCACCCCATTACTGTCCCCCAGGACCCCAATATCTCCCCCAGAAACCACCCCCAGGAGACGATCATTAGACACCCCCCCCCCCCCCTTCCCACCCCCAGACACTAATAACCCCCTGAACTCCCCCATGACCCAATAACACCCCCCAAGCACCAAGACCCTCCACCAATACCTCCCTCAAAACACCCCCAGGACCCCAGTACCTCCCCCAGAACCCCCTCCAGGATGTCCCCAATCCCCCCACCTCAGACACCAATATCTCCCTCAAGACCCCCCCTGAGGACCCCAATAACCCTCCCAAACCCCTCCAGGACACCCCCCACCCCCCGACTCCATTACACTCCCTCTAGGACTCAAATAACCCCCTCAGGACACCAATAACTCCCACAACTCCCACAGAACCCAAATAACACCCCCCCAAGAATCCCCCCAGCTCCCAAATCCCCCACTCACGGCACAGGCAGGAGTGTGGGCAGGTTCTGGGGGGGGGGACAACGTGCTGGAGCCCCCCCGGGGGTCCCCTGGCCCCCACAGGGCCTACTTCCTGCTGACAGTCTGCGAGGGCCTATGGTCTGCAGTGAGGCGGCCTAGGCAGGAGGTCCTCCAGCTCTCTGTGGTCTGCACTGGGGGATGTTCCAGGAAGAGAGTTTGGTTCACCCAGCAAGTGGGAATTCCTCCTTTTAAAACACTCGCTTTGTTCTGGATGGCTGAATGAATTTTTCTCCTGCAAAGGTGGCACCAGCACCAGCAGCACCAGCACCAGCAGCACCAGCACCAGCACCAGCACCAGCACCAGCACCAGTGGTGGTGGCTCCGGCCTAGCAGTGGGTGAGTGCAGGGGCTGGGGCCGATTTCCCTGGAGGGGGTGGTGGGATCACCAGGGAAGGGGAAAGCTTTGGTCTAAAAACCCAAACTTTTTCATGATTCTGATTTTTTTTTTAAAATAAAGGTTTGTTGTCACAGTTTGGGCTGTTCAGACGTTCTGATGTGTGTCTGTGCTTGTGCTTTTACCTTGAACTTGGTGGGTCTTTGCTGTCTGTAAGGGTCTGTTGTGTCTGCGGGGTTTATCTGTCAGGTTACCCCAGGGAAAGTGAATTTTAGCCCTTTATTTTTACTTCAAGTGTGAAAGAAGTGACACATTTCATATTTTCTGCTCTCTGTGGTGATTTGGGTTGGGTGGGTTCAATCTGATGAAACACCTCAGAGTGGTGCTTCAGAGGGTGCCAGTCACCAGAGCCAAGAGGTGCTGATCAGAAACCGGCCTTAAGCCTGAGGGCGAGAGCTGGCCCAGGCGGGCTCTTGCCTTCTGGCTGTGGGACAGTTTTTCCCAGGTCGGGGGTGCTGGGAGCGATGTGGGGGGGTGAGCATGGGGGTGTGCTGGAGCCCAGCCCCTTTGCAGAGCCCCGCTGCTCCTCTGGCTTTCGGGACGAAGTTCAGTTTCTGTGCTGAGCTTCTAATTTGCACCTTTTCCAAAAGACAAATCCTGTTTGTTTCAAGTTGGAACAACCCTGCTCTGCTTTCAGAAAAGAATCTCTTGACATCTGCAGGCAGAGCAGAAGTCTCACACAATGAAGGTACAAGAAGTAATTGAAAAGTAATTAAAGGACAAGTTTCTGTGTGCTGGGATCCTGGGAGTGCTTCTGGTTGTGAAATCCGGCAGCAACACTTGCTCTCAGGCTGCAAACAGCCGGCAGAGCTCCTGCCGTGGGTGGCACTGCTTCAGCCTCCCCCGTCAGCTGCTCCTTCATCTCCAGCTCTCTGCTCTGCGCCAGCTCTGCATAAAATAGTCGCTTTTCACTGCATGTGGCTGTGGATTGCTGTAAATGTGCTGTAACCAGTTGTTTTTTCCAGAGCTGGGGAGCAGATTCTTACCCTGTCTATACTGCATCTGCACTGTGAAAGCTTGTGCACAGTAATGCCTTGCTGTCTGACCCTTCTGTTTCAGAGTTCTGCTGTCAGTTATTTAATACCCTGCTCTGGTTACTGTTGTCATGGTCCTGTTTTCCTTCATCCTTCACTGACCTTGCTGAGTAGCAGGCATCTGAAGGTGTTGATGAAAATGTGATGGAGCAGGAGAGGCAGCAGGACCACTGGCAGTGAAAGAGTTGTCAGGTGTTCAGTCTCACAGGAGAAGCAGCTGAGAGGTTTCAGAATGGTGATTTGTTTGAAGATGGGTCACACGGGGTCACCAGGACATCATGAAGTTTAATTTTGTGTTATAAAGGGATTTTCCACTCTAAACCTCAGGCAAGTAGCAGTTATTTCTTGGTATATTAAAAACAGTTAGAATTTCCTCTGCTACTTCTGTCATTACCAGGTGTTGAACTGGCAGCTGACAACCCCAGAGGTCTCGCTTCTGTCTCACCATCTTCCACATCACACCAGCTGTTCTTGGTGGTTCAGCTGTGTGCATTGCTGAGGCGCCTGCACACATTCCTCTCTATCCCATTGTTTCCTACGGGAAAAATGGAATTGGGAACAGTCGCACTTTGGGGATTCCATCCTGGGCAGGTGATGGGATGTGCCTGAAACTGTAGTTTGACTGTGTGGGGAATTATTGCAGAACCAGAGTGTAGGGTTGGGGAGTCAAAATGTTTCAGCAGCAATGAAGAGAGAAGTATGGGAAGGTTTCAGCTGCAAGCCTGCACACACTGGGTGTGCATGTACTCGAATGCACGGCTGCATTGCCCCAGGCTGCAGAGGTTATTGTGTAGAAAAGCCCTTGGTTAGTGGAATAATTCTCTGTTGGAATAAATCTGCATCTGGGCAGCGGAATGGGATATTTACCTTGTGACACAGAGGTGCCTCTCGGGCAAAGCAAAATACTATGTGATTTTTTTGACGAATGTTCATTTTCATTCTGATTTCATGCAGCCTGAACTGTTTTGTCCAATCCTGACTGTTCTCCCCAACTGTCCATCACCCACTCTCATGTTTTGATGGCTCGTGTCACAGACAGCCTGGTAAAAAGATCTTGGTTATTTTTTCTTTCCTTTTTTTCCCCTTTGAGAAGTCTCATGAACTTTTTGCAGCTGTCCTGACTCTCCTTCCCTGTCCTCCCTGAGCAGCAGTGTGGCAGTTAGAGCTGGCCACCCCTGGGAGGAGGTGTGCTCTGCTGGCTGTTAAAAGAGTTGGCAGCGCTGTGCTCTGTGCTCATCTCCAAAGCTTCTCTGTTCTCCCTGGGCAATGGGTTTTAGTGTTCTGCCGCTCCAAGTACAGTAACATCTGTACAGATACAGAACCTCTAGTTCATGGATTGGGTTCATGAACACCTGATTCTATTAATCTCCTTTGGAAGCTCCATTGTCCCACATTTTTTCTCTCCCCTCTTCTCTGTCAAACTGTTTCACAGCTGGCCTTCTTCCCCAGGCTTTGCCTCATCCCCTGGTCAGACTCGAGCTGTTCAGTTCCTGCAGGCCCAGCGGCTGTAGGGGGATCTGAGCTGCTCAGAGACAGCAGGGCCTGATCTCTAAAGGAAGCAGATTTTGTGGTCTGACTCTGATCTTGCTGAAGCTGCTTTTGTCACCCTTTCAGAAAACCAACCGAGGGCTGAATCAGAGCTGGCGGTTTGCTGAAGGTACCAAAGAATGGGGGGTTTAGAAGCCAGTGCCTAATCCCGTGGACAACCTTAATGCTGTTGCTTTGACAACCTGTAGGAGGTATTTTATTGTGGGTTTTGTGTAAGGTGCTATAAAGCAATCCCATGCAGCTGGAAGCCAGAGGCAAGACTATTTATTTCAGAGCTTTGAAGATCTGTACTCCTGTGACAGCTGTCTCGCTGCTGCAGTGGTTGAGTTTTATTTTGCTTTGGAAAAACTGAACAAAAATTTTCATTCCTTTTCCTTTTCCTTGAGGTGGGAGAATTCCTGGAAGTCTCCAAATCGAGTTAAGGGGTGTCTTCATCTTTTTTCCCTGGACTGGGCTGAGTGCAGCTCCCAGAAGGGCGGGGTTTGGAAGGCTGGGAGCGCTGACCCGACCAGTCCGAGAGGACTCCTGACAGCAGGGCTGGGCTGCAGCTGTGGCTGCAGGTACTGCGGGGAGATGCTGGGTGTCTGGCTGGGCTGACCTGGCTGGTTTGGTTGTTTTGAGGGCGCTGTACTCTCTGCACCAGCTGCTAATAAGGTGTTTTCTGTCGGCAGGTCTGGTGGCCCATCAGTCTGTGTTCTCAGAGATGAGCCCACAGGAGTCCCTCGCTGGGGCTTGGCTGCAGAGAGCTTTGTGGTATCTTGACAGTGTTTGATATTTCCCAGACAATGCTTAAACCTGCCAGTTGATGCTATTTAACACTCTCCTCTGTAAGAGCCTTCCAGCGGTGATGCCTATCAACTCTGGCTTTCCCTTCAAAGAACTGTTACCAAAAGCTTCTGTATCTTTGTCACTTGCCAAATGCCACCTTGTTGCTTTGGGCTTTTATGTGTTGCCTTTAATTAGGATGTGTGCTCTTCTGTCCAGGGGCTGGTGGGCAGCTCTCTGGTGACCAAATCCAGGAGAAAACAAGAGGGTTTACTGTATTACCTCTTGTACTTGAAGGAACAATCCTTTAGCCCGGGTGTCTTTGGACGTGTCTTTTGGGAGGGGGCTACCAGGCCTCCAAATCCAGCAGTTTGTCAGTTTATTCTTTGTCCTGTTTGTGTTTTGCTTCTGGCCCTTAATCTGCAGCAGCAGATTGGGGCTGCGTGATGCACAGAGGTTCAGGGCAGGGTTACCTGTTCCTCCGGGACAGGATCTGCTGATTCAGCTCAGTATTTTAAGCAAGATGGAGCCGAATGAATCCTCCTCGTAGCAAGAGCTGGTAGCCAGGATGGATGAGCAGTTCATTCACAGTTGCTTAAACACTGAAGGAAATTCTATTTGTATATTAAAAATTGCTTTCTTAACCAATGTTTAGCATCTTGGGGGTCTCAAGGGTTAAAATACCTCTGGCAACTTGGATCAGTGTATGGGGATTTAAAAGTGCTCTGGATTAAGCAGGCAACTGAGTTAAACTGCATTTAGCTGATTCCCTGGCTGTGAATAATCCAGCCAACCCTGTGCTGAAGACATCTGGGGCTCGTCTGCTGTTCGCAGTGGAGGTTTCGGACCCTTTCTCAAAGATGTCACCGCTCTGTAAGTTATGGCTGTACTGACCAGAAGTTAGGAGTCACTTTGGGAGTGGCCCCTTGTGATGGAGACTGGAGACCTCTGCTCTTCTGTCCTGGACGTCAGGCAGTGGCTTTCACAGGGGTCCCATCTCTCAGCTCAGCTCTGCTTTCTGTCATTAGGATACAGCTTTGATTTGCCAGGGGTGAGTGAATTGGCACATCCCCTACTGCAGATCTGCACGAGACATACCCCTCTAGCAAGGTACAGGCCACCCTTACAAATACAGAAAGCTGAACCTCCCACTAATTACTCAATGGGAATGCAGCAGGCAGAGCTTTTGGTCTAGATTGCATCCGTGCTGCTGTTAGCTTCAGGAAGCCAGTGCTTCCAGCACTGCATCTTCCTCCGCGTTCTCCCCCATGCCCTGGGCAGATCTCTGTTTCAGGGTTGGCCCTGCTGTTCCATGAGCTGTGCCCTCTAGGTGTGGTTATCAAGTGTTAGGACAGACTTTTGGATTTGTGCTGTGTTATTGCAGTGGTTGTGTAAGTCCCAAGTGCAGATGTGAGGTGACAAGTGCCTGTTATTTGGCCCTGACTGCAGGAAGAACTGAACCCCTTCAGCCTTCTCAATCTGGGTGGCGATGAGTGATGGAAAGCAGTTGCATACTTTCAAGGGATCAGTGAAAGGAGGATCCTTTGCTCTGCTCCCTCAACTAAAATGCTCTGCTGGCAAGCAGCAGCTCTGGGTTTGCCTTGATTATTGCAGTGGCTGCTTGTTGTGTTTAGTCTGCTGCGCTGTTATAAGCAGTCTCCCTGCGAGCAAGAAACTTGTGAGTGGCTGAGCTGAGATTTCCAGGTTCCTGATCAGAGGAGGGGCTGTCCCAGCCAAATTGGAGTTGGGTTCCTGATTGCATCCCGATAGAAAAGATTATTCATCCAGTGGGAAAAAAGCCCCAAACCGGAACTGCTGTTTTATTGTTTGACATATCTTAGCTGAGCAGATCTTGGCGCTCAGTACGAGTTACAGGTCTGCTTTTCTGAGCCCATGAGCTGGGCTCACTTACAGCTGGCCTGACTCTCAGGAATGCTACCTGCCTTCTGACTTTTCCTGCCTCGTGGGCCTTGGGGGCTTGAGGAACCCTTTTCCTTCTTTCCATCAGCCCATTTACCACATGCTCTACTATCAGGTTGTTTGGGACTCTGGCCTCTCCTCAGTATTTTCTGGCTGAAAGAGTTTGGTTTGTACAAGCAACTGTCTGGATGTCCATCTCAGACTTGCTCTGTCTGTACTCAGCTGACAGACCAGGAAGTGGAACGGGCATCGCTGCTTCCCAGTTAACCCCCTCCTACCACTGCAGGGAGCTCCGGGTGGCTTTGGGGGACCAGACCTTACCATTCCTATAACGTAGGTGACCCTGACTGAGACTGGGACGTGCCCTTTCTGTGTTACTGCTCCAACCATCACCTTTAGTTTTTCCAGGTAAGAGAAACACAAAGAGATGTAGCCCAACATACCAAAAAATCAAATTCTTCCTCCTGACTTTGTGGCGAGAGCCAGTTCAGCCAGAATCACTGACATGCTGCCCTCTTCTCTTCTGGCTGGCACAAGTCTGGCAGCCTGTGTCTCCAAGGGCTTCTTACTGAAAAGGCCCCAGGGCAGACGTTAGCACTTTAAAGTACTTGGAGCAGACACAAATCTGCACCAGTTTGTTGCAATCACCCATATTTAAAGGCAAGTGGTACCTTTTATTTCCATGGGATTATTTGTCCATGGCACATCTGGCACTCCTGTGCACAAGGTCGATGACCTCCCTGCCTTTCTGCTGAATGCTGGGTTTGGCTTTTGTCTTTGGTAGGAAGCAACTGGCATTTTGGTCTCAGCAGATGGCTGCTTAAAAATAAAAAAACACCCAAACTAGGAGACTTTCTCTTCTTTTCCAGGAGCCAAGGACTTTGAAGGCACGTGCTGAGGTTCACTTCCAGAACAAAGGCTGCAGGGTCACAACACACAGTTTCTCTTGGAGCCTGTGCTGTAGCTGAGGACAAACGTCTGGTAACTTTAAAGGCAGGTAAAAGTTTATTGTGATCCAGAGAGGTGGGGAATCTCCATCCTGGGAGACATTTAACGCTGCTGGACGCACCCTGCACAATCTGTTTTAACTTTGAAATTGTCCGTTTTGCGCAGAGGGGTTGGACCAGAGACATCCAAAGTCTCTTCCTCCTAAATTTTTCCGTGTTTCTCTACCTGATCGTGCTGATGACCCATGCAGTCTGCTTTATGAGTGAAAGGAAGAGAAAAATCATTGTAAAACATGGAGAATTGTGTCAATATCGCTGTCTGCTGCAAGCTCTGCCAGGGAGCAGATGCTAGCTGCCTTTTCTCTTCTAGATGAATTTGTTTGACTGGAAAGGCAACTGCTGTTGCTGTGAAGTGTCCAGATGAACCTGTACATAGACCTGGGGCAAGTGGGAATGACAAGGGGGGAATTTGGGAAGGCAGGGAGCCCATGTTGGCAGCAGCCCCTGCCCTGCTCGGAGACCAAGCAGGACTCTGGGAGTGATGTGCTGGGGAGGAGCTCCTTGTATTGCTTCTTTCCTCAAGAGCAGCTGTTTCAGGCTTACCTGGATTATGACCATAATGAGAGAGGGTTTCTTGTTGGGCGTACATCCCCAGGAGGGGTTGCACTTGATGTCTGACCTTTGTTTTCATTTCATACCAGGTGTTTCTAGGCCTTGAAATTTTTCTGTGGGCTCAAGGGGACAGTTAAGTCAAAGAGGACGAGAATAGGGAGACAGGATGTGTGCAAGGGTTGTGCTTTTGTGTTGTAGCTTTTGTGGGAGACAGACAAGCTTTGTGGGTCAAGAGCAGCAGGATTAATGATGGGCATTTCTGGAGGGTTGTGTGCCTTCAGAGCTCTCGGCAAATGTCAGCCAGTTTGTCTGCTGCCCTGCAAATGCTGCTTGCTTGGAAGGAGAAATCCGACTGTCCCAAGTGAATCCTTCTCCTCAGCTGCTTTTCAGCTCACTTTGCCAGAGAGACTGAAAAAAGGGCTTCCCTTATGTGCAGGGACTGTGGATTGCACAGAGATACAGCCCAGCAAGCTTGAAAGCATGGAGGGGCCAGTCCAACCTCCCCAGGGCCCTCTCCCAAGTTCAGGGCAGGGAGGGACCAGTGTGTCCAACGAGACAGAAAAGCTCTCTGAGCTGTGGAGAGGAAGGAAGCTAAGCCCAGGGATCGAAGCTGCCATTATAGACTCAGATGTCCTGTCTGAAGGGAGGTTGGCTACCTCATCTGCTGCCTCTGCCTGGGGAGGGAGGGCTTGCAAAGTGGTGGAGGAGGGAGCTGTGTTCTGCCAGCAGCTGGAGCCTCCCAGAGTCAGCCTGCAAAGCTGTCACTGCTCTTGCTCATGGAGAAGAAGTGTTACTGACAAGCTGGCTTCCTGACCAGTCTCCTTGCTGGGCTGGTTACCCAGATCTGCTCCATAAGGAGGTTCATCAGTTCCCCTGCAGCCCAGCTATTCCTTGGGACGGTTTGATGTAGCTGGCTTGGTTAATACCAGATGTATTTTTAATGAGATATCATTTGTAAAATGGGTTGCCAGTGCTGGTGAGACCAGACAGGGAAAAACAAAGTTTCCAAACAGGTTTGGAAACCTCTGTCTTCTAGTCATAGGAAAATTAAACAGAAGCCATCTTTCTGCATTCAGCCCAGCGACGTACTGTGAACCTGTCTGGGAGAAATCAGCATCCAGTTCCTGATTAAAAAGGTGGGAGCAACAGCCAGGGAGGGTTAAAAGAAGGTATGTGCCTTGAGGCTGTGCTAAAGGGCAACCCTAGATATTTGTTTCTCAGTCAGAAGTTCAGCTGATGGATGCCTCTAGAAGGTCCTGGTGCCTGGGCATAATTTTACTTGCCCTGCTCTGTTTTTCTTTAGAGATGGAAGATGCTGAAGGCTGAAGGCATCAGCTGGGTGCTTGGTGCCCTTCCATTTCGCTCTTCAAGGGTTTTAGGTGGGTGGCCAAGGCCAGAGGCAGGCAGCTGTAACCTGGCTGCAGATGTGCCGGGCATCGAAGCCCACAGCAAATGGGGAGTGTGACACCTCGTGTCTTCTGTGGGACAGGACCCTGCTTGTAGGCAGTTACTGGAGAAAATCTGATGCATAATAGACTTACACCTTAATTCTGCTGTGCAATATCATCTGCATCACAGTTCTATCCACCAAGCTGAGATGCTTTTTTCTCTGCCTTTCAGGACTGCTGTAGGCACATACTTTAAGGAATGCTGATCTAGCCAACATGCTGTAAGGATATGGAGAAGGTAAAGTTTGTCAGTAAAACTTTTTGTTCCCATCGAGTTAGTCTGGTAAAAGATACCATTTTCTACTAAGAAAGTTTATTCTGTATGTTGTGAAAAACACTAGGCTGCTCAGAGAGGCTGATGACAGAGAGGATAGCTAAGCCTCTCTGCAGCATTCACAGCACCGTGTTGAATGTGAGCTGTTTGCTTGTCCTTGTGACTTTGCCTTTTCCCAAATCTGTATTGCTGGACTGGCCTGGCAGGTAGGAAAGTTGAGTCCCTGTGAGATCAAACACCTTGCCTGGTCCCTGGCAGAGCTGTGATGAGATGAGTGCAAATTTGTGACCTTCAGTGTCACCCTTGGTCCATCTTAGGTGTTGCCTCTGTCGTGGGGGGGATTTTTTTTCTATCTATAGGAAAGAGGAAAAAGTTTTGGGTTGGTTCGGGAAATGGGGAAGGTTTCTTCTCTGGCCTAGTTGCCCTGGAAGTTCCCGTGCAGTTTTGTAAGGGAAAGTGTCAGGGCTGTGTCTGTGGTGGAGCTCACGGGGGATGCTCTGGGCATAGCAATGAAGCAAACACCTTGGAGGGAAGGGTGGTGGATATATGTACCTTCTCTTATGCTCTTGCTTACAGGACATCACCTGGGTCTGCTGAGGCTTCCTGGAGTGCTTGAATACTTGAACTAGAGGCTGTGGGATAGGAGTGTGATTCCCACAGGCCCTGCCGGGGATCCCAGCTCAGGTACCGGGACTTTGCTGCTGGGTTTGCTGGTGCCTGGAGGCAGAGATGTGCTGGAGAGGCTTGAGACATGGTGGCTGTTCCAGCCAGCACCCCGCTCCTCACTGTTTGCAGGGACAGGATGGTCCCGGACATGGCACAGTCCTCACATGTTGTCTTTCCTGATTGCAGATGAATTTCTTCCTGACAAAGGATCTCTTATTTACCAAGATTTCATCTGCTCCTGCTGTTTACTGCCCACCTGAAATCCTCCTTGTCTCCTGCTGGCCTTGTTGTTGTCCTTCCAGGAGCAGCCAGTTGTGCCTCTGCCGCAGTGGGGCGAGGGATGGAGTCGGATGGGGTCAGTGGTTGGCAGCTGACAGCTGCTTTTGGTTTCCATCTGTTCCCCTCTTCCCTTTTAATGAGATCGGGTGCCAGGATGCACTAGGAAGACTTTTCAGTGTGAGAGGAAGTCACAAGTGGGGTACTCAGATCCCTGTTTTCATCCTTGGCAGAGAGAGGCTGCTCAAACCAAACCTGCACCCTCTTGAGCTGCTCCTATAACAGACCTGGTAATGGGAAGCAAAAGCTCTGCCGTGAGGCTGACAGCTCCGGGTTGGGTGGATCTGTCCTGCAACGCTGAGCCTTGAAACTCGGAGATGTTTGTGCTGGTGGTCACTGAAATGCAAACATGGCTGATTCTGGACCCACTGGGGTGCCTATCTTTTAATTTTTTATCCTCCTTTTTTTTTTTTTTTTTTTTTTTTTTAATGTGGCTACTGTCTTGTCTTCTAAAATCCCAGCTGTTTTCAATGATATCAGTGGCTTGGCAGATTCATTCTTTCAGGCCTTTGGTGCTCCCTGCACAGACCGATCAGCATTTCTGATGAACCAGTCTGATTTCACGAGTGGCTCCACTCCTGCTTTGTGTTTTGAAGGGTTTTCCCCTCTGCTTTTGAGGCCGTGTGCTTATTACAGAGCTGTTTTTTCACGAGTGGGAAGGTTTCTCTCAAGGAGAATCTGCAGATGTTTGGGGCTGGTTTTGTTGCTGGCTCTTTGATTCATGGTAGTTCTTGGGATGTGTGAAGGGTGGGAAGAGGTTCAAAGGAAGAACCTGAGGAGCTCGTTTAACAGTTCAGCTTGGACGATCTCTATGTGGAAAATGAAAACTTGCCTTTCTGCTCCCACTGCCAGGATGTGATGTGCTGGGAGTCAGCATGGAGACCTCGATCACGTCAAAGCTGTGGAGTCTGACAGTACTTCCACGGCAGAGAGCAGAGGCTCTTTTGTGGGGTGCACTAGGTGCCCTGTTTAAAAATCATAAAGCCCTGGCTCAGGTTCCAGTCCAGGACTGCCTCTGTGTGGCTGTTCTTTAACAAAATGCCCATTTTTTTTTGGCAAAAGACTTTTGGATACAAATGCAGTCAAATATTTGACAAATCCAGCAATTGCTTTGGGATTTTGCTTGAGTTCAAACTCAGCAGTTGTGGCTGTTGCATGGTTGTATTAAGCCTCTGAAGGCAACTGCCCAGAGCAGGTAAAACTACATTCCACTTTGCCTTTTTTCTTGATGCCTGTTCACATTGTAACTTCCTCGCCCAGCAGAGCTGGTGCCTTCAGGCTGCCCCAGCACCTCTTGGCACAGCCCGTGTGCTGCAGGGAGCTGCACCCGCTGGCCTGGCAGTGGCAAGGAGACCAGTTTGTCCCTTCAGTGCTTCACAAGGCATAAAGAAAGCAAGTTGCTCCTTTCCCAGCACTGCTTCTGAACACGCTGTGGTGCTTTGTAGCTGCCGTGACTGTGCCTGGGGCTCCTGTGGGCTGAGGCTGAAATGCATGTCACGGGCTGGGTTTGTCCCTTCCCTGTGTCCCACTTACAGCTCTTGTTTTTTCTAATCTTCCTCTCCTTTGCTTCAAATCACAGAAACAGATGTTGGTGTTTGAAAGCGCCCTGCAGGAGAGGTACTGGACCTGCTGGGGCTTTGGATGACTGATTTGCTGTGAAACCAGGAGCCAAGGAGACCCGTCCCACTGCAAATGGAGCTGCCAAGTGATGCCAGAAGCTGCAAATGCAAACCAAGCTGTGGTGGACCAGGTAAAGCACATTGGTTTTTTTTCTTGTCCTGGAGAAGTTGGAGGGAAGGACCACTTGTGGTATTTAGCATGGTCCTTGGAGCTGACCATGGAATGATCTTGCTGGGCTGTGGGTGCTCAGGTATTGCCATGGTTTTAAATGCATGAGATGTCCAGTGGTAGAGAGTTGCCATGTGCTTGGGCTCTGAAGGAGGCTCTGTGCCCTCCTTGGGTGGAGGAGAGGAGGGCCTGGTGCTCCCCAGCCTGTGGTGCCCCATGGCACAGGGTGGGATGGAGAATGCCCTGGCAGGACCCTGCCAGCTGAGGAGAAGAGCTGGGTGTGGAGGAGGAGAGACTGACCCCTGCTCTGCCTCTGTGACTGTGAAAGGCCACTAAGCCCTGCCCCTACAGTGCACTGGTACTGCAGTGTGTTTCTGCCCTCAATATGGTGGGGACTTAGGTGTCTTTTAGCTGCCAGAGGGAACACAAGGCCAGGAGAGTTGGGATTAAGGTAGAGTGATCCCCAGAACAACTATCGAAGCATCCTGTAACTGTGTAGGTGATCAGTGCCCTTGACAACTGTCCACTTTCTTGTTTAGGCTGAGATGCCTAAGGGCAGTACCCTGCTGAGTCAGGCCTGAACCTCCATCCAGAATCGACCCATCTTCCTGTGGCGTTGTCTCCTGGCAGTCACAGCCTCACAGTTACTGCCTTGCTGACCTCCATGTCAGAGATTCCCCTTGAGCTGTGATTAACTTGTTGAGGCTTGTAAATTTTCTTCTGCATTTACACAAAGACAGCTGGCTGGATTAAATGGTTTCGTAGTATTACAGAAAAGGAAAACCTAGGAGGCATTACATTTGTTGGGGCCAAGGACTTTGATTTGTTTCAAAAAGTAGTGGGGAAAAATGAGTTTACTCTTTTTGGATTTCGTGGTTGCACCGCTAATGTCAGGGTGTGCAAAATGTAGACATTTGAGATATTGTCTTCATTTAGAAAAGGAGTAGAGAACCAGCTCAGGGTTTGGAAGTGAGATGTAAAATAAACAGAAAGTGAGGAAAAAAATTGATTCCGAACATGGGAATAGAAAGGGAGAAAGCAAACCCAGGGCTGTGTGTTGAGGTGTGTGCTACCAAAAAAATCAATGTTCTCCCCTGCAATGTGGGATTGCATTGCTCAGGGGAAGGCAGGAGAAACATGTCTGAAAGGAGCCAACTTTATTTCCCTTCTTTCTCAGAAGAAAACAAGTACAAACCCTGCTTGGATTAGAGAGGATTATGGACTGCCCATTTGGGAATTCATGTTTGGGACTTCGTGACGATGCAGCTGGGTAAGTGATCTCACTGCAGTTATTTGGTAGGAAACCTTTTGATAGCATCTAAAACGGTTTGAGTGTTGCAGTCAGTCCCTTCGTTGAGCGCTGGAGTTCTTCCTTCATGGGTTAAAACGGGGGAAGGGAATGCTCCCATGGATGGTGTAAGCTGTCTGTGCCAGCACTGCCCTCCTCTCCCTTGGTCCTCACTGAAGCCCTTGTCTTTGTCTTTGCTGCAGCTCCATGTCCTCTGCAAGACACCAGCTGTGCCCAGTTACTCTGTGGGTTCGATCTGGTGAGTGCAGCACTGATGCCAGGAAAGACGTTTCTGATGTGCCTGTGTCACCCCCCAGGGGCTCTGGTCCTGGTGTCCAGAAGCTGGGCAGTGCCTGTGCTGGGGCTTTGTCTCGGAGTCTGCAGCAGGGCTGTGGGGGGATGCAGGCTGATGGTACCCTGTGTCCTTCTGGCACTGCAGCAAGAGAGAGGTTAATAATGCCACACACCTGCTGCTGGCCTTGGCTGTACTCTCGTGTGTTTCTGCAGGAGGATGAGAGCTGTCAGTGGCATTTCCCAGGGGATGGGGGAAGGATTTTCAGCCCTGTAGAGCAGCTCCCTGCGTGAACCAACAGTTCCCTGTGCCTCTGAAGAGAGCAGGGCCAGCAGCCTGCTTTGGTCAGACCCTGCTAGGATGGAGGAGGGTGGCTTGTCTGAAGTGCTGAGGGGGCTGGCTTGCTTCTGTGCTGGGCTGTGTGCCAGTGTGATCCCCGCTCCATGCCCTGGGCTGCTCCACATGTGTCTTCTTGGAGTCAGAAATGCAGGCAGCCAGCTGAGAGCCAAGTGTGAGCTGGGAGTGATGGCTCCAAGCTGAGCTTACTGGTAACAGTTGGATATTGTGCAGGAAAGCAGAGGGGAGCTCATGGGGCAGAGGGAGTGTTGGCAAGGGAAGAGGGGCTTGTTGGTCCCTGAGGGAGCAGAGGTGGGTATGTCCAACCCCAGGAATGGAGAGGGGGCAGCGATATAAACCCCGTCCCTCCTCTGACTCCATGGTCCTGAGCATCTACGGTGGTGAAATTTCAGCTTCTGGGCTCTCTTTTTGAAAGCGTGGGTCTCCCCTAGGGGTAGTGGCTGATGCTTCCTTTTGTGGCTGGCTTGCAAGCCTTCTTGGAACCGATAAGCCCAGTCATTGGGAAGAAGCCCGGAAGAGACTTGGTCCTCCTTCAACTTCCCTGTCTCAGCTGCACCCGTGTACCTGGGCAGGGAGCTCTGTGAGAGGGGGGATTGTCTGAGGAGTTTTCCATCTCCAGGCATGGTGAGGCCCAGGACTGGGTCAGAGAGTGGAGCAGGGTCAGCAAGGGACTGGCTGTAGCCGCTGCCCCGTGCCGGGGTAATGCACCCGGGGCTGCAGCTGTGCTGGAGCTTGGCGGGTGTGCTGGAGGCAGTTTCAGGACCTGCTTGCTGTGCTCACTGGGGGCTTTGGGCGTTGAGCATCCCTGTCCCCTCTGCCTCCGTGTCCCGGAGATGCCCGCCTCCCCCCACCCCTGGCACATCACCGCTGTTGCCATGGCAGTTTGGGGGCCAGCCAGGATGCCCAGTTGCCCTGGAAATGGGGGCAACAGCCTGTCTGGCATTGGGGATCCTCCCGTGAGTGTGTCCCCGTGGCCCTTGCGGAGTGAGAGAGGTGAGGGATCCTGGGGTGGGGGGGGTGGCTGTGTCCCCTCCCCGACCGAAAGCCGAAGGGTGGCTCTGGGTGCCGGTGCTGCCAGGAGGCTCACCCATGGGCAGGGGGGTCTTGGGAGCGAGGCTGAGCAGGGACCGGGGCTGCGGGGGAACTCGGGGGGGGTGGTGACACCCCCTGCCCCATGCCACAGGGCTGGGGGCATCCCTTGTGCAAGAGTGGGGTGCCTGGGGCAGGGTGGTGCCCGGGGCAGGGGGCCCACGGTCCTGCCCAACCTCTGCGGGCCGTGGGCTGTGCTCACCCTCCTGTGGGATCTGTGTCCCTGCACGGCAGCCGCTGGTCTGGGGAAGGTCTGAGGGGGGAGGTTGCCCCCGGAGCACAGGGCAGGGGGGGCTCTTGTGCTGGGCGAGAGGCACCTGGAGGATGAAGCACTTTCCCTGTCAGGGGCTGGGAGCTGGAGCCTCTTCTCCCCCCAAGCGGAGCTGGGCAGGGAGCAAGCTTTGCTGCCAGAGAGAGAAAGTGCCGGCCTGTCTCCCTTTCTTCCCCGGGGCTGCGGCTGTGAGTGCACCTGGGCTGTGGGTGAAACGTGGAGGGAGGGGGGCTGCCTGCCTTGCTGCCGCTGGCCTTGCCCGCCTTGGTTTACACACGGCCTTTGGGCTGTTTTGGCCTGGAATCTGTTTTGCATGGTGTGTACATGAGGGCTTAGATTATTCTTGCTCTGTCTAGAAAATGCTGTGGAGGCTGAGGATGAAAAATGCAGCAGGTCGCCTAGCTGGGAGGGACTGCAAAGCCAACTCCCCCTCCCTGTCCTTTCCCTGCATTTGAAATCCATAGGGATTTTCTGAGCAGCAGTTCCTGCGTACATCCAGGGAAAGGAGCAGTGGGCTTGGCAGTGCTAGGTCTACAGTTGCACTTGATGATCTTAAAGGTCTTTTCCAGCCTAAATGATTCTATGAAATGTGGTCCAGATGCCAGTAAAAGCATAAATAAAAAGGGAGATGCAAAGTTGCCAAGCCAGGATGGCAGAGATCGGATGCTGGGAAGGGGAAAATGGTGCTGTAAATACCTAAGGCGGGAGCTCCATAGTATGTGGAGCTCCATAGTATGTGGAGCTGGGGACTCTCCAGCACACCCTTGGAAGGGACCCTTGGTGCATCTCACTGTCAGCAGACAGCTGAAGTTCATTAAATAACAGGAAGGTGTAACACTGGGCTCCTATTCATTCTCTCAACTATGGTAGAGCTTTTGTAATAAATTGCGGGATGACAGTACCAAAGTGATAAAATTCAGAGGGACTGAATTTCAGAGGTGACGGGTGAGGCTTCCTGGGTAGCGAGACTTGATTTAGAAAGCACTCAGCCACTTAGCTGTGGGCTGGAGGGGCAAGAGATTAGTCCTGGAAATCCTCCTCCTTTCCTGGATCCCTTGAGATGCTGTTTATGTGATAATTATAGCTAAGCAGGTGAATTCTAGGCAAGAAATGTGACCTTTCTACTTAAGCCTGAACAGGGCAAGATGATGTAACTGAACAAAATTGTTCAACAGCATCCTGCGTCTCACTTGTAACAGATCTCCTCTATTCCTCTTCCAGCAAAGTGTAATAGGAAGGCAAATTAACCAACTACGCCAGAGGGAGATGGTTGATCTTTGCGTAAGGAAGAAGGCAGAGGCTTTATTGTGCATAGTGAAGCAAGGTTCAGACACCAGCCTGTGATCCCACAAGAGCCGCTGGGTGCAGTGTATTGTAGGGCAGAGTGTGCCCATCTATCCCCAGCCTTTAAGTTTGGAGGGCGATCAGTTGGTATCCGACAGCTCTGAGGCTGGTGCTGCTGCTCCAGCACGAGTGACGTGGGGTCCCTTGAAACAAGAGCTCTGGCACGGGGCACAGTGACAGCCACAGGATCTGTACAGGCACGGAGCTGTGCCTCTACATGGAACTTGCCTTTTTGTTCTTCATGTCCTTTAAGCACTTTGCTGTTTATTCTTAATTTCCCGTCCCTGTCAGCACAGTCTCATCAGAGCTCTGTTCAGTTTTATTTTACCAAGGGAAGCTGTTGGACACATGCACAAAGGGATTTGGGTGCCTGAGGGCCGTATCGAAGTGCTCACATCAGCTTCTTCCTCAGCACAGCTTTTGCCAAGCTCCCGGGCCCTGAAGGCCTTTAATCCCAGCTCTTGCTGCAGCATGGCCTTGTGTCCATAGGACAGGGCTGTGCTCTGGGGTTTCTTGCAAACACAAAAGGAACCGACAACCTTGTCCTTTCCTGAAACTGTAAAGGGCCCAGTACCTCGGACATGTACAACGCTGCAGCTGTTTTGGGGGGAGTGAAGGAGTGAAGTTACTGCCTTGCTTGCAGGCTGTGTGTAAAAGTTGAGGGGAAGAGAATGTTAATCTTTGCATAGATGATGTGGAACAGAAGAAGCAGGAGGGAATATGATCTGTGATTTTACTCAATGTCAGGATGCAAAAAATTTTAGAGTAGAGCTGTGTTTGAGGGCGCTGGTCTTTCAAGTCCCAGAAAATAAGTGGGCAAATCCATCTGTTCCTTGGTCCAGTTAGCCAGAAAGGGAGGGAAAATTATTTCTAGTCCAGAGTAGTGCTTAGTAAATGTAGATGTTTATCTTTGATTTTTGTTGGTTTGCCAAGCAGGAAAGTGTTCTGATTTTGTTGACACTCGGAGCAGCAGCGATCCGTGGGTTTGAGGCTGTTCATAATATTCTGAGCACTTAGTAAGGTCAGGCACGAAGTCACGTCGGGTCAGCTGCTCTCGTGAAGTGAAGCAGCTAAGTGACGTTTACCTTCCTTCTGTTCCCACCAAAAAAATTTAAAGAGTAATAAAGGACAGTTTGGATATTAATAGCGGTTTAGTTCATAATCCCAGTAAATGGGGTTCCAAAAGTAATGGAAGCGGGGGGAAGGTGAGAAGTGCCAGCAGGCCCTGGTGTGTGTTTGTGGCTCGACCGTGGCTCGTTTTCCGCTGTGCTCTGGCCAGCCAGCCAAGCCGTCCGGTTTTGCTGGTTGCAGAAGCATCTCTGGCCTTGGAATGAACACGAGGGATTTGAGCCAAGCTCAGCAAGGCCTGACCTCCCCTTAGCCCCGTGCCAGCCCCTGCACAAGGGCACTGGGCAGAGGCACTGGGGTGCGATGCATCTGCTGAGCGGAGCCCAGTGGGTGGAGCTGCTGGGTGAGGGCGTGGGGGGAGCCGGGGTTCAGTCAGGAGTTAGTGCTGTGCCTGTCGGGCTGCGCTTCGCAGGGTTAATTTATGACAGGGCGTCCCCGAGAAGGACAGGGGTGGTTGTGCTGTTTGTGCATCAGTGTGGGCCCGTGCCAGAGCCCTGCTGCGGGCGGGCTGGGAGGTGTGAGGTGGCAGCAAAGCAGCTGAGCTGGTGGAACTGGGATCCGGGTTAGGACCAAGCGTGGGGAGAGGGAAGCAGCTCATCCTTTTGGAGGGGGGTGCTGGCACCACTGTGGGTTGTGTGTGAGTGGCTTTGGAGGCTCTGTTGCCCCCCTCGATGTTCCCCAGAGAGGGAGAGGTGGGGGATGCTGGGGGGGGTGGTGGCTGCATCCCCTCCCTGGCCGAAAGCCGGAGGGCAGCTCTGGGTGCCGGTGCTGCCGGGAGGCTCAGCCGCGGGCGGGCGGGGGGGGCTTGGGAGCAGGGCAGAGCAGGGACCCGGGGTGCAGGGGAGCTCGGGGCGGGGGGGGGGGGGTGTGACACCCCCTGCCCCATGCCGCAGGGTTGGGGGCATCCCTTGTGCAAGAGGGGGGTGCCTGGGGCAGGGTGGCGCCCGGGGCAGGGGGCCCTCGGTCCTGCATTTGAAATCCATAGGGATTTTCTGAGCAGCAGTTCTTGCGTACATCCAGGGAAAGGAGTGATGGGCTTGGCAGTGCTAGGTCTACAGCTGCACTTGATGATCTGAGAAGTCTTTTCCAGCCTAAACAATTCTATTAAATGTGGTCCAGATGTCAGAAAAAGAGTAAATAAAAAAGGAGATGCAAAGTTGCCAAGCCAGTATAGCAGAGATCAGATGCTGGGAAGGGGAAAATGGTACTGTAAAGACTTAAGGCAGGAGCTGCCGCAGTAAATGATAGTATGTGGAGCTGGGGACTCTCCATCAGACCCTTGGAAAGGACCCTTGGTGGATCTCACTGTCAGCTGACAGATAAAGTTCATGAAAAGATATAGTTGTGGCTGGTGGGACTGCACCCACAGCAAAAGGCTTTTTTGTCTCAGGGAATATTTTTATGGAGTTTTACTTCTATGAATCTTAACTCTGCCACTTAAATATGGTCTAATCACGAAACAGTGTGGGACGGCCTTATGTTCTCCACTTAGGAAGGATGCCACAGCCTGGAGACACAGGTGTATCCTTTGGGTCTGCTGTGAATGGGATTCTGGATTTTCAAAGTCTCATTGTTACTCCTTCCAGGTTTGCCTAGTCATGGCCACTGGCAAGATTCATCGGTCCATGGGATCCTCCAAAACGGCTGATGGACTCCAGAATAAGGTGGCAGTACGTTGTTATCCGAAGCTGGTCAGAGAGGCAGAGCAGCGTGTGACTGTAAGTACCTGCTGGGGGCCGGGTAGGAGCTGGGTTAAGGCTGGAAGCTGCCCCTGTCCCTCCTCTGCCTTCCCCTCCCGTTGTCAGGGTGCTGTGGAGCCAGGCACTACCTCCCCACCTGTTTGCTGCCGTGCTTCTGTTGGAGGGGGCTGTCATGGTGCAGTGGGGGGTGGACTGTGTTGCTTCAGGATAAAGTCCAGGGTCTTGCCTGAACGTGCCAGCAGAGCTGAGATAAAGGAATGTACTGGGCATTGCATAGGAACAGCTGAAGCACAAACATGTGCTTCCGTCCATCCTCTTTGCTATGTGGGCAGTAACATCTTCTGTCACGTGGGCATACCTGCCAGTGCTGCCCTGGCCACACCGCTGGGCAGCTGGGCATGTGGTAGGCTGCTCAAACCGCCTGGAGTCTTGACAGGACACAGCTGGTTCCAGATAGAATAGCTTCCAAAAGAGTTGTTTCATGGTATCTCGTGTCCTGTGTGGAGCACAGATGCAGCCCTGCAAACAGCAGTGGATCCAGGGCGATTCCTCCTTCCCATCCACAACTGTCCCCTTTGCTGGCTGGAGCTCCCTTCACTGGAGGTGACCCAGTGCTGAGGCTCTGTCAAGGAGACATCTCTGTATCCTTCTGTGGAGGGGTCTGTGAGGCCAGAACAGAGAGAAAACAAGTGCTAATGGAAAAGAAATAATGAAAACTTGGACCCATTCCTCTCCACCTCAGTCTTGGCACAACGCTGCTTTTCTGCTTTCCTCTGACTCATCCAGCAGTGCCATCTCCAGCTGCGTGTTGGTTGTGAGCACTGTGCAAGGGTGAAGTTAGGGGATGTCTGATAACTCCTCCCCGCTCTCTTCAAAGGTCTCTGGCTCAATCCAGCAAAACTCAAGAGGGTACAAATACCCGAAGAGCAGAAATCCCCAAACATGTCACATCATCTCATGAAGGAGAAGCTAATGGGACAGAGCCACTTGCTTAGAGCGTGTGTATTCCGCTCTATATCATTAATTTACTGATGTTAAATATTTCAGCAGGTAATTTACGGGACTTCCAGGACTATCCTAGTGGCTGTGATCACAAATTACTCATCAGTGGCACTTGAACGAGAAAAGTCTTTCTGCAGAAAGGCATTTCTGTAGCTCTTGCTGGTGTTTTGCGTTTCAGCTGACTCCCTCTGCCTTCCTGAAGGAGATGTCTCTTACCACCAAGCAGAGGCTGGCCAGCACCCGAGAGATGAGGTGGCCCCGGATTACCCAGCTTCTAGACGTGGGTGAAACCTCCCATCACAAGGTAGCCTTTTCCTGTCCTTTTCCTTGCTGTTTGATGTGACATTTGAAGAGGGTGTGTGTTTGTGACAGGAGTGCCTCCGGCTCATCTGAATACCTCAGTGACTAGGGCCTGTTGTCTTTTCAAACTGCTGGTGGTGGTGGAGTTCCTTCTGCTGGGGAAAGGTAGAACGTTTTTCCCTGGTGAGAGGTTGGAAGTCCTGATCTGTGCTAAGTCAATATAAATAACCTCTGCTGAAGTTGGTGGGTTTTGCTGGAGTTTAGCTGATACTGGGGGAAGGCTGGGGCAGGCCACAAGGGCCCGAGCTTGCCATTTTCCATCCTCCTGGTGAAATAGCCACCTCGTGCTTTGGTGTAGTCACTGTCAAATGCTTGGGGTCATGAGACTCCCTCAACGGTGGCAGCATTGGCCTTTGAAGGCTGAGGGCCTATAGTAATTACTTAAGATTTAACAAAACCAAGTGCATTAATGTTTTGGGTTGGAACAATGTGTGGGACCTTTACAGGGTGTTAGATTTTGCAGGCTGCCAGATATACAGGGGAATTGCCCTGGGCAGAGGGGAGTGGAAGTGCGTTCTCTGGATCACTTAGATGTATGTTTAAGCTGCTTTTCTCACAGGACTGTTCACTGTAGCACACAGTCCAAACGGGTGGATCGCTGAGGTAGGCTGTTGAGTGGAAAATTGGCAGCAAGAGACCTGTAACCAATTGGTTAAGGATTGCCCTAGGCAGCACAGGAGGTTGGGAACGCATCAGATGAGCGCACACATAGCTGGCAGCGTGCTGCAGGCACAAGCTGCCGTGTGAGCGTGGCTCCTGTGGAGCAGCAGGAGGCCTGCCTGGGTCTTTTGAGTGGGAACAGTGCAGCTGGGAGAGGGGAGACAAAGCAGGGAGGAATTTTCTCAAGTATTGCCTCTGCTCTGTGAACATTTGCGGTGTGTGTATATTTTCAGACGTGCTTCTGCGGTGGTATTAAATGAAATGGCAATAATGGAATATAATAAAGCATCTATTTAAAGCCTGTGGATAAAGGAGATACCAAGTCCAGTCTTACTCAAGTTGCCCAGTAATGCTGAGAAAAGAGCTAAACCTTACCACTATCCAGCATTCACCTCCTTTGTCTTTTTCCCAACTACTGTGTTACTTTCTTTTTAGCCTTACCTCCTCTGGTAGTGTGGTCTTCTAAGTGGTTTCTAGGCTCTCTATCAAAAAAGGTATTTAGGGATGTGTGGGACTCGGTCTCTCTGTCTCAGAGCAAAGATCATCCCAAAATTGTTTCCCATGGAGTCTCATGTAAATTCTTGGGTTTCACTTGCTCCATGAGTGCTCGTGGCTCTTCCAGGAAGTGCTCTGGAGCTGTGTGACCACGTTAGCACAGGGCTCTGCTGGCAGTAAGCGCTGCCTTGCATTCTGGAGAAGGAAACCTGGAGGAACACCCACCAAAAGAGCTTCTTAGCTTGAGCCTGCTCAGTGTGGTCCAGAAACTTTTGATCAGCTCAGAACACAGGTGGGGGGCTGTTTCCCTAGCGTGAGCCATGTGGACGTACTCACCAAGAGACTGTACTCCACTGGAGATCGGTAGGATTCTTTCATGAATCTTTCTCCCAGCAGCTGACCCTCCTCTCACCGCTCTGTCTTGCCTCTCCAGTTCTCAGCAGTTGACCTGGAGCAGAGCTTGTTTCAGCCTTTTCCTTCAGAGGTGGTATTTCAGAACTACGTCCCCGTCGAGGTCTACAAAGTGCCACTGATTCTGAGGAACACTGACAAGGTAAGTGCTGGGATGCGGAGCTTTAACACTGTGCTGGAAGAGGAGAGCAGTGTAATTCCTGTGGTTTACAGCATAACAAGTTACCTGCTGCAGCACAGCACATCCAGAATAAAATGTCTCACCACCTTTATTTTGCAAGACGGTGGAAATCTTCCCATGCTGGGAATCCTCCCCCTGATTTCGGCCGTGCATTGGTGGTATCTAACTCAAAGGAGCTTTTCTAGTCAGCGTCCTTCCCCTTGAAAGCCCTGGATTGATGGGAATGTTGAGGGTTGTACAGTTCTTTCTGCTCTCCTGCTTTACCTCGAGTGTGCACCATGTGCTGGTGGCTCCCTGGTTAATCTCGGTTTCTGGCAGGACACCTCTGCCTCTCACAGCCTGTTTAGCTGCCTCTGTGCAGCTCACTGTCAAAGCCCAGGGCTTGAGCCTTCTCCATGCTGGAGGAAGTTATGGTTAGTGGCATTAGCACTCCAGGAAGGGTGTTTTGAAGCAGCAGGGGAAACGGACTGATTTAGCAGAAGCAGTGGGAGGCCTTTAGGTGCCACTTTAGGCTCCTGCTAAGGTTAATGCAGTTCTGCTCAGGTTTTTCTAAGCAACGTGGCTCTCTGCTTTCCCTTTGGAGAACCACAGCACATCCAGAGTAATGTTCTCTTGAAGGTCTCCACCTTCACTTGAAAAAATTGTGATCGTTTGAGATTTCCCAGGAAAGTTGAGAAGGGAGAAGCTGAAAAATGCCAGCAGTGTTGTTGCACTGTAAGGAGGAAAATTGAGACCTTTTGAATTTCGGCAGGGGAAACGTTTGCTTGAATGAGGCATGTGCCAAGAGCAGCTGGTGGGAAAAGACAGGAGGGAGGAAAGGAGCTGAGTGGGAAGGTGCTCTGGGAGAGAACATTGTACATGCAAGGGTTTCTCTTGACACGTAAGAGTAAGTGTGCTGGAAGCAGAGAATGTTCAGAAAAAGAAAGGTGTAATTAAAGATACTGTTCTGTAATAAAGAGTAAGATGTGTACGTGAGAGGAGGGCAGGATGGGCAGGTGGAAGTGTACGTGAGAGCACGTGAATTAACCCCCCCTCCAAATCTACCAGTCTTGTTGGAAAACAAACAAGTGGACAAAAAAAGCTGTCAGGGCATGTTGCAGGTGGGGGAACAGCCAGAGAAGTCAAAACGTATTCTGAGATAACAGGTTTTGACAGGGACATGGTTGGAAATGGAAGACCCTTTGGCAAAGACAGTTGCAGGGTGGTCCCTCAGTTGTTCCTGGAGAGTCCTGCGCCATTCCTGGCCTGGCGTTTAGCTTGGGAATACTGGAAAGAGCAGCGTGGGTGCCCCTGTCCAAGGGATACCATTCATGGGGTCCACGCTGATTCTGGGCACTCTTTGCTGTGGTATCCTCTGTCCTGATTAAAATGTGCCTCAGCTTCTCTTTTTTTCCTATAGCTCTGCTTTGTTCCCATTAAGTCTTTTGGCTTCAGCTGCTCTGTTATCCAGACAGCACTTCAAAGTATTTGACGTTGCCAAGTACCAGCCAACAGGCAAACAGTCAATTTGCTCTATTCATGCTTCCTCCAGTGGAAAAGAACATCTGCATCAACATGTCTGCTATTCCCAGTAAGAAATAATAAACTTGTACAGCTGCACCTTGTGATTTTTATGCCCTGTAAAGGGGAGGCAATGTGTGAGCTGTTGATTTTTTCCAAAAGGAGTTAGTTTTGAAGCTAGTAAGACCTCAGCCATTGGACAGCTCTGGTGTAAAAGTAAGATCAGCTTTAAGGAAAATCCTTGGCATATTTAAGTATACAAGCATAGAGATGATAATCCCAAGAGAAGTGGTTATATTCTAATTTTGTTGGCTTTTGGTGATGTCCAGCAACATTGTACTCTGTCTCAAAGTTTTCTCACCAGTTTCACAGATTCCTCCAAATCACACTGACCTATACTGCATGGTAGCCTGAGGTTGTCTGATCCATAAAAATCCAGCTGACAGCAAAGTATATATTCCAGATAGAGGCTCTGTAATCATTCAAATACAGAAGTGCTTTGCTGTATAGTTACTGCTCTTCCCTGTGTGTTGTAAAATTGCTTTTCAGTCTTCAGGCTGCTCCTCACCACCCTCAGCGATGTTCTGGGTGGCTTTTGCTGAAGGTCTTAGCTCATCTCCCAAGGGACTTGGTGACCAAAATGTTTGTCTGCAGTGTGAAATTGGCTCCTGGAACTCGCTGTCCCAGGGCACTGCTGGGAGCAAAGGACGTTTGGAGACTTCAGGACTGCCTTGGCCATGGGTTATCAGGCTCGAGCGGGTGGTGAAGAATGAACCTCCATTTTTCCCAAGCCTCACATGCGTTTGTTGTTTATCAGCGAAGCTGCCTGTCAGTCAAAATTGCCTGTTTTAGACTTTCTGAGATGAGATTTGATGCTCAAGGGTTGATATCAGTGTGCTAGAAAACACCTATTTGCTGCGTCTGTGCTTGTGGTATCCCAGAGGGCAGAAACTTGCAGCAAGGTGCCTGCCTGGACTCCTGGGTGTGGGGAGGAATTCCCAGAAATCTGCCTTGCCTGCACTGGGAGCTGCCTGGCTACAGGCACCAGGCAGCAAGAGCCTCCAGAGAGCCGAGAGTGGCTTTTAATAATGAAACCACACTGTGAGTCAGTGCTGGTCATGTATCTCAAGGCAGAAAATGCCTCTGAAGCCCATAATTGATAGGCCCAGCCTGGGGGGTTGTCTGGCTTTCCATCATTTTGGCAAGTTGACCGCTCTCATCTTCTGCATCAGACTTTCCTTGTAGTGTATTGGGCTTCTCCCTTGCTTCTTTACAGCCCCCTTTAAATTCCCTTAGCCATCTCCTAGTTTCTTGTCTCCTTGTCTTTCTATGTTCCTCGTTTTGCTCTTCAGGTTTCCTTTTATTCCCAGTAGGGCCACAGTGTCTGTGTCTCCTCCTCTTGCTGATCTGCCTGCATGACTGTAGCACTGCAGCTTGACTGTCCCACTCAAACCCAGTATGTTAGTAGTGAATTTCTTCCTCCCCCCAGTATAACAGGTACTGTTTTGCCTTCAGGTCTTTCATCCCCCTCCAGAGGCATGACTGCTTGGGTGTGTGCAGGCAGAAGCCCGCAGGTTCTTTGGGCTGGTTGATATGTGGACTTGATTCAGGTATTATCGCTCGGTGCTGCTGGTGTCTCACCTGCTCGGTGATTCCTTCACAGCAGGGCGTTGCCCTACTGCCTCTGGCCTAGAGCTGTTTTGCCCTGGCAGGATGGATTCCATCCTGGTGTATTAGGTGAATGTACCTCTGTAAGGAACTGAAGGAATTGATGCCTCAAACATTCATCGACACAGAAAACCTCCAGGACAAGCTGTGGCCTTTGTGATTAGTCTAAGGAATGTCACCCGAGGGAGCGGGAGTGTATGGAAGGCTGCACCCCCCACTCCCTTGCAGTTGTATTGACAAACTACTTATGTGGGCCTCAGAGCGGGGAAACTGAGTGAAACCAAAAGTTTCCCCTCAAGCACAAAGACCGCTAATCACTGTCTGCACTGTGTAAGCCCGGTACTGTGTGGCTCTATTGTGTAAGCCAGACACCATGCTTGCCTTGCTAACGACTTTGTGCCTTCACCATTGAAGAGGCGACAAGGCCTGACGAGAGGTGAGCATTTCTGCCCCAGAAGCAGAAGTATGTTAATCAGCTGATAAGATGAAACTGAAACTTTGCTGTGTGTGCACCCACCACGCAAGATGGTCGGACCTGAGACAACTCTGGATCCAGGGGTGCTGATCCAGATTTCTTTGACTCTCTTTCTCACCTTTCTATTTCTTTCCTTTCTTTTATTTCTTACAGATTTATAAGAGATCACATTGTTTATTATTCTTTTCCAAGTTTAAATTGTTTTCTACTGCAAGTAAAACATTTTAACCGGTCGTTTGGTGTCATTTCACCTTAATTTAACCCAAGGGGATCACGGAACTGTTGCGACTTCCTGGGCTTCCCGTCTGGGTTGTGACAACCTCAAGAGTTAAAAGTGCTTTGGAAAGGTGGTTAAGGCAGGATGTCCCCAGGGCATGGCCAGGTATTTTCTCCTCATGTTTCCATATGAGTGGCAAAATCATAGTTTCCTGTCTTTCCTGCAGGTTTTTCGGCTGGTGAAGGTTGTCTTGGAGACGTCGTCTTACTTCAAGTTGACCAGCCCCGGTGGTGTGTGCTGTAAGGTAGCACCTGGCATGTGTTCAACTTTCCGCATCCAGTTCAACCCTGAGGAGAACAAGGTGAGACTGGAGGTCCAGAGAGGTTGGTGCCTTCAGTGGAAGCTGAACCTGCTGGGCTGGATTCAGAACAGGGCATCTGCTGTGGGTTTTGAGGACTGTCCTGGTTCCAGTGGGGTTGCCCTGGATCTAGAATGGGGGGAAACGCTTTCCCCATGGTGAAGATTATGCTCTCATAGGCTGGAGTCTCTTATGTGTTTCAGGCCATTTTTATCCTTCAGTGATGGAACATTTAGTGTCATGTCTGCTGGTTTCAGAGATAAGAGAGTCTTCCGTCTGTGGTGGGGCGGCCTCCCAAGGTGTTGGTTTCTGGTATCTGTCCAGTGCTGTGTGATTATGGGTTTGCTCCACTAACGGTAGATACAGAGATCTGTTTAAAAGTGACCTATTATTTGGAAGACCCAAAGTGAGCCTGATCAGAGTGGGGACCGCCACCTTTGAAAACTGGAGTCACCTTAATGCCTAGCGTGTTGGACACGGTAGCGAGACAGCGGAACATTATGTCTGAAGTCATCGCGGTTTTTACGCACTGGTTATAGCCCACAGCCTGCTGTGGGGTCTGCTCCAGGCTGTGGTCGGGCAGTCTGCAGCTGGTCCCCTCTTGGCACTGCAGGATGCTGTTAGCTGCTGCAGCAGGGACTGACGGGCTGTGCTTTCCCTCCCTGCGCTTCCTTGAGCGTTTACGAGGGAAGATGCATGTGGAACAGTAGGAAAATGGCAGGGTGGGGTACTCAGATAGTAGGTGCTTTAAATTCCCATGGGCTGCCCATCCCTTTTATTTTAGATGGCTTAGGCTGCAGGATTAAGTACAAAATTGCTAATTCAGAAAGACTTGCTGAAGATGAAACACTCTCCTGAAATGTGATACTCAGTTCTGTAGGACGTTTGCTGCAGTTCCCTTCCTGGTATTTTACCTTCCAAATAGGAGAAGCAAAAGCCCTCCTGCAAGGTCCAGTGTGAATATTTGATATGTCTAGGGAAGAAGATCCTTCTTTATTCTTTTTACATCTTGGCTGTGACAACATCTGTTACAGCAACCTTAAACCCCAGCTGGTGGGTAGCGCTGGGTGTTAGTTGTTGTGTTAAAGCAGTAGCTCTGTGTCTGTGCCTCGTCTGGCTGCCTTAGGTCCCTTCCAGGCTTGGAGGGGGCGGGTGTGGGAGAGCAGGAAATCCCAAGCACAGAGGAATCTGAATCTGTTCTGGTTAAGAGTTTGTTGTGTGCAATTCCTAAATCAAATTATCTGCTTGCTGCTTCAACAATGATAAAAATATCAGACGGCTTCAAAGCACCGAGGAAAAAAGATCAGGACAGCAAGCGAGTGATAAGATGCAGAGGTTCCATCAACTCATGGATAAGAGAGCTGCTGGAGGTAATGGCTCCTGGCCCTACTGCAACAGTTTTACCAGTGATTTCAGCGGGGGCAAGGGGATACTTGCAGCCCTGCGATGGCACACCGTCCATCTGGAGATGGATCTGCTCCTCCCTACAGTGAAATGATTTGGGTGATTTGATTTGCCTTCCTACTGCTAAACGCCAGACAGCTGGGGGAACTGTCTGTCTCTTTTGTGATCAAGCCAATGCCGGGGAGCAGCACAGTTGAGTTTGCTCTGGCAGGGCTGTCCCAGTGTCTCCCATCTGCAGCTCCTGCTACCACCTGCCTCAGGTAGGCATGCTAACAAGGCATCAACCCTGCAGCAGAGAGGAAGCAAAGCTATTTCCCACGTCCCCTGAGGCTAGGTGAGCTGGAAAGGGAAGCTGAGATTAGACACAGGAAGAACTCTTAAGTCTAGGGTAGAGCTGGAATAGGCTGCTGAGCGCAGGGGTGGAATTGTTAGTGCTTTTAAGTACTTGTCAGACATCTTGCAAGAATAGTTTGGGTGTAGAGCTGAGCCAGTTCTGGGGTGGGGAGATAGATCAGATAGCTTTTTAAGGGTGTGTGTCCCCAGCCTTGTCCCTATAATGCTCTGGGAAGGGGTGGGAAATACACACTTACCCTACGCTCACTTGAGATTAAAACAATTCCCGTGTCCAGCTTGTTAAATATTTCACCAAAGATTGCGTGTTGGTTGTGCCTATGGCAAAGTCCTTTTGAAAATGCACCTGAGCATCCCCTGGTCAGTGTCAGTGAGGTCACTGCGTTGCTGGGATTGGAGTTAGTGCTGTGGCACAGCTGGGTGCTTAGTGGAGCCTTTGATCATCTGCGGTGGTGATCGAAGCGGGTTCTTGTTACTACTGGAATCCCTTACATGAAATTGCTCTATTTTGGTGCCTCTGAATCAAAGTATCAGATAATTTTGTCTGGTTCTGCCAGCTTGCTGTGAAAGCAAGGGAATCAATGGGATTGGTTCTTCTTTGCAAGTTAACAGCCCTGTTCAAGTCATGCTGCAGGAATGAAAGGTTGCTAAGGTAAAAAGTACTTTGACATTGCTGGATGCTACTGTTAGAGTCATAGAAAACAGCAGTTTTTCTTCTGCCGTGGGATGGTACTGAATGCACTGTGCTGAGATTGTTTCTTTCCCTGCAGGATTATTTCTGCCAGCTCACCTGCATCACAGAAAGGGAAAAGTTTATTGTGCCAATCTGAGCTATAGGTGCCCGAGCTATCCTGGACTTCCCTGACCAGCTGAACTTCTCCGTCTGTCCAGTCAAGTACAGCTCCCAGAAAACTCTGCTGGTTCGCAACATCGGTAACCGGGAGGCTCGCTACCGCATCAGCAGTGAGAGGTAAAGGAACTCGTCTTCTTTGTGTAAAACACTGTTGCATGATAACGTGGTTGGTAAACAGTAACAACAAGGAACCAGAGCATCTGAGCTGCTGTATTGCAGCCGTAGCTGGAAACGGGCAGGACACATGGGGTTTGCTGTTGCTTATAGTGTTTTAAGTGTGTTAGGCGTTGGAATGGGCTGCCCAGGGCAGTGGTGGAGTCCCCATCCCTGGAGGTGTTCAAGAGTCAGGTTGACATAGCACTTAGGGATATGGTGTAGTTGGGAACTGTCAATGTTAGGTTAATGGTTGGACTGGATGATCTTCAAGGTCTTTTCCAACCTAGACGAAAAGAAAAAAAAAAAAACAAAACAAACGCGTGATGCAACCTTTGATAAAACTCTGCATGCTGCAGCGAGGTTTTGTACTGCAGTGGTGTCTCTGACACAGCATCTTGCAAGAGTGATTCTGTTAGATTGAAAGAGCAAACGAAGGAAGGCAACCTGGCTGCCCGTGGGCTGTGTAAGATGCTGCGTGGCAGGCGACAGCTCTAGGAGCTCAGTTCCTGTAGACCAAATGCAGTGTTAAGAAATGGGCAAGCTGTGAGCTGGTGAGAGAGACATTTAAGAATTTACCAGCAGCTGTGTCTTTATTTGCAAGTGCCATTAGAGATCATAGATCAAAGTAATTGGTATTGAGGCTCTGACAAGAACACTGTGTGGTCCAGGAACTTTGTTTTCCAGTAGGTTTGGTCTGGTCCCTGAGACCAAATATTAAGTAGAATGAGCTTTTAGGTGGAGATGAGCAGACACTGGCTTCAGAACTGCACCACAGCCCCAAAGCAGCATGCTAATGAGGGCACAGGCAAAAGATGCAGCAAGTGTCTGGTGCGTGAGTTGGGGGCCTTTTCTTCTAGAGCTTTCTCTCTCCCAGATTTCCTGGAGAGTGCTCGAATCTGTAAGGATCCAGCTTGCAACCTCCTGATCCTGAGTACCTTCTGAAACGGTTACATACCAGTGTCGGCCAAAGACACCCACGCTCTGGGAGGCTGCAGGCACATGGTGTTCCGATGGTCCCGAATCAAACGCCTGACATGAGTTGTGTTGTGAACAGCCTGTCCTGCTCCTTTTGGTCTCAGAAGAGAGTCACTGGTTTCCCAGTTTGCTGAATGGGAGAGGGTGATGCAGCTGCAGGGAAAGTGGTTCAGTTGGCTGGTAATTCGTGGTGAGTTGCTTGGTCATGGAGGTCTTGGTGTAGGAGCTGAGGTCAAGAATGCAGCAAAGACCAGCGCTCTGACTTGGTGCACCTGAGTTGCTTCAGCTTCTTCTCCAGGAAAACAGGGCTCAAAAGGCTACTCTTTACTTCTCTCTTGTGAAACGTGAGGGTTTAAGAGGAGCTTCCACCAAAGCTTGTCAAGGTTATTTAAGCAGGCTTCTAGGATGCTATTTAAGGAGGCTTCTTCTTTTCCCTGTGGAAACACGTAGGCAGGAACTTGTAAATCACTGCACAGTTTTCCTCTGGGATCTCCAGATCTAGTTGTTGCCACCAAAATAAATACTCAGTGAAGTCCAGCATCTTTTTGCAATGTACTCTCCAACTCTTCTATTGAGTGATACAGCACATGTCGAATCCTGCTTGATATGGATTTTAAGAGTTTCTGAACTTCAGCAATTAAATATTTCAGTCCTGATTTGCAATAAAGAAATGGGAAGCATTGCAAACGTTTTATTTCAAACTACACAAAAAAATATTCTGAACAACTGGATTGGATGTGTACAGGGATGGAAAGCTGGTATGATTTCCTTTGTCAGCTGATGACATCTGCCATCTCTTCCATTTCATTGTGAACTTTTGAAAGCCACTTTGACATTTCAAACAGATGATTTAAATCTTTGACTATAAGTAGCATTTTATTCTAATTAAGTTGCCCTGACTTTCATTCAGATTTCTTTTTAAATACTCTTAAAAGAGTATTTAAAAACACATGCTTGCATGTGAGAGGAGGAGGAGGATGATTAGTGGCGTAGAAGGGAGTGAGAGATCTGTGTAAGCTTAGATCCATCAGGTGACCTCTGTATCCTTTATTCTCTATCTAAACAATTTAAACTTGTGTTCTGGCCTGAGCATATTCAGGCTCTTGCCCATTCACAAGTCAGCTGCAGATGCCACCATTTCCTAGTCCATCGTGCTGCTCATATCATGTTTCCTTGCAGCTTTTCTCTGGATTTCCTTCTCTGTGGCACCAAGCATAACCTGTTTGCCTTCACCTTCAGTGCATTTTTCAGCCCATCTCCAATCCTAACCTTTCCCCTCAGTACTGAGAGCTCAGCTCTTGCATCTGGTCACTTCATGATGATGTTCCCTGCCTGTTACTCATTTATCTAAAGGCTTTGATGTTTTCTGTTGTGCATTTCCCTCCAGGGAAGAGCTCTTAAGTGAAGCCATGGGGCCAATTCAGCATCCTTCTGCTGTTCCCTGTTTGGAGCTCTCCCTTGCCATGGTTTCTACCAGAAGCATGGCTGCATTTTGACCACTTTTTCATGAAGGGAGAAAACCACCAAAGCACTCCCTGTTATGCAGTCTGGCTTTGTGCCTCTCCTCCCTCTGCATGTCCATACCCAGCTCTTAACTGCATAGCATGGTAATAAAAAATAATAATAGTATAAATAGAGAAAGTCTCTTCCTGTTGTCTCATTGTTAAGGCAGGATAATGAGTTTCTGCTCCATGACATTCACAGAGATAAATGTCATTCCAGTACATTCGAGTTGAAAATGGTGTCTGGAAGCAGATCTCAGTGCAGCACTGCCTTTTCCTGACATTGCTGACGTTGTGCTATGCCATGCTATGGGGCTAGAGGGGATCAGTCCAAGATAAGATCCATTTAGGAATGTCCCCAGCAAGCTCTGAAAGCTCAGGAAATGATCCTGCGAGGCACAGTGCCTCAAGCCCCCTTGCATCCCTCCCTGTAATACCCATACGCTACGTGGAGGCGTGAGATTGGCCAGTTACCATAGGACGTGCAAAGACCATCCAAGGACATGAAAATAGAGCCTAGGTGCAGTGAAAGAGGGAAATACAGAGCTTGCGAGATGCTGACTCCACACAGGATTTCTCAGCACGGAGATGGAGTCTTGGATGCTTTGACTGTAGCAGACTGGGTTTACTGGAATGGCTATACTGCTTGACTTTGGCTGTTATACCATTACTAAAAAATAATATATGTGAAGATTAAACGACCTTTGTTTTTTTACCTGCAATAGATCTTAGTGGACAGAAGAGGCAATTCAATCTCCGGTAATGTTACTGTCTTCCTTGGGTTTGGAGGTAGCTTGTAATGAAATCAATTCTCCCAAACTCAAATGATTTTATAGTGCACCAATAGACCAAAGAAAGGTTGGCTGCAGAAGATAAAGATGCCACGGCACTTGAAGCGTATTGCAGCCTCCTTGCACACTGCATGTGCCAAAGGTGTGGTTGCAGGAGAACAGGCGGCATGGTGGTTTGAGGGCCTGGGCCACAGAACTGCCAGCTTTGTTCACTTGTCAGTTGTGTTTCTCAATTCTGTCAGGAGCATTTGGCCTTTGGTATCATCATGGGATGCCCAGCTGTCAAGATGGTGAAAGTAAGCAAGATGTAAATGCCAAAATATATCATTATGAAATTGCTTACAAATCTAGTGTTGCTTTCTTTCTGAAGGGCAATAACAAGCCAGATCTCGGCAAGTGCTGATGTGCAGGTCTCTCCTAAATTGGTGTGGCTAGATAAGTTTATACAAGCTGGGGACTGCAAGGTGCCATTGGGAGATCTGGACTTGTGAAAGTTTAGATGTCGTACAACAAAGCAAACCTACAAACGGACATAGTTAAAAAGCATGTCAGAAGAAAATGAGCTATTAAAAAACCTCCAAACCTTATCTTTTGTATCTTTCAGGAGCAGTAGTGATTCATTAGAAGGGTAGGTCTAACAGGATGACAATTATCCTAAAGAACAGGTCACACTTAATGGATAAAAAGCCAACGTCTATCTCACTAGCATCATCTCTCAGCAGTGGTTTTCATTTGGCTATGACAATGTGTCAGGGGTGTCTCCTTAGCATCTCTTCTTATCTGTAGGCTACAGGCAACAGCTTAGTGACGGTGACTGAAATTCAGGGGAGTTAAATTTAACCATGGAGCTTTCATCCTTGGGTCTTGGAGAACCAGGTCCATGTGAGGAATAACGAGCTCCTGCTACAGCAGTAAGAGAGTTGTCTTGTGGGTACAGCATGGGGTGGGATGTAGGACATGCAGTGTCTGATTTGTGCTCCGTTTCTCAGTCCTGAGAACTGAGTCCTGAACTTGGTTGGATCCTCTTCTTCTGACAATTTGAAAAGATGAAGATATCTTCAGGAGTGTTATTCCCATCCTATCCCATCCATCTGAGGGCAGGAGTATGTAGCCATGGGGAAGGAGTAGGAAGGTGATGGGATGGGAGGTAGTGCTGAAGTGTTGCCTGGGATCCCCCTTAACTAACAGCTTTTCTGTTCTGGCAACATTTCGGGAAAAAAAAAAAAAAAAAAGGAAACAAACAAAATCTCTGCCTTTCCCACACCAGGCAATGGTCCCACCCAAGCCCTGGCAGAGACCTGCAGCAGTCCTGCCATAACCATCAGTGCAGATTCAGGACCGTGTAGAACAGCCTAGTTCTGAGGCTGGTGGTGCCTTGTCTTTCCTCCTCTCTCTCCAGAGTCTCAGGTCCAGCACACAAACATTGCAGGCCCCGTGCTTCGGTGGCAATGTTCTCGCTGGTTGTAATGGGAACAGGTCAGGCCCCTAATTGCAGCGATATCTCCTTAATGAGCAGAAACTCCAGCAATTTCATCAGCTGTCACTACTTCCATGAGCAAAGTTCAGCTTGCGCATGGCTCCAGTTGTTCTCAATATTTTTGTGTGTGTTGCATTCTCTAATCATGGTAAAACTCTCCAGAACATGTTTTTAAGGTGACAAATTGACCACCAGCAAAGCACTAAACCAAATAACTTTTGTTTTCTAAGTGGGGCTGTAGAAGAGCCATGAACCCCAGCTGCAGAAGCATGTTTCACTTGACTTGTCCCTTTGCATTAAAGCACTGAGTTTTGTGTCTGTCAGCCAAGAGCCATTTACCTGGTGACAAATAACAATTGCTCATATTAAATTCAAAGTACCCCAACACATTTTCATAATTATTTTCAATGCATTGCACAGAATTTGCCTGGTGGGCCAAGCAAACAGTTATTGAGCTTGGATTACAACCCAGAGTCCCAGATTGCAGTGCTTGTGAATACACAGAAAACCTCCTGTTAAACTCGCCTTGATGTGCTCCTGGTAATGGCACTTCATGTAGCCAGGGGTTTAATGGTTCAGGATGTAAATGGGATCCCCCTTCCGTGTCTTGTTTCCGTGTCATTGTATTGCTCTAATCTGCGTTTGCACTTATTCAGCTTTTTCTGATTGTTCCTTTTCTTAGAGCAGCTTTCGTTGTAATGCCGATAAAACATGCCCTTTCTTAGGCTAAACTAGGATGTTTTCAAGGTAAAAAAGTGAATTCTGCAAATTAAACCATAATTATTCTCTGGTCTTCCAGAAGGACACTTATTCTCCGTGTCTGATTCCTAGGCTGCAGTCTCACTGGGACAAGTAATGCCCTGACATTTGCATCTCTTGAGGTGGAGTTTATAGGTGGCAGGAAAAGACAGATTCCTGAGGAAGTCAGTGTCAAGTTGTGCAGGCAGATAGCTCTCACCATCTCTGTGCTCCTCAAAACCCATCCTCTGTCTGTATTGCTAGCGGTCGGACTCCTGAGCCTCCCTGCAGAGAAGGGGATGCAGAGTATGGGGGAGATGAGGTCGTTTGACACCACAGGATGTTCGGAGAGCTGGATCTCTTCAGAAGTGAGAGTCAGTAGAGCCATTTCTGATCCTCTATGTTCTGGGTTTTTTTACTGACTGTGGCTTGTTTGCTTTTTGCTTGCACAAGTGAGCTGAAGTGGAGTAGACTGCAAAAGGAGTGTAGTCCCCGAATCGCCCACAGTAGCCCTGATGTGTCTCTTTCTCTGCGTTGCAGCCCCTTCTCTGTCAAGCCGTCCATTGGAACTCTTGGGATTGGCGATGCCATGCAAGTAACAGTGGAGTTTCACCCGCTGAAGACTGGGGATCATTCCAGTTCCCTGGTAGTTCACTATGACACAGGTAAGTGCTGGGCACTGCGTGGTGCACGCTCTCTGCATCCTTCAGAACAGAGCCCTTTCTAAGCAGAATAATGTTAAACTTCCTTTGCAAACTACTTCTGAAAGCTTTTCTTTCAAAACCTCTGCACGTTTCAGTGTTTAGAAGGGAGCAGATAAGGGACAAAGGCTGAGTCTGTTCTGTGTGTCCTGTGTGGCTGTGTGCTGGTCCATCCCTGGTGTCAGCATGGTGTTCTCCACCCAGCACGCCCCCATGACAGTCATCTATCATCATTTCCCATTGCTGCAGCCACCTTAATTCCCTCTCCAGGTGTGCCTCCCCTGTCCTTTACCTCAGGGAAAAAGTGAGAAATAGTTGGTGTTTAGGGGGTTGTTAAAGTGGATCCCCTCAAGCAGGAATGAGATTTTTGGCAGGCTGTTTTGCTGGGAGTTGCTGAGTGGAGGAAGGAGGAACCTTGATTCTCCATTGCAGTGTGCACATGCAGGTGTGAAGTTTTATTCCTAGACAATGCTCTGTTTGAAGTGTAACGTGGGGAATGCATGTCTCTGTCGGACTCTCTCTAAATGCCCCCGTCTCTTACACACCTCTGTCCCCTGTACTGCTTCTCCGTTGTCTTGCCACAGACCCTTTTTTTATGTTGCCCTCTACTCACCTACATCCCACACTTCACAGCATCAGGACTGAAGCAGCCAGGACTTGAGGGCTCTTGGGGTTTGGCAGGGAGTGCTCACTGCCTCCCAAGATAGGTATAAAATTTATACTAGGGTCTACTAGAGAAGCCAAGCTCAGGCCACAGAAATGCTGTCAGCTTTGTAAGTCACTTTAAGATTAAGTGGGAAAAACTCAAGAAAAGGTGTGATGTTAAAATGCCTCTGTCTGCCTTGGTTCAGCAGAGGTATCTTGTGATGCCAGTCGAGACACTTCCTCAGTTGCCTGAATGCATTTGGTGTGCCTTTTCTCTTGCCTGAAAGAGAGGTTTGTTTTGTCCCTATTCCTGAACTTTGGTCCTGGGAAGTGTGATGTCCTCACCTAGGTGCTGCTGTGATGCTTTAGCCCAGCAACGAGCATTTTATTGTCTTGAGTTTGTAGAAGTTCTAGAAATGCTCCTGTATCTTCCAAATGCTCTTTGTAGGCTTCTGAGTTATCACAGCTTTGTTTAATATTTTTCAGTCAATGACACATTCACAGAGAATGGTTTATGCTCACTCAGAAAAGCTCATTGGTTTGGGTAACACTGTCTTGACAGAACTACTGAAATTTCAGATAGAGAAGGACAAAAGGTGCCTCATTTGTATGCATATAGGGAACCTATAAGATAAACTTCAGAGGGATAGATCTTCTGAGTTAGATCAGGGCTAACTACCCTAGAGGTTAGGGCTGTGGGGTTTATACCATGTGAAATGAAAGGTCCAAGTGAAGAATCCAGGGCCAGGATCTTCACAGCTTGCTTTGAAAACCTGAGTCTTGTTCTTACTGAAACACCTGATTCCTCCATGGTTAATCTTTGAAAAAGTGATTTTCATGGATAGGCCACAGGGACCAAACTATCTGCTGGCTCTGGAATAGGCAACCTCCCCGGAACATGGTGCAGCCACCTGGGAGATGAAGCCAGGATTCGTTCCTGCCTGTCAGTACAGCACTGCAGTTATTTTTCAATAAACCACAGACTGAGAAGGAGAGCAAGGAATAATTAAGGGATTATCTCTCAAGCTTTGAAGCATACAAATAAGTAAAAGGCTGCTGAGATTAATTGCTGAAGTGAAACCAAAACATTTAATCAGTCTTAAAAGCTGCTTGTTGCAGGTGTAGTGCAGAGCAGCAGACAATGTTACCCAACCTGGCGGGGCGAGCCCTGGCTGATTTGTCCTGTGCTAAGTCAGACTCCCTGTGACTCACATACAAAAGCAGCTGGGTTGCTCTTTCAGAGCCACCAACAGACTGTTTCTTAGGAAACAGAGGCACTAAGAGCAAAATATCAGTGTAGGGTGTTGGGAGGCATTTTCCTTGCTTTACTGTGTGTCTGTATTGACTTGCTCACAAGTGGCAGTAATTCTCAGTGAATCACACTGTTGTTAGTGTGACTGACGCAGGATCAGGTGCATGGTGCGTGGGTTTAGTTTTTGCTGAACTTGAGTCAAATCTGTCCCTAGCATTGCTTAAGCAAACATGGAGCTCTTCCCTTTGCCTGCTATTTGGTTGATTAGAATTGTGTGTCCTTTAGACTGTCCTGGTTAGGAGTACAGGTGTTGTCCCCTAGATAGACTGTCTATGTGGTGGTAGTTGTGTTGCTACAAACTTTACAGGTGAGTGTGAAGAAAATGTCTTTGCTGCTAAGAGCATAATGATTTACAATGAAAATTTGACCTTCACTGCTTTATATGTCCAAACTCCTCCATTTCCCCCATGTACATGGGTCTGGTGTGAAAAATCCCAGCTCATACTCCAGCTGGGAATGTAAACATGTCGGGATGCTGAATCCCTCTCTTCGGCTAAAATTGGTGCTGGGTTTGGCTGAACCGGCTTACTTTGGTAAATGAGGCCACCCATGCAAGGGCTTGGCGCTGTGTTAGTGGTCACTGAACACATGCAGGAAACTCATGAAATCCCAGCCCTGGTTGTTTACTGCTGTTTGAGGTTGAATAAGTAACTGTAGCATGGACGTGCCAGCACATCTGAACATCTCAGCTACCCACAAGGATAAAGCATCCGAGAAAAGCACTGCCTTGCTGTGATACTCATCTGTGGTTTTGTGTAGGCTTTGGAGAAAACAACCACCTTTGCAGAGCTCTGTTCTCTTTCCTTTAAGAACCCCCTTTCAACCAAGGGTCTTGTCATCTGTCTTGCAAGGCTGGCATTGCAATCAGTGGCTTCCAGGAACTTGTTTGAAAATGAAATGAAAATCCTATTGATGTAGTCTCTAGATCAAGCCTTTTCCTTTCTCTTTTTTCTCCTTTGTAAATCCACTGAGGCATGTGGACAGGCAGCAGGGTTTAACTGAGGTTTAGCCCTTGTTGTGCTGCATTTTCCATTCCTGAGATCACTCAAACAAGTTGCTGAGTGTTCTCAATTTGCACTGACTTCAGCCAGAATGGAGGAGGCTCAGTACTTGTCTGAGCAAACTCCCTACCTCGTTGCATACTTGAGTCGTCCCTGTATTGTGCAGGATACCAGGGTGGGAATACCGAAACCATTTTCTGGTTTTAATCTTAGTCTTGTGCCAGTGTTTACAGGGACTCTGACGTTGCCGTGAGCAGCGTTAAGTTACTGTTGAGCTAAATTCATGGCAACAGACCTTGAGCTTCTGACGGCCACCGCTGTGTGCCACTGCCACTCCAGCCTGCAGTTGTTCATCTTCATGCACTTCTCCATTCCTTCCACACCAGGCAGATTTATAGTAGCTGCTTACAAGTGCTAAGAGGTGGGGAAATCTTCCACTTCCTAAGCAGCAGGCCCTTTTGAATCCAAAGCTTCACTGTAGTGCACTAACCGATGTAATTCTTGTTTATTTGTGTTTAGTGCTGGCAGATGGTTAGAAACTTACAGTATTCTTACATTATTACAGTTTTTAAAGAACATCTTGTTTCCCGTGTTATCCTAAAGTGTAAACCAGAATGCCGTACAAGAGGCTTCTCTAGATTTTCCTTGGTCTATCAGGCATTTAAAACCTTTGCAAAGGGATTTTTCTTTCTGCCTGTCATAGGTGGTGAGTGCACGTTGTGCTTTTTTTCCTTCGCTTGTGAGAATTCCCAGCAGTGTGGATGGTTTCTGTCAAACTTGTATGTTCTTGTACATCTGCTTCAAAGTGAGTGGAGGAAGTCGTATATTGTAGGCAAAAGAAGTGCAAATAGGAGTTTGTGCAATTATATGTTGTCTTTGCATCTTAATAGTAGCAGCACTGCAACAGACCGAGGATTGGTAACTAATACTTTATACAACTGATTGGTTATATGCTTTTATAGTTCAAATCACTTAGATTAATGGGTGAGTCTAGTTGGTCTCCAAAGTGTTCGTTTCTGTCAAAACAGCTAATAGGTAACAACTGTTTCCTGTCTTTGTTCCCCTCTTCTAGAACTGCTTGTAATAATGAATTTTTCTTATACTGTTTTTGATAAGGTCGTTCTGCTCCTTGCAGAGTATGGCCCCTCTCCAGGGCCTTGTGTTTCAAGAGAGATGATCTGTCACTTTGAGGGTAGATGAAGGGGAGTTAAATCTGTGCTTCATTTGCTTGAGGTTTCTTTGCACAGCTTTGTAGCTCCACAACTCCATAACACCTCTCCGAACAAAAAGCCTGCTCCAGCAACCCATGGAGTTGACTGCGTGAGCACAGACTGGGATATATGTACTAGGAGGGTCACTTGGAAGTTAAAAATCTCCTTCTGGCTGTTTTGTTCATCCTCAGGCATGCACGGAAACAGACTTCTGTGTGACGCTGCATACCCCATTTTTAGCACATGAAAGATTTCTGGAAGAATGTGGTTTTCATCTCTTTGCAGGTCATCCTTGACCTCAGCTTGTCTACTCTATCATCAGTGGAAATCACTGACATGTTCTGAAGTGTCATTACCGGTGGATGTGTTTCAGGGCAGAACTGACCATTCATTAGCCTCCTTTCCTTGTGGATCGATCAGCATCTGCTGAGAAGTAGAAGAGCAGCTTGAAGGGTGACTGATTTATTACGTGGTCTATTGGGCATGTCTTTGCCAGGCAATCAGAATGAAAGTTCCTGCACTCTTTTCCCCATGGCCAAAAGCAATGTTTCAGCCAGTCAGGTACCCCATCGTATCGTTACTGTAGTAGCAATAATGGTTAAAAATAGCCCGTGGCATCCTGGGTATGCGGCAGTGGTCTTTCATCATCCGACGGTTTCATCGTCCTTTTCAATACATTCTGCGAAGCTCCTTCATGCTGGGCAGGACGAAGCCTCCGTGCTGGCTCCCAGATATTCCTGTGCCAGAGTATTTCATCCTGGAAGGAGGCAAACAGTTCTTCCTAAGCACAGTGCAGAGGGGGTGATGGGGAATGCTGTGGGTGCTCGGTCACAGAAGGAGTCACAGCGAGAGCCTGACTGCAGAGGAGATAACTTAACGTGCAGGAGAGCTGTCTGAAGAGCCTGCAGCCTGTCCTGTGGAGCACTGCTGGCTGGTCACTGCTTTCCACCTCCCTTTTCATCCCCATCTGTTGTCTTACGGCTCCTTGCAGGGCCTCTGGGGTAGAGACCCTCTTCTTGCACTGTGCTGCGTGGGCTCAGTGGGTGTTTTGCCGAGGCCGGGGCCACACTGGGGACTCTGACTGTTACAGCAATAACTGTGGCCACAGTAATGACGAGGATGCTCTGAGCTTTGTTGTAGCCTGGGAATGGTTCTTTAGAAACACCTGTGTTAGCAGCAGCAGTTATTTAGTGGTGAGGTTTATAAACGAGGTCTGGAGTAAATAACGTGATGGTTTAATGATGTCTGAAGGCAGCTCCTGAACACCACCTCGGAGAAGCACTTACAAATGACTGTCGCTGCTCTGCATTTTGCTCTAGGGCTGGAAATACAAGCGTGGGGACGGACAGACAGCCTTTCTCAGGCCGGCGGAGACTCAGTGCATCTTGTAGGTGAAGCCATTAGCTTCCCAACAGCGAAACAACTCAGAGCAGTGCTCCTGACTCTGATCTAGTGGTAGCTCTGTGGGAGACGCAGCAAAAACCACATGGTGGGGGGGCTGGATCAGGCTGTAGGTGACTTCTCCAGCTTTCCAGAGGTCGCTTAGCCTGGTGAAGTGACTCGCTTCTTCGGCGGTGAAGTGGTAACAGAGACCTCTGCATGCTGTTTGAAAAACAAGGATATGCCGGCAGTGGAGGCAGCTGGGTATGATAGTAGCAGGAGCAAAAGAATTACTTATCATAGGTCGATATGGGGGTACAGTAACATCCTTTTGAGTGAAGAGCTCTGCTTTCATTGCTTGCTTGTATTTTCAGTGAAAAAGCAGCAGGACCTGTCTCTCTCCAGCTGCATTCATAGAAGAGATGAGAGCAAGGCACTGTCTTCTGACAAACTGGGCAAACGAAATTACACTTGCTTTCCATGCTACCTAAATATTCCAAATTTGACTGTCATTCACTCCTAAAAAGATTTAAAATCCAAATTCAGCAGAGAGGGAGACACAGGGATAGAGGAAGAATATGTCTTGGTGAAGACAAAATGCATCAGGGTGCTGTTTTGTTTCTGTTCAGTCTAATCAATCTGGCTACCAGCTTCCTAATGTTTAGAGCAGTAATCAATGAAGGAAAGTACCAGCTGTTGAATACTAGGAAAGCGTTCTTCATAAAACCTGAAATTTGTTTTGAAATCTTGTTCAAGGGTTTGCTCATCCATTCATTGATCTATACTTTCAGGCTAAACAAAATCTGTCTTTCTGTTTAAGAACAGTTTGTACTGCTCTGAAAATTATTCCCCCTTGCACCAGGATGATCATGCAGTATTAGAAGAATTCAGAAAGATGTTTTAGCTGTTCTGTAAATTCTCTCTTTGTCTGTTTCCCTGCACAACAGGAGCCCCACAGAGGGTGACCCAATGCTATATTTCTCACTTCAAGATAGTGAAAAGTTATCATGGTGTGCTCAGATACCTGTGTCCGTAGTCACGCAGATGGATGCTGGGATAAAACACAGTGGTGTTTCTGCTGTGTCAAAGAGCATTGCTCAGGAGTGCACAACCCAAAGCATCTGCTCTACTGCTCTATAAAAAGTCTAGCTTTTAATTTCAAGTTCAGGCATTGCTTTGTTCAGGTTGCAGAGAAAAAGCTGTGTCCTGCCACCTGTAGGAAGTGTATCAAAAGCATGTAAGAATGAGAGAGTTGACAGCCTGTAATAAGATCATGTTGTGTAAATAACGATAGGGCAGATACATCTAGATTCAGTAAATGCGCTTTCATGGCAGCCAAGCATCCCAAACCACACGCCATGGACATTACCCTGTCAAGTGAAATACCTAGTGCTATGTCGCTGTTACAGTACAGAGGGTTTTTTTTTAAAAAACTTATATATTAAAGAGCCAAGAGTCTTAAATGAAATGTCACATCTAATTTGAGACCCAAGACATGAAGCCTGCAGCCGCCCGTAGCCGACCCTGGCAGGTCCGCTCTCTGTGTCAGCTCATTGGCCTGGCAGACAGATCCGTGGCTCCTCCTGACTCGCTGGCAGCTGTGCACGCTCTCCTGGACCCAGAGATTTGTGGGTTTATGTATTCAGAACGATGCCGAATGCTCTCTGTGGTAGAAGGTGCTCCAGCAAACCGTCCAACCTTCAGAAGAGTCCTCGGTGCCTGCAGCCAGGACCGCAAGGGTGGCTGCGTCCCCAGCTCCTCCCTGGGAGAGCAGCAATAGGGGATGTTTAGCAAATTGTGTAGAAACAGGCAGTGCATATGCTTTCTCCCTCGTGGGCTCTAGAGTTAGCATTTTTCTGTGCTGGAGGCTTTATTCTCATCACTGCTTAATAGCTTCTGATGGCTTTATCTTCAAAGAATTTGTCCAGTTGCTCTCTGGATTTACAGCTGTTAGCCTCTACAGCCTCCTGTGGCAGTGTGTTCCAAAGGAAGGAATACTCCCTGGAAAAGTGCTACCACTTTTGTGTAATTTCTGACTAATAACATTATTTCAGGCCCTCAGGTTCCTGTTTTATGACAAATAGTGACCAGTTTTTCCTTATTCATGTTTCCCAGGCCATTCATGCTTTTACAAGTCTCTCCCATCTATCTCCCATATGATTTCTAGGATGAGGAGTCCTATTCAATCTTCTTATAAAAGCTGCTTCATACTTTTAATTGTTCCTTCTGCCCTTCTCTATTTAGCTTCAAATGATTCAGCTTGTTTTTTGAGATCAGAACTATACCCAGTATTTCAAGACGCATGTGGCCATGAGTTTAGACAGTGAGACGATGATAGTTTTCGTGGTGTTTATTTTGCAGTAGTTTGTCATCTTGATCGTTGTAGAGTGCTGGCTCGTGTTTCCATAAACCTGAGCTCGAAGCACTGTGCATGTCTCCCATTTCTTGGCTCCTGGCTCCTTTGTTTGCCAATATATGCCAAGGATTCAGTGGAGGGAGAGGCAATGCTTATAAAGCATACCCACCTCTGTAACCCTCCTGAACATCAGTTATTTTTGTATGCCAAGTTGTCCATTATAGAAAGCAGATTGCCCAGTCATTGTAAACATTGCTGCTGTCCTCGCAACGTAACTCATCTCTGGCCACAAATCCCTACCACTCCAGACTCCCTTAAGAGCAGAGAAATTGAGGCTATACAGGCATGAAGCCTGAATTCTCTGTGTGTGGAGATGAGTGAATGACTCTAGAGATCTACTGTTTTAAGGGTGAGTCTTGCTTCATTCCCCAGTGCCCCCCCAAAAGAGGGGGCTCCTTTTTTTTTTTTTTTTTTTTCCCTGGAATCAATGTGATTCTGCCGTGTTGTGTCTGGCTTAGGATTTCAGGAGTCCACCCAGCGCACATCCAGCTCTCTCCCTGTGTTGTTGCATGGTAGCTGTTTAAAGGCAGGTCCGTTCTCTGACTGCCTTGCTGTGACCTGTGCAGTGAGGAGGAGGCTCTGCCTTTGCAGATGGATGCTCTCCAGGCTATGGCACTTGTCTATTGGGGCTGGCTCTGAGGCTTTAAGCACCACTCCACCGAAATGCCGTTTCTAGAGAGCATGTCTGATGTTTGCTGTTTGCAAGTTTGGGGAACACTTGCCTGCAAGAGGAAGAGTGGGCTTGGTACTGAAGTTTGAGCTCATTTGACTCCCAGGAGTTACTTGGCTGGGAAGAAGGAAGGTTTGAAAGCTCTGGAAATGAGGGAGCCTTTGGTGGGAGTCTGTTCGGGAGGGTGACGTGCTGGCAGGTACTCCAGCAAGGCTCCAGTCGTTAGTCAGTTGATGTGCACAGCCCGGGACACTCTCCTCTTCAGCTGGGTCTGAGGTGGAAAGCAAAGATGCCCTCGCTCTGGTCATTGAATGGCTTGGGAAGACGCAGCGTAGACTTGCAGACTCAGGCATAAGCAACAGGGTCCCAGCTGAGGAAATGGGCTTGCAGGACTGTAATGGGCAGGTTGGGGTGGGCCGTGCCCCACCAGTCTCGTTTTGACATGTCTTCAAAACCCACAGCAAGTGAGGGCACTGCTTCTGCAACACAGTGAAGCTCTCTTCTGTGTCCCATCCTGCCTTGGGCTGTCAGTTGTTCCTCCGAACCTCCATTTCCTGCCCGCGTGCCCCCAGGCATCTTTGCTTGTCAGCAACAAGGGATCAGGAGAGACACAACACTGGGCAAGCCCTGACTGAGGTGGGACTCCTCAGAGTCACCCGAATGACTTGGATGCAGAATTCCCTGTGACTTGAGTGGGATGGCAACCCAAAGGCCTCCTGAGCACATCTGAAAAATCTCACTGTAAATACTGTGACCTTGGGGATAAATCTCTACAAACACACCCAGAAATAAGGTGCTGACGGTGATGCCCAGGACATCCTCATTCTGTAGACGGGCATCTGTCAGGATGTGATAAATGTGCTGATCTGTGGAACTGCTAATACAGGTAAAAGCTGTAACAATTTCTTCTGTTACTGGTGGCTTGCTTTGTTCCTCGTACTTCGACCAGCGAGTGAGATGAGCAAAGACTCCCCTATGCTTTTTTCCGGGTGAAGATATTCACACAAGCCTTTATGGAGCAGCTGTAGATGTCAACATCGGGCTGGCCAGGAGCTCCCTGACAGTTGAGAAGACTTACCTCACGCTGTCAAACCACAGATCTGTGGTCATCCACAATCGGAGTGAAATCATAGTCCACTTCCAGTGGAAGGCTTTTGTTACTCAGGAAGAGGAAGATTATCAGAAGCTGAGGTTTGTTTGAAAGATTCATTTCAGTAAGATACACTGCCCAAGGGTAAAACTAATGTATGGCCTCAAGGGGTGTTGTTGCATTGAATGGTTTAGGACAAGTAAACCATCTACGGCATCAGGTTACGTGTCCCTGGGCTTTAGGGTAATGGAGCTCAGTGCCTCCCATTCCAGCTCCATCCATACTCCAGCTGAGGATGGTGTTTTGGGGAGGAAAGGCTGATTGCAATGACTGGATTTCCTCAGAGAGCAAATTTGCTTTGTGGGAGCACCAAACCACTGAGGTCCAGAGGCCCCTGGCTATGGAGGGTCCATGAGGCTGAGGAAAGTGTCAGCACTCGTTACCTGGGACTGCACTGAGTAGCAGCACTTAACATAGCTACAGGTAGCATAACTGATGATATTCACTGCAGCTTCTTCCACTCCAGCTTTGATAAGGTGGCAGGCTCCTTCTCCAGTAATGTGCAGGTAAAGTGCTTCGTTGGCCCAGCAAGTTGAGGCCATCCTGCTGTAGGATGTTGAATTGCCTTGCACTGTCCCGGTTTCCAGCACAACGAGGTATTTCTACCCTTCCTCAGAGACTGGGGAGAATTCGGAGGTGAAGGGTTCTGCAGGGAAGGTAGGGCAGCACAGGTAGGACAGAGCGCATTTGGGGTGCAGCAGCCTGTGTCTTCATGGTGCTGAGAGATGGGGCAGGTTCTTCAAAGGGTGTCTGTGGTGAAGCTTTGAAATTCCCCTTTCAGGCAGCAGAGAAACACTTATAGCGCGGGGGGATGAACTGGAAATGACACTTAAAAGTTTGGGTGATTAAGGGAATCCTTGTGGGACTTTTCAGACTTGCATGAATGTAGGTGTATAGGAGTTAGCTCATAGCTGATCAGGAAACTGCCTTAAACTGGAGCACTTTTTAAGGGCTTCTGAGCCAATAAAGATCAACATAATTAGGTCAAAAATGCCTTGAAGGCCAAAACTAGTTTTCCTCTGTTCTCTATTTTTAATTACACAGTGTGTGACTTCCATGCAAGCTCAGTGCGTTAAAAGAAAATCTCATTACCTTCTCTGGGCACTTGCCTGGACCGTTCCTTTACCGCTCTCTTCTCGCCTGCCTGTCTCAGACTGGACCCTGAGTGATCCTCTTTCCCCTCAGAGGCAACCAGGTTTCCCCACAGTTCACTTCAACCTGATTCTTTTCCAATTACATTTGATCTCGTGCCAGATTATGTCCTAGAGTCTGATCAGGATGTTTTTTTCCTCCTACTTGCAATCTCAAGGATGGTCATAGCTCCAAGGCCACTGTCCTGCTGTCAGAGAAGCTTTTGAGATCTCAGAGCAGAGAGGGCTTTTTCCATGAGAGGAGGCAGTGCAGGACCCTGCTCTGGGCTGTGACCCCAAAAGATCTGGATCATTAGAAGGTCTATCCAGGGGTTTGCTCTGTCTCCCTCCTGCAGGACTTTCTGGGATGTAATGGTGGAATTATTGTCGTTGATGGAGGTTGAGTTGAGGGTTGCTCCTCGGTGGCTGTAAGCCCTCCTCACGTGCAGCGCTGTAGGTCAGCCATGGAGAAACATTTCCCACTGCACTCCAGGGGGAGCGAGCCAAAGCAAGTGGTTTTGGCGCTGGTGCCAGCCTTTGCCTGAGGCTCTGTCTGTGTACAGCTAGTAACGTCCATGACCGTATTTCCTTTTGAACTGTATTTGAATTTAGCTGAGTGATGATTGCTATCCTGTTTATACTACGTTGCCTCGATCTGCTATACGTGGAGCCTTCCACTCATCCCCCCAGAGTTGTCACCTGCTGGTTCTTCATGGCCAGGGACTGGAGCGTGCAGAGGGGACAGTGATATGCCAGCTAGGAAGCAACTGCTCTGTAGCTGTGCTCCCTTATCTCTTGGTTGTGATCTTTAAACACTAGAATAATTTCTGCTACAGCTACCAAGTAAGGGAGAGATTAACTGCGTCAAAGCCCTACAGAGGTGGCCAAAAAGAGGAAAAAGATAAGGTGGTTCAAGGCTACATGTAAGGGTTTGGATTCAGAGATGCTGGTCCAGACTTCTTTAGTGTGTGATGCTAGGCAACGCCCTTCCCCTCTCAGGGCCTCTATTTCCATGCATGTAAAGCCATTGGTTTCACCAAAGTGATGCAATGCCTGAATTCATTGGTTTGCTTTTACAGTGCTCTGGGATCCTCTGGTGGAAGGCGGTATAGGGCACAGAGAGCACATTTAGCTTGCTTATCCCTGCAGGTCCAAAGGGGAAGAAAAGAGTGATGCCAGTAGCCTGCAGCTGAAACCCAGCTGCGTCTCCCCTTGCCAGTGAAGCCCTGCAGTGGGTGCTCCTTCATCTTGATCTGCCTCCCCCAAGCAGCTCTGTGGTAGGAAAAGCCAGTTGGGGTTGTTGGTGGATTCTCCATCCGTTGTGGCAGAGACTTTGAGCCGGGAGGCTCTCGAGGGCTGCTGGCTTTCAGAAACCTCCGCTGAGCTTGTAAGCATGGAGTAAAACTACGTGCCGTGCCCGTGAACAGCAAGTGATAATCTGATCCGTGTGGGACCCCGCAGCTTGGGGTCAGCCCCTTGCTGAGCTGCTGCTGTTCCTCCCCGAGCGCTTTGCTGCCCCTGCGCTCACACGAGTCTCTGCAAATATGTTGCTCATTAAATTATCTGCTTGGTTTGTCTCTCCCCGTGGCTGCAGGCTGCAGAGGCAGAAAGAGGACGAGATGGATCATTGTCTGAGGGAGTGCAAGGTGGAGCCCGCTCTCCAAGAACGCCGTTCCTTTCTCTCCCGCCCCTTCCAGGACCAGCGGGCAAAGGCGCAAGGAGACTCCATGCTTTTCTCTGACGATGTGTTCACCCTTGAGCCGCTGGTAAGCGATAGCTCCCTTCCTTCTCCTCCCTGGCTGAGGTCACTTGGCAGGTCCCTGCATCAGCTGGCTTGATGTGCCGAGAGAAAACACCAGGTTTCTAGTGAGGCTGTGAGAGCTTGTTGCAAAAAGCATTTCTGTGGGCTCCTGACAGAGCGAGAGGCTGCCTAAAGCTGAGCTCTGCTGCAAGGGCTATAAATTAAGGGCACTTCATAAGTGTCCTTACACTGCTGAGAGCTATCGATAATTATGAGTAAGGACACAGTTTACACGTAGCGTATGGGGATTAACAAAGGATATCAGAGCACTCTCAGTTCACATATTGACCTGAGAAATGAAATGGTCCTCTGAAGGAGGCCAAATTCAACCCAAGTTTGATCACAGACATATCAATCTCTTCATATAACCTGGATGGATACCATGGCTGAATCTCCCTTCCAGTGTCATCTGTGAGCCTGGACACAAGGCTGGCAGGTTTAAACAGACTTTTTGAGTTTCATTGCACATAGGTACAGAAATTTTTTTGCTTTTTCTGTTTATGCAAGCAAAACGCCATATCCTTCAATCAGCCAGAGCCCTGGTTCTGAGTATTTGCATGGTCTGAGATGAAGAATGGCCACTGTCCGAGCAATGCAAAATCCCTTTTCATCTTGGAGTAAATCCTAGGATAATCTCAACCTCTTCTTCCTTTTAAAATAGGTGAAACTATTTTTTTTTTTTTCAAGGAAGGGGATCATCTTCTCTTCTCAGTTACTCCTATATCACATATAAGTCTGAGAGCCACCAATGTTGACACAGCTGCAGTTTCACACCACTATAGCTGACAGCAGCATGATGTGACCAAGAGGTTGTGTCAGAGTGGTGGGAATATTGTAGAGCGTGGGAGCTGATCAGCTGAGCATTAAGAGCACGCTGCGGTGTGTCAGAGCTGGTTTTGGAGTGGTTCCCAGGGCTCCTGCTGCTTTTCAGTCGGACTGTGTCTCCACAACTAGCTTAGCCTGCTCTTGAGCTCCTGAAGTGCGTTAAGGTGAGGTCCAGAAGTCCAGCTGCCCACAGCGCCGAGTCCTGGTACTCCATGTAGTGACATACGGACATAAAGGGTAGCGTGGCCTCAACTCTCGAGTGGAAACCTTTCCTGAATGTCTGTGTTAATGTTACGCAGTTTTCTCTAGGACTGAATATAAGTGGGCTACTGCATGAGTCTCTCCCCTTCTGTATTGTCCAGCATTATCAACCTTTTGATTTCCATTAATTCCATTATTTATGGAACAATCAGGTTCACATTCAGTTTTGCTCATGCCTGTCTTTCCCCCTGGCATATGGGTGTCTTTACATCAAATGGTAGTAAGTATTTTCTCCTCTTTATCAAATGTAGAATCTAAAAATCCACTGCTGCTGGCTTCCACAACCTTCTCTCCAGTGACAGCCCTGTAACTTTTAGCTTGGGCAGACACCCTTCTTGCACTGCCATGTAAATCTGCTGGAGAGGCCCCCCAGAGATGGGACCTTGCTGCCTCAGACCTTCTGGCCAAAAGTGGCTGCTCTCTTCTTCCCACCTCTCAGCCGTGATGTGTGGGAGCTCCCCACAGAAATAATGAAATCCTTGTAACAGGTGACAGGAGGAAATAATTGCTTCCAGAGGTTAAGAAGCTGGTGGAGGGAGAGTAATCTTGGAAACGCTTTCTGGGTGGGATGGCTTTGCAGGGTTTGTGCAGAAGCTTTGTTGTGTCAGTGGACCATTAGCTGCCAGTATTTTCAGGTGCTGCAATCTGTAGAAGCTACAGCAGGTCACTTCAGTCTGTATAGGGTTAACTTGCTGATGAAAATAATAACAAAAAAGAGGAGGCATGATTTTGGAATTACCGTGTGACCGAGAACATTTTGAGCAGTTGTCCAAGCCTATGGGAAACAAGCTGATACACAGCTCTGACTTTCTGAGCACATCTCAAATTTGGTTTATTTTTGCATCTACACGTGTTATGTCAGCAGAGGCAGCTGTGATAGAGGCCCAGGTGGCTGCCAAAGGACAAAGTCCTTGCTGTTTGCTGCATCCTCCCCGCCACAGCTCGGCTGTAAGTCACATTGCAGACCCGTGGGAGCTGACTCCTTGGAAATGGCAACCAGAGGAGAGGGAGGACGAGGACTTGTTACTGTTACACTGACCTTGACAAGTCATCGCTGTCCTGTCCTTGCCTGGTAGTGACTCTTCAGTGTCACGTGTGAACTCTGAGCTGATGGAGGTGGTCTTCAAGATGTCCAGGTTGCGAAGGTGCTACTGTTGTTGATCCAGAGGTTGGGCCAGGAGGTAACAGTGTTGATTGTTGCTGCAAATCTGCACCTCAGCTGGGGAACCAAGCTGTTCCCCATCCAGATGAGAGGCTACTGCAGAGCACTTTGTTTTTTGGCAGAAGACACCATCTCCAGTGGGAGCCGTGGTCCATCCCACAGCTCCCTGTGGGTTCAGTTATTTATGGAAAGAGGCAGATGTTGGCTTTGGCACTGCCTTTCTCCTAAGTGCCCTGAGCTGACAGGATGCACTTTGAGTGTCATTTTAGTACTTCTGTTGCCAGCTCTGTCTTTTGTTTCTTTGACTGCTTTGAGCAGTGATTTCCTTCCACTGCCTTCCCCCTCTGCAAAGCAAAGCAGGTGATTTGGCCAGCAGTTGGTGGTGCCCGGCTTTTCAAGATCAGCTTTTTCTTACTCAGACTGGTGGAGATCTAGCAGATTCTCATTATTTAGGGGCTGAGGGAGAAATAGGATCTGCATGTATTTACGGTTGGGCTCTTGCAGAGAGACAGCTGTGAGTCACGGTGTGCCATCCCCTCCCGTATCACCTTGCTTATGCTGTAGCAAAACCAGGATACGACAGCTGGAGTGGTTGTGCTGTACCATCATACATCCACCATCTGTATTTTATGGCACCGGCCAGCTGCAGCCTGTCTGAGGCCAGAAGTGTTTCAGCCAGAAGTGTTGCAATACCATGTTCACAGCACTGCGTAGTTTTACATCTGTCCTGGTTACCATCCATGGTGGTTCTCCATGCTCTGACTCAACTGCCATCCTATAGAGAACACGTAGCCCAGGCAGACCGCTGGCTCCTGAGGTGCTACTGGAGTGTGAGCCAGTTTGGTTGCTTCGTTATAGCCCTAATTTAACAAAACACCTCTACCAGATGCCAGTAAAGGTAAGAGACTTAGAAAGTTTTTTTGCAGCTGCTTCCAAACTCCCATAAATTTTGTTGATAAGTGTTGCTTGTTCCCTGCTCTTCATTGATGCTCTAAATAAAGGCTACAGGACTGTGGTTGAAAACAAGAAATGTGACATTTGAAGACAAATGGTTTGCTGTCTCCTTCTGTTTCAGGAGGGAGATATCTGGCCAAATTCCTCAGCTGAAATTAATGTGATCTTTAGACCCCGAGAAGCCAGAGTCTATCAACAAACGGTCTACTGCGACATCTCAGGTACGGCTCCTTTCTCCTGCTTCTGTTGCCCACAGTGGAGGCACAAGTAGTCTTGCAGCCCACTCGGTTCTCGTGTAGTTGGTAGGAAGGGTCAGTGGTCAGCAGGGTGCTGGTACGTGCCCACTGTCCCTGCGGTTTCCAGGTGGTCTCCTGTCCAAGGCCAGCCCTCAGGATGTGTCGCTACAAGCCTGGATCACTGATCCCAGAACAACCAAGGCAGTGAAGGGATAGGTTTTCATGCCGTGGGTTTGCCAGCATTTGCTCTGCTGCCAGGTGCCTGTAGAGGCCAAAGAGCTACAGTGGCCAGGATTCAGGCACTTGAGGCTGCTCCAGTGGTTCAGAGCATCCTTCAGACAAAGATCCCACACTGTCATCTTAGCAGGCTTACGGAAGAAAATGAGCATCTTAGAGTTTAGCTATAAGCCTTGCAGTCTCAGTTCCTTTGCAGCAAGGGGTGTGTGTATTAGCAGTATGTTTATGGCTTCTCTGACCTCAGCAGTGAGGTTTTCCATAACTGTTCAGCGTGCTTCAGGTAAGGTGTCTTTACAAAGCTGAGCTCTCGGTATCATGGTGGGCATAGGTGAGTGCTTCTCTCTGGAGATCACAAAGCCCTGTCTTATTTAGGTGCCACTGCAGGAGGTGAGCCCTGGAGCCCCGGGCACGGAGCTGTGTGTCAGGCACGGGCAGTGGCTGAGACGCTCTGCCTGCTGGAGGCAGTCTCAGACGTGCATACTGCCGTTAGCAGGGAGCTTCGCCTTGCCTGGGCTCGTACTTCTCGGCTCCTGTTCTCTTGTCTCTGATTGCATCAGTATAGATGGCGTATTTTTATCTTCTGTTTTGTGAGCTTTGTGCCTTCACTGAATGGATTTCAGAGCTCATCTAAGCACATGGGAAGAAATTCAGAGATTGTGTTTTAAACTCAGCATCGCTTTTTCAGGGTGCAAACTGATGGCTCAATGAGAAACCAGCCCGAGGGGTTGGTTAGAAATTAGAAGCCAGCCCCAAGGCATATCTCTTGAGGGAAGGGAAGAGTCCTGTATCTCCTCCTGGAGCACCTAGAGCTGGTCCCATCCAGCCCCGAGTCAGGGAGTAGCACTGAGGCAGCCTGGACAGTCCAGGATAACAGAGGGAATTACTGTACTGAAGTGGAAATCTCTCCCTAGGCCGCAAGACCAGGCTGCCCCTGCGCATCAAAGGGGAAGGCACAGGGCCTCGGCTCCACTTCAGCTTTGAGCAGCTGGACATCGGGAAGGTTTTTGTTGGATTAGAGCACAGCTATGAGGTGATTCTGAGGGGCTGGGGGGGGATCCTGATGGCTCCCAGGGCAGCAGTGAGCCTGGTGGACCTGTGGGATTTCTGGCAACTCAGGTCATTGTGAGCAGGGAGTATTTGACATACTAGTCAAATCCGGGGGCTTTCCCAGAATCTGGATACTTCTGATGGGATCTGAAAGGTGCATATGTTGTTTGTGAAGCCTTAATCCCTGCTTTTTGGCAACCTTCCCTGGAGATCAGCTGGGAGGCTTCATGTGAAAAAATACCCCCTTGACACATGGAAGCAACACTGGGACAAAAAGATAAATATTCAGAGGCTTTTGTTTCAGCCCTGGATGCAATGCACCTTTGTACCCGGGCTGTTAAAAAGCAGCTGGAACAAATTTACTGTGTTTGAACTCCAGTCCAGTGCAGCCAGTTTTCGGTTAAGTGCGTGCTGCTGGTTCCTGAGAGTTGGAGGAAAGCTGTCCAGCCTCCTGGCTCAGAGCTGTGTCTTGCAACAGAACTGGGAGTGCTTTCCCTTGCTGACCAGTCTCTCGCCACTCTTCAGATTTGCTGCATCTCTATGAAGAGCAAAGCATTTCTGGAAATGAAGCAAAGGAATTTTCTACATATTTGCCTCCCCCTACCAATGGTGTCAAGTCTTCTGCAAAAAAAATAAGATAGGGCAACTGAAAGAGGTAGATCTGAGGCAATACTTTTAAAAGCTTGACTGTGGCAGGGAAGGACACATTAAGGTGTTTTCTTACCAAAATATTGTGCTCTCTATGCATTTTTAATGGTGATACTTTATTGATTATCGTTTTATTATTTTCATGACTTGAGAAAATGTGACTAAGTAGATGATACTGTTAGTGCTGTACTAAGCAGCTAGACTGGAGGTAAACCTCAGCTCAGCGTTGGATCCCTAAGTGCAATTTGTAACTGAGGTGTAAAAGACAAGAGAGGAGAGAGTAGTTTTCAGGTTACCCTTGCAGAGCTTGAATACGTGAATATTTTTAACAGCAGCTGCAAAATTAAAAAAATAAGGGACATCTCTCTGCTTCTGTCTCAATTTTTCTACCAGGTTTTACAAGGACAAAAGTTAGGGAAAAGAAATCCAAAGCAGATAGTTAAGTCCATGGAAATGGCAGGATTTCACCCTGCAGCAATCAGAACCTTTACCGCTTTGCTTCGGGTGGGTTTGTTGGTGACTGACAGCGTGCTGGTACTCGCAGCAGCTGTGGGCATTTCTCACCCAACATGAGAAGAGCTGACTCTCAACAAGTGCTACGGGATTGTGTCACTTGATCGAGGCAGTAGATCTCTCAAGTGTTCAACAAAATACGGCTTAGTTCTAAATTTGCAGTTTATTCTGATAACGGTAAAGTCTTAGATGGTGGCTGTGAATATTTAAGAAAGAGAAATTCTTTGGAATAGATAGAGCTGCTTTGCACCGCACGCTCATCCTTTCCTGACACGTCTGTTTGAGCAAAGACTAAGAAAGTATCCCATTAAAGGAAAAATAAGAAAACTAAATTACATACCGTAGCAGAGTTGGGGAGTGCTTCTGAAGTTGGTTGTAGTGCTGCCCTGAGGTGTCTTCTACATGCAGTAAACTTGTTGGCTGCAACATGTTCTGCCCTTGGCAGGATCGGACTCATCGGGAGCAGAATCAGTTGTGTGATGAATCACTAGTAATGCTGCAACTGCCCTTCCTTGTTCTTAGGGACAGGTCTGAATCGACTTGGTGATGCTGAGCAGCTCCTCTGCACTGCAAGTCGAAGTGGGCTGCTCTGCATCAGTGGAATAAACCCTGAGTGACTGTTTCTATGAAGCTGTCACTGCTTTGTACGAAAAACCCAAAGGCAGAACTTGTCCTGTTGCATTTTCTTTGGCTTCTGCCAAGCAGCAGCACACAGCATCTTCTGCTTTTTACAGACGTTAATTGCTTAATCAGAAGACAAATCAGCCTTCTGTAAGAAAGGAAGATTCCTTATGTATTTCCATTTTGCTTTCTTGCTGCTGCAGGTGGTCCTGTTTAACAAAGGAGCCATTGACACTGTCTTCAACTTGGTCCCTCCAGCTACAGCTCTGGGCTCCTGCTTCACCTTCCTCCCCCAGGAGGGCATCATTTTGCCGGACGGGCTGCAAGTCATCCGGATCTCCTTCAGTTCCGCCATCCTGGGGGAGTTCACAGAAGAATTCAGGTTCAGTGTGAATGGATCCCCTGAGCCTGTGACCTTGACTATCAGGTGAGGAGGGTTACAGGAGCTTGGTGGGAACATCTGTAGCTGTCTCTGGGTAATCATCTCCCACCTACCTCATTTTAGGATGAAACAGAGAAAAAAAGGTGTTGTCTAAGGTCTTAGTCTTGGCTCGGATCCTAGCATCCCCACACTAAGAGCCCCACTGATTTAAAGTGGGCAGAGGAACGATGAGGACAGGTGGTGGCTGTTAAAAAGAGAGATGTCATTATATAAAGCAGTTTGCTTTTCTTCCTGGTCTTATATATCTTCTCCTGAAGAGCAGAATGAGTTGTATTCACTACGGTGATCTCCAGTGGGGACTGAAAAAGGTCTGGCAGCCATGAACTGCACAGCACTTGCTGGGCTGCATTTTGCCCTCAGCTTCCCAATGTAAAGCTGAATCTGTTGAAGTTAACAGATTGACTCTGGATTTATGCTGTTGTAGTTGAGATTAAAAATTCGTCCCTTAATTTTAATACAGTGGTGAGTAGAGCATTAATGTAATCGTGCTTACATATGCCCTGGTAAGGGCAAGGTGTATTTAACAAAGCAGATTTGTCAGAAGACTTTTGTTGCTCCCAGCAACTGTGCTCTGTACATGGACCAGCAGAAGAGTTAGGGCAAAATCCTCCCTCTCCTGCTCGTGGAACAAGAACCGGAGGACAGCACACATGGACGATGGCTTTTGGGAGTGATGAAGTGTTTGATGCTCTTCTCTCCCACCAGGTCACCCTGTGTTCCAACACTGTGAAGAGCTACGAGCTGGCACTGGTGGTGGACGTGTGCGGTGTTGGCAAGGCGGTGTCGGCGCTGCTCCTCACAGCCAGGTATCAGCGCTTTCCTTGCAGCTCGTCGTCTCTCCTCGTGCATCCAGCACCACGCTGCCTTGCACGTGGTTTGCTGGCTCCATCTCCAAATGACAAGTGTTGCTTAATGAGCTAGTTCTGCCCAGCTAGATGTGAGATTGGCAGTGTTCTGAAAGCAGCACCTGTACTCCACGGACAGGCACGGCCCTGAGCCTTTTACTAAGGGGAACAGTAATTATATTCATTATTGGCCTGTTTTTTGGTGCTTGAGGTGTAATAAGTTTCCAAAGGGCCATCTTTCCTCCTTCCCGCAAGTGGTGGACTTGTGCTGGGTTGCAACCAAAATACAGCATTCATTTGGGCCGCAATGAGCAGCCTGCTGAGAGCTGGTGTCTGGGTCAGTTAACGAAGGTGCATGCGAATGGGAAAGGGGCTTATGGCAGGACTGGTGAGGGAAGGCTCAAAGCACGATTGTATGAAGGGGAAAATAGTCCTTGATGTGAAAGGTGAGCTCAGGTTTCTCTGCTTCCCTCTGGTTCTTTTGAGCACTAATGTTCTCAGACTTAAGCCAGAAGATCTTGCTGCAGCCAGATTCAATCCTGTTGTGCTGCAGTGGGTGTTGGTTTGATTACAAGAGGGATGAGTTCACTGTGCTGTTCCCTCTCCCAGGCAGAGTCATCCAGTCAGTGCCTGGGCTGCAGTTTTGTAAAACAAGTGCAAATGGGGACAGACAATGCATGGAGCCGTGGGGGTGCAGGAACTGGGAGAGGGTGATCCCCCACTGCCTAAGGCAGGGGGTGGCTTGTGCCCTCCATCGCTGGGGCAAAGGGCTGAGTTCTCAGGCAGGGCAACAGCGGTGTGGGAGAGGAGGGAGTCATTTTCACTGAGACACTGGAGTCTTGTGTTCTTTGAGCCTTGGTGAGCACTGGTCCTCAGTGGGAAGGCTCCCCCAGAGCTCACGCCTTGCTGGGACTGTTGGGAGGGTCCTTGCAAGCCTCCTGGGGCAAAGAGCGGGCAGAGCTGATCAGGGGACAGTTGAAGTTTCGCCCTTTGCTGCTGCCTTAGGCTGCCTGGCCATTTATTGATGGGAAGAAGAGAGGACTGAATAATTTTGGAGATAAAATTTGAGATGTAGTCAGGCATCAGGGTGAACTGCACACGTACATCTGAGAGCAGAGGCTGTCCCTTAGCCTAGATGGTGGGTGACTTGGACATCCTGCATCCAGTTGCGCCCCTGAACCCAAGTCTTGTGTTCTCTAAGATGGAAAAGCTGCTGCTTTGATTTCCTGCTTGGAGATTGCTGCAGGACGGTGAGCTGTGATTTCCCTGTCTCCGTTTGATGGCTATTCTTGAAACTGTGGCTGTTTGCAGTTAGGCTTATAGATCACGGTCCCTGCTCAAAGGAAGGAGCTATGATTGAAATTTTCACAGCAGCATTGGATCAGCAATGTTACAGCACGCTGACTGGCAGCTCAACAAACTGAATGAGATTAAATTAAGGGACAGCAACAGGGCAAGTCAAAGGTTGGTATCTTGTTCGAAACAGGAAAGGAAAATGCTGTAATGCAGATGGTCACGGTGCCACCTTGGTGGTGGTATTAACCATCACACGCAAATTGCTGTTCCTGTCAAGCCAAGATTTCTTCTTGCTCTATGGGAGAAAAGAGCATTATCTGAGCAAGCCAAGATGCTCTTTTGTGGATAACTTCACTTTGGGGTGGTGACTTAAGGAATTACCTGGAGTACCCCTCGTGCACAGGCTTCCCCGTACCGTCTCCTCTTCTCTCTGTTGGATGAGTTGAGTCTTTTATATTCTGAGTTGTGGGGAGTAGCACTGAACATCTCTGCCACCAGAAAGAAATAAATAAAAAACCTCCAAGTGTGTGCATTGAGATGGGGCTTTTCTGGGTTTGAAGAAGAGCATAGGGACTTTGTAGCCTAGTCCTCTGTTGGCTTATCCCTGTGTGCCAGGGTGTCTGCAGGTCTGTGACCCCTGGGACCAGTGTGTCATCCCGTGCTGAATCCTGTGTGTGTCTGACGTACTTTTCCTTGTCAGATTGCTTTCCCAGCTGCCAGGCAGCCCTGTTAGAGGATCCTCTGGATCCTGCAAGGCAAGAGTTTGAGCTTTTTTGGGTAGAAAAGACTGGAGGAACAGGTCAAGGTGAAGGGGCTGCTGCAGCTTGGCTGGGACTGATGCGACCTGCTGAAAAAGATGGCTGTTTCTCCTCCTTGCTGCCGCTGTCATCTTCTTTCCCTAAGTGCCTGATTTTTTTGCCATATTGACCAGTACAAAAGAGTTGTATTGGTTAATGGAAGTGTTTGCTCTCCCTGCAGAAAGGCAGAAAGGAAAAAGCATCGTTCTTTGATCATTTCCTACTTGTTCTTTGTCACTCTGTCTTCTTGGGGATCTTTTATTCAGCTGCTAAGAATGACATCTCTTGGCACCACGGAAGGCAGCTGCATATCATGCCTGTGTGATCAGAAAAGAAAAGACAGAGGTGTAGTTTTTGTTAATCAGTGGCAGCTTTCTTCTCCCTGCATAACCACCATGCTGGGTCTCTCATGTGCTACCATAGGGAGCCAAACGGTGGTTTCCCAGTGCCTTGTAATGAGGGAGGAGGGAGAAGACCTTTCTTGGGATTTCCTCTTCTTATGACAGTCCTAATTTGGGGTCCTGACTCCTTTGACCTGATCCTTGACCTCCCTAATCCAGAGCCCTGTGCTGCTGGTGGAGCTTGCTGCTGCCTGGTTTCCAGCAGCGGTCATACAGCCAGATGTGTTGTCTTCTTCAGGAGGGTGCCTGCTGAGTAGATCCCCCTCCACCTTCCCAGGGACGAGCTGCTGTCAGATTCAAGTGGAGCTGACATTGCAGAAGAGACACAGGTTTTTTAATTTAAAAAAAAAAAAAAAAAAGCTGTAACTGTTTATCTTCTCACTGGGATTCACTGAAGAAAAGTCAGTTGATTTTCAGGCAGTGTCTAAAGGCTCATGGTCAAACGTGATGTAAGCAAGGGGAGGACACGCAGTTCCCATTCCCGTACTTGCCTCTCTCCTCATTAGTGCAGGATTTGTTTCATTTACTAATTTCGTTGCTTAGTATCTCAAGCTTTTGACAACATTCCCTTTATTAAAGAAATGGCCATATGGAGAGACAGCAAAACGTGGAGATAAACTTAAAAACAGTGCCAATAAAGGGATGCTGCTTTAGTGATTCTGTTTCCTGTTCTGGCTGATGGGCAATTTTGCTGATATCCAAGCGAATTGTTCAGGCTGTGGGGAGGGAAGGCTTTGAAGAGCGTGTTGGCATTGTTTGTAGCTCTCTCCAACTGAAGTTGGAGCAGACTTGAATTGGCAAGAGGGGCTGGTTTTTAAATCTACTGTAAATTGCTTTTTTTTTCCTCCAAGCATCTGAATAATTAGCCAGCCCGTCAGTGTTTGGTCGTAGCAAGACAGGCAGACAGACAGTGCTGTGCCCTTCAAATGATATCTGCAATGCTATTTAGAAATGAGTGTTAAATTAACTTTCCAGGATACGGGCAGCACTGGCCCTGAATACGTGATCACCCAAGGTGAGCAGAACTTTTGAAGATAAGATGCACAGGCTTAACTCTTTCCAGAGCTGTCCCACCGGAGCCTCATGGTGCCCCAAAAGCTCACCTTTAGGCTTAAACCATTAGTTTATATTTTAAAGGCCATGTTTTGCTAATACAGCAGTACCAATTTGCTGATTTCCACCCAGTTTGGTCTTGCCAGAGCTGGAGGGAACCATTCATTGTAGCCAACTGTGCCTGGAAACACACGGCATCAGTCGTGAGCAGGGGTCATGGCCAGGAGCGTCAGTCTTGTCCTGGTGACCGGTTGTACCAAAACCTGAGGAAGGTGGAAGGCTCTGTCCCTCCCAGTGTCGCACAGGCTTAGGTCCAGCAGGCTTAAGTCCAGAGCATGTGGCTCTTGGAAAGGGGAGCAGAGGTGTGGAGGAGACCTTGGAAAAGGTGCCTGAAACCTGGCCACAGGGGAGAGTTTGGTTTTTATCACGTAAGGTATCTTATATGAGTTCATGCGCTTTCAGAATTTCTGTTTTTCAGTAATGGAAGAAATTGTTATTCTGCTTGTCTAGGGAAACTAAACTTGTCGTATCATGCTGCACCTGTTGGTTAACTGAATTAAAGAAGGGTAGAATCTTCAAGGCAGTTACGCTCCTACAAGCAAGAGTGACTCAGCCGGGTGCTTTTCCCAAAGGAAAAGCAGGAGGAGTTTGGTTATCAAACCAGGTGGCCCTGATCTCCCCAGCCCAGCAAGGAAGCGCAGATGGAATCTGGAGGGGTGAGCTATGGACTGAGGACACAAATGGAGACAAGCTTCGTTAGCTCACTCAGCAGTCTGCTATTGGCTGAACCAAGCTTGACAAGTTAGGCTCTGTTGTCAGTGGCAGTGAGTGCCACACTACTTTTTTTTTTTAGAGGCTCTGCCTTTTGATTTCATAAAACATCCCCTTGATGGTGTTCTGGGGCAGAGGCTAAACCAAAGTGGTCCCCATCTGTGCTTTTGCCGAGGAGATGCTGGTGCTGAGGTGCCAGGAGGCGGCTGGTGGTTGGTGGGAGCATCTAGCCAGCCTCATGCCCTGACCTCCACCTCCTGCTGGGGCTTGGGGCGGTTTGGGGCTCTCTTCTGCCACTGGCAGTTTGTGTGGATAAAGAGCAGCTTCAAAATGAAGAACGCAGGGTCCCCCACCTCAGGACTGCTGAAACACCTGGGAGAGGCTCTGTGCACAACTGATGTAGGATGAGGTTTTATTTCCCCTTCTTGTGCAGCCTCCGTGAGGAGCGATGGGTCGGCTGACAAAGGTGTGAATGGTCTCTCTCTAGAGCTGTGGCTTGGTAAAGTACAGCTACATTTTTAATACTGAGTTCTGCTTCCTCTTTCACTCGTGCAAGGCCAGAATGACCAGATCACTTTAATTAACTAGCTTTAAGTAGCTTCGAGAGAACTGAGTATGGTGGCTCCTCAGTCGTCCCTTAGAGGAGCCATCCATCTATCCCATCTATCGATCCCTTCCTCCATCCCTCAATTGATCCCTCCCATCGATCCCATCCATCCATCCATCCATCCATCCATCCATCCATCCATCCATCCATCTCTCGGATGCACGGTGGTGTCTTATAACCAAATTTTGGCAGCTCTTACTCGCAATGGAAATCTGTCCTGGGAGAAGCTAATAATCTCAGCATTGAACTTCTTGAATAAGTGATTGATCACCACCCTTGCCTAGCACTCAGGGACTCTGTGCAAGCTCCTACAGGGACAAAAGTAGCCACTGTCTTTGTCTATCCAGGGCACAGGGCGACTGGGTTGTGTTCTGGAGCATTCAAGGATAAGCGAGTAGCAGGGACGTTTTCAGAAGTTAGATCGTGGTCTTCAAAGTGGGGGGATTTTTTAGCGTGGCTCCAAGAGATTCCTTGTCTCTGGGACACAGCCTGGATCCACGTAGGCAGAAGCTGACCTGGAAACCTGAGTGAATCTGGCCCGGCAGAGCCTTTTAGTCCCGGCAGGTCTCCTGTTCAGTGGTGCCCCGTGCTGCCCCTTGGCCCCACATCAAATGCTAACCGAAAGAATGAGGACACGATGTGAATCCTCCTCCTCTGGAGTGGGCTGTTGGCGCTGGCTCGCCCTGGGAAATTCAAAGTCTGGCTCCATTGAGACAGCCTATCATTATTCCTCAGTCATAGTTTCTTGGGTACAATTTACTGCCTGGCTTGCTGCCAAGCTTTGATAAATGAGCTTTGCCAGATAGCAGACATGCAGATTCACCTCTGGAGCAGATCTATTGGGTCTCCTTTTCCAGTGAGCTACCATGAATCAGAGGGCAAAGACAACCTAACACTCACCGGCTTGAACGTGTTGGCTGGGTAGCCCTTGGCTGGTCACAGCGCAGTGGATGCCTCTGAGGCTGGTGATGGGCTGTGCATGGGATGCAGGGGCAGCAGAGGAGGGTTGGTGGGATCCTGTGTGAGGCCCCAGAGTTTACCCTGTGCCAACGACCTTCCTCCATCCCACTCTCATCTTGTTTTTTTTAAGACTTTCTTTTGCAGCTCTAGAGGACAAATTAAATGGAGTGGAATTGATTGATTTTGCCAGCACCTGGAATAATTTTGATGCCTTTGGCATGCTCCATCCTGGGATGCAGACGTGCAGACCTGACCTGCTGTCTGTGCAGGGCACAGCCAGCCTAAGGAGCTAGCCTAGCTGGGGCATCCTACACACGCTGCTGGGACCCTGCCTGCTCAGCAAGTTATTGCTTCCCTGGCCCCCAGTCTTACGCTTGCTAGCAGAGGTCGCTTTGGGGGGTTATTTAAAATGCTTCTCAAGACTTCAAAGTGCTGCTTGGTTTTCTGATGCTCTTCTCCCTTGGGCTGGCTGGTGTCCTGTTAGAGCTGAGTGCTGCCAGTCTGACGGATGGAAACTCGAGCTAACTTCACCTGGATCAAGCATGTGCTTGGATCATGGCAGGATCATGTTGCTTTCCATTAAAAAAAAAAAGGGGGGGGAGGGGGGCAGGAAACCTCTTCTCTTAGAATACTGCAGAGTTTTGGGTGAGTAGTGCCTGTCATCCCAAACACAACACTGAACTGTGGAGTGCAGGCACCACCACCACTGTGATGGACACTTGGAAGCTGTACACCTGCCTCCCAGTGCGTTTCCTGCTGGCCAGAGAGCACTGTGTGCGTTTCCTCTCTGCAGGCTTGCTCCCTGGGAATGTGGTTTTAGAGGGGCTGGAAGTCCAGCACCTTCATCCTTGGAGAGAGGTCCATGAGAAACCAGAGGGAAGAGAGTGCTTGGGAAGCTCGGGCCATGCCTACAGGGCACGTGCCTTCCGGTTTGCTTTCTGCTTATTCCTTTACTGCTCTGCTATGAACATTTATAGCTGAATTTTCCAAAGCAGAGGTCACTGGGGCACCTCACTGCAGCTGGTGATCAGTGGGAACCGAGTGCTTCAGTTCTTCGGGGGCTGTCGAGAAGCACTGAGTAACTCTTGGGAAAGAAGACGTTGGTGTCAGGGTTTTGATCAGCCGGTTTTGCAGAGTTATTCTTCAGGCTCTCAGCAGTATCCCCCAGCCATGTGGCTGCTGCGGTGGGATTTGAGCAGTCCTGGCTTCCTCTGGCCTTAAGCCTTTATGCCAACCCAGCCACCATTGTCAGGAAGCCAAGAGAGGTAAAGTAGCTTCCTTTGGTGTGCACTCCAAAAGAGAGACTGGAGGGGGAATAACCTCCTCCTGAGGATGAGCATCCCTTGGATTGGGCAAAACTGGGTTAATGAAGTGAGTCTGTTAAAGGAAGGTAAAATACAGGTTGTAGAAGCTCCTGCATAGTTGCTGTTTTCAGACACTAGCTTGGATTTAGGGAAATGGAGCCTTTCTGATTTTTATCCTCATATCTTTAGTCCTTCCTTTTCCTGCACCCCACAAGAGACCAGTGTCCATCGTTTCCATGCTAAGTTAGTGTTTGGCTTGTCTTACAGGCTGGCAAATGCTTGTGCTGGAGGATTGAACCCAGTGAAGGAGTGATTCCCCCCGAGACAGAGGTGTCTGTGGCTGTCATAGCAAACTTGGATGACACGGAGAAATTCAAGGACGAGGTGAACCTGTTCATAGAGAACAGCCACACCTACGTTATCCCCGTCCGGGCTGTTGGCATTGGCACCACGATTGTCACTGACAAACCCTTTGCGCCGGAGCTCAACTTGGGACCCCACTTCAGGTAGGGTATCTCTCAGCGTCCACTTCTGCCGTGGGCTCAGTAAGAAGGAGTTTTGCTGTAGTCCTTCAGGTTAGTTGTTCTTCAGCACTCAAGGTCCTGGCTCTGTTTTCCTGAAGCCACAGGGCTTCCTTTAGAAACCTTCTATGGCCATTTGAAAGTTGTTAGATACCCTCAAAAGCCACCAAAATAGAAACCAGCTGTTAAATTGTCACTGATACATATATAATACATGTCTTTCCTCACTTTTTCAAATAAAGATTTGGAGGAAGACAGCAGGTCCTGGAAGCCTCTGGGTGGAAAATGCTACATTACAAGTATAAACATATTTCCCTTTGCGATAATGTTGCTTGTTTTTCCCTTCACTATGGAGTATCATCTCGCAACAGCGGAAAACCTTGGTGGTAGCTTGTTAGCAGGTCCTTGACTAAATTAATGGTGCTGTTTTGTTTGCCCTCTGCCCAGCAGTCCTGGAGGAGCAGCAGAATTTCCTTGCCCCGTACCATCCCTCAGTTTGCTCACCTTCCCCGTCTCCCCTGCCAGGCTGCTCTTTATTAGACGTAGTCGCTCTTTCCTCGTTTCTCCCACCGGCTTTCCTCGGTGTCACTGCCACAGCGGCAGCCTGAGGCACGGGCAGGCGAGGGTGGCTGCAGGACCAGCTCTGAAAGGGAGAGGAGGAGAAGTCCACTGAGTTTGGGTGGGATGAATGGAAAATGTTAATTAAAGAGCTTAGCTCAAAGGAGGGGATTCACTGGTCCTAACGCCTGTGTCTGAAACCAGGCATGTTCCCGTAAATGGGAGAAAAATAAGCCTTTTCAAAGTGCTGCCTGCCTTGTGCTGGAGACCTCTTGGGACAGGAAGAAGAGCCTTCTCGAGGTGCCTGTTCCTTTCCCTGGCTGCAAAGAGGGTCCATGGTGGTCCAATACCTAAATTTTGGGGTAGAAAGAGCAGGTTGATCCTACTCTTTAGGATAGACTTTGGGGGGTTTAAATATGCATGCACAAGCCACCCACATAAGCAAGGACATTGCAGGGAGGTTGATGCTTGTCCAGCGTGTCCTGTGCTCTGTGCAGCCACAAATTGGCTACCCAACGGAGTGGACAATGTCAGTGTGATTTGTGTCATCGTCCTCTGCCCCCCTTCACGTCTTGGTCTGCAGATGCTCTGCAGGGGCAAGCGCATGCCTTCGTCCCCTCCAGTCCTGCTTTGCTCTTCCACGTGGACGGTGCTGAGGTCGCCTTTGGTGTCCCCCATGTGGTCCCAGTAGCAGGCAGAGGGGGGGCTGGGGAGGAGTGACAGCGCTGCTGCTCATCGGTCCCTGCTTGGGGCAGCTCGCCTGGGCAGAGCCTTGTTCTTGCATGTGGTTGCAGGAAGGACAAGTCAGGTGGGATCTCTTGGGGGTTGTGAGGCACAGAGCCTCTAATCCAGAAATGGAAACCAGCCTTAAATGATGAGCTGCAAAGCTAGAGACAAATACTCATTTGGGAACACGTCGTTAAAGTCACTGAGTTCCCAGCTGGGAAGGAAGCACCCACATTGCTGTAAAAGATGGGCCTCGTTTGCCCTCGGGAACACTTGCAGATAGGTGTGGTGACAGGCAGGCATGGTTCCAGTGTGTCCTCCATGGGGCATCAGAAGGGTGAACAGAGTTACTGTGAGCACCTGCTGCAATTTGAAACAGGGAATGTAGTCTGAGTCACTGGGAATGTTTGAAAATGTTAAACCGAACACTCTTTACTGACATGTGTTGGTCCAACTATCAACTCAGTCCTGTCAGTAAGATGAGCTGTTGAACTGCTTTGCTGAATCATTTGCCAAATTGGTCCTCAAATGGTTTGCGTTTAGAAGCTGCTGGGCAGGTGATCATGCCGTTGGTAAGTGCCACATCGGTTATAGCCTTGTTTCAGCAGAGCTGCTGCCCTTTTAGCGCGAGGTGCGGTTGGAGCCGTTGTTTCACAGCCAGGGAATACCGGCAGCACAGCAGGAGCTGAACCTTGTCATCGGCATTTGCTGTGTATTGATTAAAAATGACCAAAGCTTCCTTTCCCGGAGCACCAATCGCTGCTGCTTCGGTGCTCCTCAGGGATCAATGGGCTGTTCAGTTGTGAGTCTCTGCCTGGAGTTGCTCAGCGTGTCTTTCCACGCTGCCCCGTGTGTGTGGGGGTGTCCCGTACCGGGCTCCATGGGTGCCCCCGCACGGTGCTGGGCTCTGTCGGGGTTAGGGCACAGCAGGCTCCGGGCTTATCCCTGCTCCTGCCGTACGGCACTTGGAGAAAGCCTCGGGCATTGCTGCTTGCTTGTGCTGACCTGCAGCTGCGGGTGGGTGACAGGGGAAATATTCCGGATTAGCACCTGGTAGAGCTGCAGAAGTTCTTGCTTTGGCCCTCTGGGTGGGGGAGGCACAGTCTGCAGCTGTGGGTGCTTTCGGGAGGGCACTGGTGGGTCTGCACTGGCTTGTTGCTGTCCGGATCTGCCCCTTTGTGTCTCAGGTTCACCTTTTCGCACAGTTTGTGTATCTCTTCCTCTCCTGCTGTGCTTTTTACCTCCCTACAAGGCTTTCACCTGTGTCCTCTTCCATTTCTCCTTGCAACCAGTTGCCAGCTGCCTGCGCTGCTGCTATACCAGCGTCATCCCTAGGCAGCCCCATATGCTGACCTGCTCCATCCTGGTTTCGGAGCTGTTGGGTCAGACCCGTTACTGAGTTCACACCACCAGTGCCCAGCCGGGGGCCGCATCCTGCTGAGGAGCTGTTCGTGCAGGCTTCCCTCCCTCCCACTGCAGGTCCACAATCAAAGTTATGTTCTTTTCCAGGTTCAGCCCTCCAGTACCTAAATTTTTCATCAAACCCCAACCACCAAAGGAGGGGGGAGCCTGGTCCAAGTGCTCGGTGTCTGCAGGGAGCAGCTGCAGGGATGGAGGTGTGGAGGAACCAGCCAAAGCCCTGGGAGCCGCAGGGGATCCTGCCCAAGAGCCAGCAGATGCAGATGACTCCCTGGAAGCAAAGGTAGATTTTCTTGTACACCTACTGCTTGCGTTGCCTCCCCCAGCTTGCCACCAAAAAGCCGTGCTTGTGCCCATCCCCCTTTTTGCTGCCCTGCTGTCATGTGCCCTGAGGGCGGGCTGGGCAGCAGGGCCAGTGGCTGGACACGGGGCTTCTGGGGAGGGAGAAATCGGATAGCTTTGCTTGGAGAAGCCCTCTCAGATCCTACGGACCTATGCTGAGTTTGGGGGTTTTTTGGCTTGTTTTTACACTGTAAAATGAGGCTTTTATCTGCATCATGATGTGAAGGCTTCCAGTTTCCTTCCTGTATCAAGCTGTGCCAAGTACTGTGATCTCCATGTACCACCTTCTCAACCCCAGCTGGAGCCGCCTGTTTTTATGTCTCTGCCTTCACCCGAAACCTGCAGTATTGCAGGGATGGCCACAGAGCTGTCTTTGATAAAATGAGACTTTGCAAAGTCATTGTCTCTTCCTCCTGGCATGGAAAATGGCCTTTGGTCTGCTGACCTTCCTGGTGAACCTCGGTGCTTTGGAACTCGACGTCCATGCTAGTGGGAACTGGCGCCTTGTTCTGCATTGTGTGGGACAGAGGCTGCTCCTGGGGCAATAAAAAAGGATGCAGGAAAGCATGGGAAGTTCTGAAAGCACTGGCGTTGGCATTAAGTTCAAGGAGAGGGGTTGCATCTGCTCACATCCAAATATCGGTCATTTTAACATTATAACTGCACATTTTTTCTGAATCAGGAGAAATGATACCCTGTAGACGTAAAGAATAGTGTGGCTGAATGTTTTCAGATAGAAGGGTGGAATCATCTTTATTTCCTGCTTTGTTGCCATGTATGCAGAAATAAAGCAAAGAAATTCAAGTAGATATGGCTAAGTAGGATCCAAAAGTGCCTCAAAGGATATGTCTGGATTGCAGCTTCATCTTCCGCTTGTGTCACTGTACCACATAACCTCCCTGGGGAGGTGGGAGACCATAGGCCTAGGAAATATGCGGGTTAGAATCTTTGGGAACAGGCGCTTGGCAAAGCTTTGCTAGGCTTGAAAATGTGAAGATGAGAGAAAGAGCATTGAATCTTCTGATTCTGAGCTTCATCTACCGGGGAGGTGTAGCCTCTGATTAGGTGTAAAGATGTCCCATAAATATTCTTGCAGATTCTGCTGATGTCAAGGCCCCAGCACAAAGCACTTCTTCACGTTACTGAAGAAGCAGGTATTACTACATTTCAAAAGCACTCACAAAGCCCTCGCTTATTAAATTAGGGATCAGAAGCCCAGGGATGAGGTTCCTTTTGAAAGATGGCACCTCTGAGGTCAAACACCAGCTCTCAGCTGCTGCAAGACAGAAGAACACCTCGGCTGCCTTCTTCAGGAAGGTGTTGTTCAAGAGAATGACCTGGTGGAGATCCTCAGCTCTCCAGCACTGATGGCTGCACGAGATGAAACCTAAGCACTCTCTGAAATGGAATAGTTGTGCCAAGTCCTTATTTTCCTGGTTTTGATACTTCTCACTTGCAGCTGTGTTCCTGTTTTTGTCATGAAGAACCTAACCTGTCGAGGCTTGGGGTTCTGGGCACATTCCTTGGGCAGGAGCGAGCGAAGCTGGGCTGGCACAAGGGTGCAAAATGCCCTTGAGGTCTCTGCCAGGACTGAGGGCTCAGTGCACTCAGCTTCCCCATGCAAGCTTGTGCGTAGGAAGTGCAGATGGAGCCCGTGTCTCACCTGTGGGTGGGCTTGGACCCACTCTCAATGGATGGCACGGACATACCCATACTTGATTTGCACCCAGGTCCCATCTCAGCTGCTCCTGGCTGGATGAGGTGGTGGAGCCTGCAGCAGAGTGGTCTCACCCAGACCAGCCAGCTGCTTACTGCAGCCCATGATGCTTGTTTTCCAGTTGCTGCCATCCACTGCTGCGGAGCTGGAAGGTGCTGTGGAGACTCAGAGCCTGGTGGGGATCAACAGACTGATGCAGTTTGTGGAGGCAGAGCCCGTCACCTTGGGAATGGAGGAGGTAAATGGGAATCTATCTTGTGCCACGTTTCCAGTGTGGCAAGCAGTTATGTAGCCCCCCTCCCACTGGTGGCCCTCGATGCTGCTCGCAGAGTGGCCTCACGTCCCTCCAAGCCCATCGCACAGCGCTGCTGAAGCAACTGGTCACTGGAGAGGCCACGCAGGACATGTCGTAGGGTTGACCTGTGCAGCAGCTATGGAGGGCATTATTCATCTTGTTGCTAATCAAGTGGTCAACAGGAAATTTCTGCAGTAGCTTTTGCTGTAGCATCTTGAGAGAGCGCAGCATGCAAATCGGAGAGAGTGAAAAGCATCAGGAGTCAGATGAGCTGGGCTGGAGTCCTCCCTCCCCAGCTCTAAGGGCTTTCACCTCCGAATACTGTGTTTTTCTTAAGGCAGTAAAAGGTGCTTTTAAAGGCAAGTTCTGCAGTGAAGAGAATTTCTTGCTGCCAGGAGACAGCCCAAATTACTTTAATATGTAGTGTATTAATTAATGCGTTAATGAGTGAGTATGGGAGAAAATTTTTCCCGTGGCCCCTCCACTGGTAAGTGGAATGGATACAGGATGAGATTAGGGTGATTTTGCCTGTGTTTGAGGAAGAGCCCCCTCCAGCCACGTCTGTACTTCGCTCCAAGCCATGGCTGCTCTTCTGCATCAGTTTCCATGCTCGACATCTTGATCTCTCCTCGCCTACCTCCAGGTTTTCGATGTCCTGCCGCTCTACGGTGTGCTGCAGCCAGGTGAGAGCCAGCGGGTCATGTTCACCTTCTTTGGCTACACAAATATCGTCGCCCATGTCATGGTGCTGTGCAGGGTGGAGGGAGGCCCGACCTATGACATCGTGCTAAGTGGAGAGGCTTCGCTCATCAGCTACCTCCTAGACATCACAGAGATCGACTACAGGCTGCAGGTACCACACGCTTCTCTTGGCCGAGGTCCTTGTCGTGAAACCATCACCGGCGGGTTGCCACCCACCTAGGGCTAGGGCTCTCTCCCCTTCCCAACTACTTTGTTGGCTCTATGGCTTGGAAGTACAACCTTGGAGTGATATGTCCTGCATTCAAGCTGGTTTTTAAAGGCCATCTCCACCCCCCTCCAGCTGGGAATTCCTCCTCCTCAAGGTAACTAACAGCACCTCCTGGGGCAGGCAGGGTCCCAGTGGTGATCTCCAGAGGGACGTGCCCCAAGACATCCATCTGCTGATCCACTCCTAAAGCCTGAGGTCCAAGGAGGTGCTCTCTTTTGATGTTCTTGATTAATCAACAAAATAAACGAGGGAGGAAGTTAACTTGGGCTTCCCAGTCACTGTAGCTGGAGAGAATGTCCTAGAATAATCCCCACTTCTTTTTGGTTAAAAACCCCACAGATATTTCCAGCTGTTGCCCTGTCTCCCATTTTGCTGTCACTGCAGGTGCTTTTTCTTCTGCAATGTCTTGATGCCACCTCCTTTGTTCCAGCTGGGTGTGAGATGACACCATGAGGTGCAGAGAGCTTGTCTCCTCCTTGGTTTCCTTATGACTGATCTCTGTGGTTGGCATTGCCCCTCTGCATGCCGCCATCAGTATCTGTTCCTGTGTAGGGCTAAGGGGTGCCCTGTGGCGGTGGCTTCCCCAGGTTAACCTGGGAGACTCAAATGCCTGTACCTCCTCTGCCTCTGCTTTTCTCCTGTGTTGAGTTCATTTGCTCGCATCCCAATGAAAGCAGAAGGAGGTTCCCAGTATCAGGCCTGTGTCTTCAGCTTCCCACTCCTCTGTCCTCTCTTCAGCTGTTTAACAAAGTCACCGAAGCAGAGGTCACCCTGCCGAACAGCGGGAAGATGGGATTCACCTACGTGGTGCTAAGGCCCAGCGCAGGCACCGCAGACAGCCCTCTGCCCGGCGTGCCCCTGGTCCTGCCCAGCACAGTGAGTACGGAGGTGGCGCGAGTGATGGACCCTGGCTCTGGGTCAGGCTGCCCAGCAGGGGGTTGTAGGGGAAAAAAACCAAAATTAAAAAAAAAGAAAACAACCCACAAAAGCAGACAGGAGAGACAGGGCTGCAAGCAGCTGCTACTGGGAGGCAGGGAGGGTCAAGCAAGCGTGGTCCTCATCGCCCTTCACGGCCTTTGCCGGCGGGTGACCCTGCTGTCACACAGCAGCCACCGGCCAGAGGCACCAGTGCTTCGGTGGCTCTGGGGACCCCAACTGCTGAGTGCTCCAGCTGTGCGGGCACTGGGGCCACACTGTGCCGGCTCTCCTGAGAGTCACCTTTCCCAGGGTGTGTGATTGGACAGGGCTTACTCCTTGTCCCTGCCTGTAGCACACCCTGCCAGTCCCCTGCCAGCACTGAGCGGGACTTAAATGCTCTCACTTGGGCATGAAGCTGCTTTGCCAGAAATTGTAGCAGCCCCTGTACCGGTCCCCCACTCCCCCAGCTTTGCTGCTTCGCAGCAGCTTTGTGGGGCAGTGAGGGGGCCAGACAGGAGCAGGGCTGGAACAGTGAGGAGAGGACTTTGCAGCATCTCACCATCCCAACTTCTCAGTCCTGTGTTGCTGTCTTTGGGCTGGAGCAGCATTCCTGTCTAGTCCCTTTTTGCAGTGGGAAGAGGAAGCCAAAGGCGTTCACATTTCCTCATGCCTGTCTCCTACAAGGGGTGACACACTGATGCCCTCTTCCTGCGAACTTCCAAAGACCCAGCTCTGCTCAGACCCGCGCAATCAGTTGCTGTGACAGCCCCATTGGCACTGGCAGCTTGGCAGGGCTGGCTTTTGCTGCAGCTGTGTTCTGCGCTGCACCAGGGGCTCAGGGGACCAAGTGGCAAGATCTGTCCCGCTCAGCAGCTTCTCCCTGCAGCGTGAAGGGGAGTGGGGAGCCGAGGGTCCAGCCCAGTGTGCAGAGGGTGAGCCGAGGAAAGCTGCGGCTGTGTCCCGTCACCCCAGGCTATGTTGCTGTCTGCTTGCATTTGCTCTCAGTCTGGCTGGCGGGAGCCTAGCCTGGGGCTCAGGCAGCTTTCTGGAAGCCTGGAGAGGAGGTGCCCTTCCTGGCAACACCTTCCCTAGATCTTGTCCTAGTCTCTGCTCCTGCCTTTCCAGAGATGCATGTTTGCAGGTCACCGTGAGTCTGGATAGGCTCACGCACCCCCGGTGTAACCGCACAGGCAGGAGGTGTGTGGTTGGGATCATTTATAAGGGGTCAGGCCCTTCAACACCAGCCTGGGAACCGCTGATGTGCTGTGGCAGGAGCTGCTGGCCATGCTGAGAGTGTGGGCACTTCCCTTATTTTGCATAGTGGCTGGTAAAAGAGCTTTTATTTCTTCAGTCTGGCTCTTGCTAGCAGAGGGTAAACACCGCTAGGGGCAGAGCTGTGCTCATGCTGAGCAAGGGGCGGTCTGTGGGTCTGTCCTGGGGGAGTGCATCCCTACGAGCCCTCTGAAGGACCTGGTGTAGGAGACTTCAGCTTCTGGGTACAAGAAAGCTAGAAGGCGATGTTGTCTGATACTTTCTTATATATGAGAACCTGCCTTCTCTTCTCGGTGTGTCTGTCGTCTGAGCCATCCCTCCACCAAACCCTCTTTGGTTCATTCCCTCCCTCTTCTCCCACACCCTGCAGGGTTAAGTTGGACCTGGCCAGGAGCAAGTCCTGAAAGTCTATTACCTGCCAGGAGTGCCTGGAGCCTTCTGCAGGACTTTCCAGATCCAAGTGGGTCACCTAGAACCAGAAGAAATCTCCCTGAAAGGAGAGGGGACCTTTCCCAGGATCTACTTGGACCTGTCCAGGAACATCAAAGGTGAGCACGGCCTGTCTGCTCCCCAGGAGGATCCCCTGTTTCTCCTCCATGTCAGATGCCCGTAGGGCAGCTCACACCTGCCTCCATGGAGCCTGGAGGTTTCAGGGCTGTCAGACCAACACTCAACCCCCCGGTTGGTTCCTGAGGCTCTGGCAGATGAGCCTGTGTGGGCTTTGCCCCAGGAACCATCCTGCAGAGCTTGCCAGCATGTGTCGGAGTCCTGGGAAGGTGGTGGCTGGACAGAAATGCTCGGGAAAGCTGAGCACACGCTGGCAGGGATTTTGGCAGGGTTGGATTTGCGTCACATTGCAGGGGATGAGATGCTCCTATGTGGGGAGGAAGATGGGTGGGAATGAACATCAGGGTTGGTAGAGGAAAAGCAGCATCTACTTTCCATACATTGCTTGAGGAGGGTGTTTCTGGGAGAGGCCTGAGTCGAGGAAGTGGGGCTTCCCAGCTTAAATGGGAATGGCGCTGTGCCACGCTTCTATTTGTGGATGTTTTCTTCCTTCAGGAAATGAAAAATATGAGAAGGTCCTCAAGGAGGTGATAGAAAAGATGAAAGACAGCCAGAGAGAGGAAGCAGTTGTTCTGGGGGAGGCTGTGGCCACGGAGCCACCCCCAGATCCCTTGGATGCCATGGTGAGAATGGCTGCTGCCCCATTTGACACGTGCCTCCCTCCCCCGGTGTCATTTGGTCCCCTGCAGCCCGCAGCAGGCTTCCCGGTGCCCTGCTGGCACTTGGGACCTCCCTGCCCATGATCCTGCATCAGGACACCCAACCTGCCCATGATCCTGCATCAGCTCAGCATTGCCCCCAGGGCTGCCCCAGGGAGAGATCCTGAAGACCCTGCTCAAGTGATTGAATTTATGGTACTTTGGGATGGAGATGTAGGTCATCACTGGGGTATTTGCTGCTCACAACCCAAGCCCTGCCAGGTTTACAGAGCTTAATAGCAGCAGCCTGACTGTGCCCTGGGACTGTGCTGCCAGGACTGATCTCTAAGAGACAGCAGCTTTATCGTGGCTCCCTTTACAAGAGAGCTTTTGTCCAAGCTGCTTTGGCACTGGCTGGGGCCAGGCAAAGACTCGGAGCTCTGGAAGGTTCCTGGCTTGTCTGTCTGTTTGTCTGGCCAGATCAGCTTTTATAACAGTGACTGGGCAGGCGAAGATACTGGAGTTCATTGCCCTTGAGATGAGGCCCTGACTAAGAGAGCAGGAGGTGTCACAGACACTGAGCAGCAATACAGAAGGACCCCATCACCCCTCTCAACACAAGCAGGGGGGAGCCTTGGGAAGGACCGTTGCTAACCAGCCACTGCCTTTCCTTCCCTCAGCTGGACCCTCGGCTGCAGATGCAGATGGAGCAGATGCTGATAGAGGAACATGCCCTGGAGCAGCAGAAAGCTCTCACCTCTGGTCCCCCAGAGGCCACTGCCTTTGACCAGCACGCTCATCAGAGGCTTCTCAAGTTAGTAGGGCCTCTTGTACCCTATCTTCTTGTGCCCCAAGGGTAACACCCATCAGTGCACCCCTGCTCCTGAGAGGTCCTTGTGTCTGCAGAGCTGGGGATAGTGGGGACTTCAGAAAGGGTCTGATCCTGGTAGTTTTGACATGCTCCCTGTGAGCAGCTGAGTGTCCTCACTTCCACAGAGCCACCCTGAGCTTTGGAGGTGCTCAGCTCCCCACAGGCTCTGGGTCCTGCTCTTAGGGCTGAGGGGGTCCAGTGCAGAGCATCAAGCCCTTCCAGAGAGCACCAACACCATCCCTGCTGACCAGCTCTGAAAGAGGCAACTCAGAGCTGGCATCTTTGTTCCAGCTAACAGACCACACTGAGCAAAAAGAGTAGGGAACTGCAGAGGTTGACACACCCTTGACAAACCCTAAATCAGGTGGCTTGGATGCTGGTGGGACTGCAGGACTTACCTCGGTAACTTCCCTCTGCTCCTTCATGAGGAGGCACAGGCATGGTAGGCTCCAGTTCGGGAAGATGCTCTGCAAAACTGATCACGTATGTGCTTTCCCAAGTGTGATTGCTCTGGAAAAGGACCCTCCCGTGAATCTTGTAGGTGTTGATTACTGCATTTGTCGGTGCTGCTTTGGGGACAGATCTGGTTGCAGAGCAGTGAAGATTTCCTGTGCAGGCGAATCTTATGACAAGGTCCTGAAGCCATTTCAGGCTGGGGCTGTACACCAGGCTTAGCAGTTTCATTGAGACCAGTGGAGGTCCACTGGACTTATCTACAGTGGCTTTCTATAGCAGAGGAGCTGTGACCAGTATTCATTTTAAACTAGTTTTATTTTAAGGTCCCACTGGTAGGTGATAAAACCTAGGTCCTATGCTCCTCGTGACTTACCAAAGTCTTACTACCAGGTGGTCAGGCCTTGGGTTTCACGGGCTTGAGTTGAGTTTTTACAGCAGCGAATCCAGAAATATTCACTTTATTTGCATCTTCCATGCTCTTGGAAATGTAGCCAGGCTGTGGTTTAAGGACTGTCCTTACTCCTCCTTTCAGAGTTGAGCTGCCCGAGTACCTCCTGGACTTTGGGTACGTGATTCTCGGTAACACCCCCACGCACGTCGTGAGGATCACCAACACCGGGCAGTTCCCTGTGTCCTTCCACACTGATAGACGGGTCCTGCGTGACGCAGGTAACCGGTGCTGGAGAGACTTCACGTGGGCTTGAAGGAGCTGTCTCTGACAGATTAGCTTAAGCCACTAGACATGGGGAGTTTTTTTGAGTGCTTGTGTGTATAACTTTTTCCTCCTTGGGACCCTCTGCCTGGTGCTTTAGAGCCTGAGTTCTCCTGGCCAGCAGTGCTCAGAGACCCAGCCTGCCTGTGCCTGCCCTAACACTTCCCTGCAGGGGCTGGATGGGCTGATCGCCTTGGTCACCTCTCAGCATCTTCTGCTCTTGGCTACCATGAGCATCATCTGATGGGCACTCCATGGGCTTGTGTTGCAAACAGATGGACGTTCTGTGGTTTGGAAGTGCTTTGTTTAAAGTTCATAATGCCATAGCACTTCTGTTCAGCCTTTATTGAGAAGACAGCCTGTGAGGCCCTCTGTTGTATCAAAATAGGCTTTCTAAACAGGCCTTGACATAAGGCTGCAGTACCAGCAAATGGTGACTCGCCATGTCTGAAGGGTGATCAGTTGCCTCCTCTAAATTGTTTTTCAGGGAGTACCATGGCATGGGGGAATCTTAGTTGGAAATTCTCCTTTGGAGAGGTCTGTGCATCCTTCCCTGGGATGCCTAGTGAAGGCATGGTTGGAGCTCCTCAACTGAGATGTTTCCTTTTTACCATGTGGGTCTTGGATTCTGACTGTGAAAGCCCTTTCTCCTTGTATGGTGACAAGGGAGAAGGAGCTGCAATCTTCTCCACAGGTACAAAGGGGTCCTTCACAGAGCTGCCAGCCAGGACATATGGCCTTAACGTGCTTGTGACACATTCATGTCTATTGTGCATCTCAGCTGCTTTATTTTCATCTGTTCAAGGTTTCAGTGTGGATCTGGACCACGTGAAGCAACTGCTCTGCTGCGAGACCAAGGTGTTTGAAGTGCGCTTCGACCCACAGAGCGCCAACCTGCCACTGGGAGAGGTGGACGTGCTCCTGCCCATCAAGGTACCTACGGCGTGCTTCCTCACCCCGCTGTGCCCGTGCACCTCTCGGGGCAGGTGGAGAGTCAGTGACAGGGCAGGAGCTGCTTCTGGAGATCGGTGCTGCTAGTGCCCAGCAGGCTGGGGAACAATGGCCGTGTCCCTGCCAGGGCGCAGGGCTGTGCCCGTTGGGGTGGAAGGTGCCTGCTTGCTCCCCACTGAGCGTCTGTCCCCTCCACAGGTCACAACGCAGATGCATCCCTCAGCCTGCAGTTCGGCACCAGGGCCAAGCGCAGCCTAGACATGAGACGGTCCAGCTCTGTGGACAAACTCAGCCTGCGGTCCGTCAGGTCCTGAGGCCAGGTGAGCGCTGCGGCGGGCAAGAAGAAGACAGATGGCCCCACACCCCAATCCCAGAAACAGCATCTGATGGATCTGACAGACTCCCAGGTGAAGCACGATCTGCACTGGTTAATGCCTGGGACCTTTCTGTTGCCTCTGAGAAGTGAAGGGGCCGCTTCCAGTGGAGGCTCTGTGTCACCCAGAGCCTGGTGCGGGGGTCTATAGTGCAGAGAGCCAGCTGGGCAGGCTGGGCGTGGCTCGGGGTGGGAATGAAACCCTGTGCTCTGGCAGAAAAACTCTACGGCATCTTAACAGATTGTTGGCAAAGTGCAGTCCTGGCTAACGTGACTGCAGCAGTGGGCAAAGCTGCCGGGTGCTGCGCTGGGGGCTTGCGAGCTTGGGTCTCTGCTGGCCACGGATGCACCCTCCAGCATGGTCCCCTGGAGCTGCTGGCCTGCAGTTTTGTTCTAGTCTCCTGCTAGTGAGAAACCCCAGCTCCAAGCCCAGCAGTTGGAATTGTTTGGGGGTTTCCAAAGTGGTTGATTTTTCTTGTGGTGTTCAACATTGCAGGGCTCATCAAGTTCTCACCTCTCTCCCCTTCCCTGCGTTCCTGCTCAGCGATGGCTGAGCATCAGTGGCAGCACATCAGGAGAGCTGGGCTTTAGGAGCTGCGTGCTGCCCGAGGACCTGCTGGTGGCCATCCTCTCTGAAAGGCTGCATGTACGTGGGGTGGGGGCAAATGGTACGGTCTTGCTACAGAGAGACAGGCAGCGAGGTACAATTCAGAGAGGAGGAGGGCTGTGCCTGCTCTTGGAGGAGTCCTGGGCTGCGTGCAGGGATCCGTGGGTGAAGCTGCAGATGCCATAAGTTGGCAGAGCGTGGGGAAAGATCAGAGCTTGTCTGAGCTGCTGCACTTGGAACTGTGATGGCTGGTGATCTTTGACATCAGGCTTTAGTGACTAGCTGAGAGCCCAATGCGTGCAACAGCTGACTTTCTCTTCCTTTTCGACTTTATCTGCAGCTGAGTGACTGCTACCAGGGAGTGGTGTTTGATGGCCTGGAGACCCCCTTTGCACGCGACACGGCGTCTGCTCTCCTCTGCCTGATCAAAGCTGTCAGAAATCGGCCTTACATCTATTTTGTGAACCTGTTCCAGGATTATGCTTCTTTGAAAGCCAGGGAGATGGCCGCAAAAGAGCAGGAAGGTGAGACTCTTCGTCTCCGTAACTCTGAAATCTTCTCTCTCAAGCCCTCAGCCTTACCCGTGTGTATCTGGGTTACCAGCAGAACTTGCAAGAGATGTTTTTATTAATCCTTCCACCTTCTGCCTCGGTGTAACCAGCACTCAGCTCACAGCTGCTTAAAATTCAACAATGCTGAGGCTGACCTCAGTCTCTAACATTAAAGCCTGGGCACAAGTGCAAGCTGTTGTGGCTCAATAACTAATCACTGGCCAGCTGTCCACAGTGCTGGTGCATGTGAGCCAGGCAAGGCATGGGAACTCACTGGCCAGCGATAGTTTGGGGGCTTATCTGAATTCTGAAGCAGGGATGTGAGCTCGCCAGTATCTCCTGGCAGGATGATAGGCTGGGTCAGGACAGAGTTGTGAATCCTGGCAGCTCACCCAGAGCAGCAAGCTCTGCTTGCAGGCACTGATGGTTTCTCCTTGGTCTGTGCTGAAGGACAGGAGTGGGAGGAAGCTGCCAGGAGGGAGAAAGCACGTCTCTGGGAGATGGAAGAGGACGAGTATGATGCCCTCACCGAGGAGGAGAAAATTCAGTTTGATAACAGTATACTGCAAGTCCAGCGTGAGAGGAAGAAAAGGTCTGTAAGCCTTCAATGGGTGCCTCCCCAGGATAGTGTCCCCAAAGGGTTTCCCTGCTCCGGAGACCTTGGTTGTGCTCAGAGGGGTTACCAAGGCCAAAAGCATTAATTACCAGCAGCACAAGGATTGCCAGTTCCACCTCCCTGGTTCCCAGCAGAGGAGGGACCTTCCTCCGGTGAGATGAGAACATCTTCTCTCCGTTTTAGTGGTGAGCCCTTCGGCTTTGACACTGGCTGCAGGGAGCTGGGCTCTGTGCTTCCCTTGCCACAGTGCTTACAAGTGTCTCTAAGTTAATTATGTTCGTTCTCATCTTCATCGCCCTTCTTCTCCAAACCAGAGGGGTTGTGGTGTGGGTTGGTGTGAGGCGCAGCTGTGCTGGCTTGGTTTGGATCCCAGCCCTGCTGTAGGTGAGGGAGGCCCTTGCACTGCTGAGCTCCCAGGGTTTTCCTTACTGAGTGACACCAGCCACAAAAGCTGGTGTCTCTTAGGCTCACCTTCAGCTGCAGCAGCAGGTGAGCCTGGGAGAAGCTCTGATCCAGCAAAGCAGCCCTGTTCAAGAGGATACACAGGATAAGCTTAAGCCCCTATTAACCTGTGGTGGTTTGACCTTGGCTAAATGCCAGGTTCCCACCAAGTCGCTCTATCACTTCCCCCCCTTCCCCTTTTTTCTCAACAGGGCAAAGAGGGGAAAGAAAATAACCAACCCTTGTGGGTAAAACAAAAGCAGTTTTAATATAAGCAAAGCAAAGCAAAGGTCCGCGCGTGGAAACAAAAAAAAAAAAGAAAAAACCAACAGATTTATTCACTACTTCCCATTAACAGGCAATGTCGGGCCTTCTCAGGAAGCAGGGCTCCAATACGCGTAGTGGTTGCCTCGGAGGACCAAGGGTGACCCACCCCCTTCCTCCTTTCTCCCAGCTTTATGACTGAGCAGACTGAGCAGATGTCATATGGTCTGGAATATCCCTTTGGTCAGTTCGGGTCAGCTGTCCTGGTTGTGTCCCCTCCCAAGATCTTGCCCACCCTGTCCCACTGTGGGGGGGAAATGTCGGAAAGAGCCTTGGTGCTGTGTAAGCACTACTCAGCAGTAGCCACAACACCAGTGTGCTATCAACACCCTGCCAGCTCCCAACATAAAACACAGCACCATGAGGGCTGCTACAGGGGAACCAATCCTGGCTCAGCCAGACCCGGTACATAACCCCTGCCTGAAACTTGGGGAGGGACTTGCTTAAAGCGAGCCTGTGTTTCAGCACTTCTTTCAACCCCAGCTGAAGTTTGTTTCCCTGGGAGGAGATCACTAGGGCTGCTTCAAACTGTGATTTCCAGGACAGGCAGCACAAGTTTCCCATGGTCCCAGCTGGGCTCCAGCAGGAAACCTGGTTGTTTGGAGCCTGTTTTGCAGGAGGGCAGTTACTGCAGCCTTTGCTTTCTGATTGATATGGCTAGTCTTGCTAAGGAGCAGGCTGTGCCCAGGGAGAAGGGCTAGATAAGCCAAGTATTGGTGCAGGGATAAGCAGGTGTTAGTGATTTGTGAGCTGGTTTAGTGATTTGTGAGCTGGATATTGAGAGCTTCAGGCTCCAGTGTGGAGCAATGGTGGATCAGTCTTTGGCAGCATGCTGGAGGTGTCCAGGTGGACCTTATTGGAGAAGTAGTGCAATTTAGACCTTGTGACAGCAAAGCCTAGATTTGGCTGGCCCTGGAGGTCCCCTCCCACTTCCCTCACTTTGGATGTCCCAGCCTCCCCAGGTTGAGAAAAGTCCACAGAGCTGGTCTAACAGTTGTGCCTGGCCTTAGGGTCAGTGAATGAAGTGTGGGACCAGCTAGGATTGCAGCGAGCCCCGATTTCTGGCGGTGACTCTCGGGGATGTTTTCTGTTTGTCTTGCTGAAGGAAGATGGAGTGGCTGGCTCGAGAGCTTGAGGAAAAGCACCGGTGGGAGCTCGAACGCTTGAGGGAGGAAGAATTGCTGAAGAAGTTGTCTAAGTGGGCCAAGAGAAAGCTTGGAAAAGACAAAGAAAATGCTTCAAGGAAGAAAAGCGAGCCTGGAGTCAGGCAGGTGGGTGGTTGTGTTTATAGAGAAGAGTGAAAGCCCTGGGGACCCGCCTGCTGAGCCGTACCATTCCTGGTGAAGCCAGCAGCCACCTGCAGTGCTGGGGGTGAGTACCTGGCCATCAGCAACACACGGGGCTGTACTGGGAAACAGCAGCCAGTGTTTGATCGTGCTGCTGCTTCACCAGGGGTATTTTCGCATGGGTTTGTTGGGTAGAGCTGTTCTTCTAGGGTCATGCTGCCTTTGAGTCGTGGCTTCACGTAACTCCAAGCCCTAGATAGTTTTAGTTCAGCATTTCTCCCCGTTCTGCATGTGACTTACACCTCTGAGCCATGACCCGCCTGGGATGTGGTGTCTTTTGCTACCTGTCTGGCAGGAGATACCACCAGGCCCTTTAGGTATTCATTAGCAGCCAGACTTCCCAAAGTGTCAGCCAGACACAGGGATGGATGCTCAGCACACCAGAAACGTGCCCGGAGGACTGCACAGGAGTAAGGAGGTGTCTTAAGTTCCCTGTTTGGGTTGGGGAAGCTGTTCTGTTTCTCAGCTGGTTTGCAGGACTCCTCATCAGTCTGGCACTGGGGAGTTTAGTTTCAGTTGAGCTCAGCTGGGTACCAGCTGTGTTCTGAATTGGGATTTGTAGAGCACCTAGCACAGGTCTCAGATGAGGCGTGGGGTGCTATTGCAAAGATCGCCGCTGTCCTACAGCATTTGAGTTGGTGCTTTGAAATGCTCACAGCTTTTTCCTGCTCCTCCTGCCCAGAATACGAATGCATCCACTAGCAACACCAGCGCATCCACCGGCAACCTGTCCAATGTCACCGAGGGGGGAGAGAAGAAGGGATCTGCAAAGGAGCACCCTGACTCTCTTGCAAGTAACAAGGAAGATAAGAAAAAGCAGAGCAAGGCTCCCCCGACAGAGGCCTGCCCAGTGGAGGTTGTGCAACCTGCAGACCCAGAACAGAGGGAAACCAAAACTGAGGCGCAGAGTGACAGCGAGAAGAACTTGGCCCTGAGGCTTAAGATCTACAAGGCATCACAGAAGGATGTCACACACATTTTGTCATCCTGGGACAGGGCTCAGGGTATCCTGCTGTCCCCTCTGAACCAAGAGGTGATGCAGCACCAAGTACAAGGCCAGCGCCAGCATTTATCCAGGCGGAGGAGCCGAAAGGACAGAGAGAAGGAGCATCTAGAAAAACTGAAGGCTCTTGAGGACTCCAAGTTATCTGGGCTGGAAGGGGAAGGTGCAGAAGGGTCAGCCAGGGGCCAGGACATCGGGGTGCCCTGCTTGGACATCCAGGTGCTGAGCTCTGCAGATGTGACTAGGGCGATCCTGGAGAGTGGCAAGCTGCCAGCGGCAGAGCAGGTAAAGCCCGTGTGAGGCTCAGATGCTGAGCCTGCCGTGGTCTGGGCCCTGGTGCATTGTGTCCAACCAGGTGACAACAGCACAGAGCCTTGTTCAGGACACTGATGATGTTCCACGATGGCTTCACAGCAGCCACGTGGCTGGGGAAGTTCTTGCCATCCCTCAGATGGGTGGAAAGAGGGAGGGCTCTCTGTTAGAACATCCTCTCTGTTTGGAGAGTTTCCCAGTCTGGAAATCATTAAAAATGGTCCCAGGGCAGGGCAACTCCTGGTCATTGTTTCCTTCAGCCGAGTCACTCAGAGCTGAGATTTCTCTCTAGGTCCCACTTGTAGGTCCTGGCACTGCTCTGGAGCCTGCCCACCCCACTGGGCATAAAAAAGCACTGTACTCCATGTAAATAAAAAAACCCATTGCCAAAAGCTCAGTGCCTTTCAGGAAGTGTGAGGATGAAGGCGACAGGAGTATAAACAGGGTTTTCTCTTATGCTTTAGATCCTGGATGACCTGGGACTGGGTTCCTCGGGGCCTCCCATTCCACCTACTGCTTTTTACTCTGTGATCCGCTACCCGGAGAAGCGGATGGTCCCTGCAGCAGGAGAAGCCCTCGAGCACTTCACCTTTGTGGTGCCAGAAGGTGCCACTGCAGAAGAAGGAAAGAAGGAAACCAGAAGTTTCTTGGACGTCCCTGTTGTGCCTGCAGTGAAGGTGCCAGGGCAGGGGCCAGGCTGGATGGGGGCATGGGGGGCAGGTGGGATGGAAAAGGATCACTGTGGAAGGGCAGTGAAGACATGATGGGGCCCCGTGTCTGCAGGCATCCCTCCTGTCTGTTTAAAAGATACAGCTCTGCTTGAGACATAGGGCAGTTCTGTGAGATGAGAGAAAAAATAAATCAGCTAAAACCTTCAACTTCCCTTGAGGAGAGGGTCCTGGGCAAGGAGGGGTGTTGTAGGAGAAACAAAGTCCCATAAGGAAGACCAAATCCATGGGCAGAGGTGGTTGGTGGTTTATTCTCCCTCCTGTCTGTTAACAAACCTGCAGCTTTCTCTCCAGGATGGGGGTGTCTCAGGGCAGGTCTCACCTCTCTCCCTTGGTGTGAAGGTGTCAGAGGAGCAGGTCACGCCAAGCAGGGGTCGGTCGGGGAAGGAGAAAGCCGCGGGCAGGCGGGAGGCTGTGAGGGAGAAGAGGAGCTCCAGCCGGGGCAGGAGAGGTCTCCAGGCACCGGGCACGGGAGCACCCACGCGGCCCCCCGAGGCACACCAAAGCGACACAGACACGGTCCCATTCCCGGGGAAATCCGTCAGGTGAGCTGTGAGGGAGGAGGTGATCCCTCTGCTTCACGTCCATCTTGCCAAACGGGGTCCATCATCCCCAGCTCCACAGGGACCCTCTGCTGGTGCCTCCACGGGATGGCGAGTCCATGAGCCTCCTCCTTCTCTTGTTTGCTCGTTAGCAATGTCTGAAGCCTCCTCTTTAATTGCCGGGCTGAGCAGCTGCCGGTGGATAGTGCCTGCCCACGGTGAGGTGGAACTGAAGGTCCAATTCAGCTCCACGGTGCCGGGGCAGTTTGACCAGACGCTGCATTTTGAGGCCCTGGGGACAAAGCGACTGTACCAGGTGCACTGCAGGGGTACCTGCCTGTATCCCACCATCAGCCAGGACCCATGGTAAGGCTGGGGCGTGGGAGCCTCCCACACTGCTCCCACCTGAACTCAGATCCAGGGCTGCCCCTTGTGCCCCAGTGACCTTCTGGCTTGGGCAGAGCATGCGGCCTGAGCCGCCCAGCATCTCTTCTGTGCTTGGAGCTGGGAACCAGTACTGGTACTATGGGAGACCTCGGCTGGTCCGAGGGATCAGAATGGAAGTTTGATATTGACCTTGAACAGATAACCACGTACCCTTAAGAGGCTTGAAAGTCCTGAGAAGAGCTGAGTAAACAAGATTAAGGAACTGCCAGACTGGAACTCCCTGACCGCAAGGAGAGGAAGGTTATCGAGGTTGCGGCAGAGAAGAGGTCATCCAGTCATGAACTGTTAGTCTGTAATTAAACCAATCATATATGGACACATACTCTTCATAAAGTTATAAAAAGGCTTGTTAGAATAATAAAGTAGCCATTTTTGCACAATTTGGTGTTTGTCGTGTCCGTCTCAACGGGGGGCACTGGGATGGTTACTGGGACGTACTGGGATATATTTGGGAATGCTAGCAGTGTTATTGGGATATACTGGGGGGCACTGGGACATACTGGGATATATTGGGGAGCACTAAGAGGGTCATTGGGACATACTGGGGCCATTAGGAGGGATACTGGGACAGAACGTAGGGCACTGGAACATACTGGAGAGCACTAGGAGAGCCACTGGCACATAGTGGGGGGCACTGGGTGTCGCGGTTGATAGTATTGACACGGTGATGGTTTAGCAGGAAATCTGGATTTATTAATAACTAACAGCAATTTATCATTACAAAATAATTCAGAAATGCTGAAAGAAAGAAAAGCGACTTACTCACAGATTCTGAACTGCCCAGATTCACACTCCCTCACTTCCCGGTGCCTTCATTGATCCATCGATCCCTGCGCATCCACCAACGGACAGACACCCAGAAACAAGGGTCCGTCCCCGCCATGAGCAGAGACCGAGCGGGTGACAGAGCAGCGAGCTCAGAGAACATTTCCCTCCTCTCGAGGTTAGAGCCAATCCTCCCAAGGCCTCGGCATTCCCCCGCGGGCGATCCCTGAGCCTCGAGCGGGGGGACCTCGCCCCGGCCTGCCCTCAGCTCTGGCAGCAGACGACACCTCCAGGGTTTGGTCCCTGCGAGGCTCCAGCTCAGGGGAGATGCTGGTCACAGGCCGCTGGGATCCAGGGGAGCTCCAAGGGTCTCCCTGGGGGTCGCAGTTTAGAGGGTCCAAGACAATTGACTTTTGTCAGGTCCCTTCTGATGCCGTCCAGCAGCTGCACAAGAACTTGATGGATGTGCAACTCTGTTCTTGTTCCCATCTGGCCCCACCCCAGGCCCAGGTGTGCCAGGCCCTGAGGAGATGAGGGGCTGTTAGAGCCGATTCCCAGCAGGCAGGAGGGCAGGAGCCAGGCTCGGTAACGTTCTCAGTCCTTATCTCCAGAGACGGGGCACAGCTGGGGGAGGTGGGGGGAATCACACCCAGCACCAAGCACCCAACCAGGAGGGGCGGGGAGGGGTGAGAATTGCACCCCCACACCACCTTATCCCAGTTGTTGAGACAGGAGACAGCAACAATCAGTCACAAATGAGCTGCCGGAGCATCACAGGAGTTCATGGCACTGGCACCAAGTCCAAGTGCGCTCTCTGCCAGCCCTGTGCCCTGTCCCTGCGCCAGCCCCCCACTGCAGAGGATTCCCTAGAACCAATGGGATCGAGCAGCTCCCCACCCCTGCCCCTTCCCCGTTCCCAATGAACACCGCCCCAGCACACCCGCTCCTCTGAGCTCCTCACCCAGCGCAGAGCCCAGCCAGTGCCCCAGGAACAGCACTGCGATGTTTCCAGCAGCGTCACCGCCTTCCCTCTGCAGGACGGGCCATGGCCTTGGGTGAGCCCCGTCTGATGGCATCGAGGGACTCCTGGCATGGGGCTCTGTCTGGCTTTTGGAAGGACAGAGGGCAAGAGGCTGATCCAGGGTAATTCAGGTGGTGTAACACAGAAGGAAAATAGCCCCCTTCGAACCACATTAACACTTCATGTTTAAAGTCACACGGTTTGTTTGGTTTTTAATTATCCTACCCAGGTCTGAACGCTCAGGCCAGCAAAACCCCTCTGCATCCCACAGCTTGTTCCCTTCAGACAGCACCAGACCACCTTTCACAGGAATAACTGCTTGCCACGGTTCTCGAGAAGCACTTTTGCTTCGAGGCTCACAACATCACCCTAGAGACTCCTTGTAGCTGATAACAAAGGGGTCACCCCGCCCCGCATACCCGGGGGGGCGGCCCTGCCCGGAGCAGGAGCAGCCGTTCAGTTCCCCCCCGGCCCCGAACTCACAGACACGCCCGCAACGAACGTCGTACTTCTACCCGCCCCCCCGCGGCACCTCCACTCGCAGCGGGCACCGAGGGCACGGACGGGGAGTGCGGCGGCACCGGCACCGGCTGCCCGAGCGACGGTGGGGCGGGAGGACCGTGCCGGGGGCGGGGAACAAGCTTCCCCGAGCCGGCTGAGCCCGGCTCCGAGAGCATCGGCCGGCGCCTCGACGGCCCCAGCCGTCCCGGCGGGCTGCCCCCGCCCTCCCCGTGCCGGAGGGGCCGCGGCACCGAGGACCGATCGCGGGACCGGCAGCGCCGTCGGCGGCAGGTCCCGGGGTGGGCAGCGACAGACCGCGGTTCGGTGCCGGGGCGGACAGCGAGGAACCGGGGGCAGTCCCGGGGCGGGCTGGGAGGCACCAGGGGCGGTCCCGGGGCGGGCAGCGTCGCCGAGGTTCGGACCCTGCAGCGCGGCACCGGAGGCCGGTCCCGGGGCGGGCAGCGAGGCACCGGGGTTCCGTGCCGGGGCCGGCAGCGCCGTCCGGGTCCGGTCGCAGGGCGAGCAGCGCGGTACCGGCGGCCGGTCCCGGGGAGGGCTAGGAGGCACGGGGGTCGGTCCTGGGGCGTGCTGGGAGGCACCGCGGGCGGTCCCGGAAAGGACTGGGAGGCATCGGGGGCGGTCCCTGGGAGGGCTGGGAGGCACCGGGGGCGGTCCCGGGGCGGGCAGCGAGGTACCGGTGGCCGGTCCTGCGGCGGGCTGGGAGATAGCGGGGGTCGGTCCTGGGGCGGGCTGGGAGGCACCGGCGGCGGTCCCGGGGAGGGCTGGGAGGCACCGGGGGCGGTCCTGGGGCGGGCTGGGAGGCACCGGGGGCGGTCCCGGGGAGGGCTGGGAGGCACCGGGGGCAGTCCCTGGGCGGGCAGCGCCGTCGGGATCCGGTCCCGGGGCGGGCAGCTCGGCACCGGGGTTCCGTGCCGGGACCGGCAGCGCCGTCCGGGTTCGGTCCCGGTGCGGGCAGCGAGGTACCGGTGGCCCGTCCCGCGGCGGTCTGGGAGATACCGGGGGTCGGTCTTGGGGCGGGCTGGGAGGCAGCGGGAGCCGTCCCGGGGAGTGCTGGGAGGCACCGGGGGCGGTCCCGGGGAGGGCTGGGAGGCACCGGGGGCGGTCCCGGGGAGGGCTGGGAGGCACCGGGGGCGGTCCCTGGGCGGGCAGCGCTGTCGGTATTCGGTCCCAGAGCGGGTACCGCCGCACTGGGGTTCCGTGACGGGGCCGGCAGCGCCGTCCGGGACCGGTCCCCGGGCGGGCAGCGAGGTACCGGTGGCCGGTCCCGCGGCGGTCTGGGAGGCACGGGGGTCGGTCCTGGGGCGTGCTGGGAGGCACCGGGGGCGGTCCCGGGGAGGGCTGGGAGGCACCAGGGGCGGTCCCGGGGCGGGCAGCGTCGCCAAGGTTCGGACCCTGCAGCGCGGCACCGGAGGCCGGTCCCGGGGCGGGCAGCGAGGCACCGGGGTTCCGTGCCGGGGCCGGCAGCGCCGTCCGGGTCCGGTCCCGGGGCGGGCAGCGAGGTACCGGCGGCCGATTACGCGGCGGTGTGGGAGATACCGGGGGTCGGTCCTGGGGCGGGCTGGGAGGCACCGGGGGCGGTCCCGGGGCGGGCAGCGCCGCCGAGGTTCGGACCCTGCAGCGCGGCACCGGAGGCCGGTCCCGGGGCGGGAAGCGAGGTACCGGTGGCCGGTCCTGCGGCGGGCTGGGAGATAGCGGGGGTCGGTCCTGGGGCGGGCTGGGAGGCACCGGGGGCGGTCCCGGGGCGGGCAGTGCCGTCGGGATCCGGTCCCGGAGCAGGCAGCGCGGCGCCGTGTTTCCGTGCTGGGGCTGGCAGCGCCGTCCGGGTCCGGTCCCGGGGCGAGCAGCGAGGTACCGGCGGCCGGTCCCGCGGCGTGCTGGGAGGGACGGGGGTCGGTCCTGGGGCGTGCTGGGAGGCACCGGGGGCGGTCCCGGGGAGGGCTGGGAGGCACCGGGGGCGGTTCCTGGGCGGGCAGCGCCGTCGGGATCCGGTCCAGGAGCAGGCACCGCGGCACCGGGTTTCCGTGCCGGATCCGGCAGCGCCGTCCGGGTCCTGTCCCGGGGCGGGCAGCGAGATACCGGTGGCCCGTCCCGCGGCGGGCTGGGAGGCACGGGGGTCGGTCCTGGGGCGTGCTGGGAGGCACCCGGGGCGGTCCCGGGGCGGGCTGGGAGGCACCGGGGGCGGTCCTGGGGCGGGCTGGGAGGCACCGGGGGCGGTCCTGGGGCGGGCTGGGAGGCACCGGGGGCGGTCCCGGGGCGGGCAGCGCCGCCGAGGTTCGGACCCTGCAGCGCGGCACCGGAGGCCAGTCCCGGGACGGGCAGCGCGGCACCGGGATTCCGTGCCGGGGCCGGCAGCGCCGTCCGGGTCCGGTCCCGGGGCGGGCAGCGAGGTACCGGCGGCCGGTCCCGCCGCGGGCTAGGAGGCACGGGGGTCGGTCCCGGGGAGGGCTGGGAGGCACCAGGGGCGGTCCCGGGGAGTGCTGGGAGGCACCGGGGGCGGTCCCTGGGCGGGCAGCGCCGTCGGGATCCGGTCCCGGAGCAGGCACCGCGGCACCGGGTTTCCGTGCCGGATCCGGCAGCGCCGTCCGGGTCCGGTCCCGGGGCGGGCAGCGAGATACCGGTGGCCAGTCCCGCAGCGGTCTGTGAGATAGCGGGTGTCGGTCCTGGGGCGGGCTGGGAGGCACCCGGGGCGGTCCCGGGGAGGGCTGGGAGGCACCGGGGGCGGTCCTGGGGCGGGCTGGGAGGCACCAGCGGCGGTCCCGGGGAGGGCTGGGAGGCACCGGGGGCGGTCCTGGGGCGGGCTGGGAGGCACCGGCGGCGGTCCCGGGGAGGGCTGGGAGGCACCAGGGGCGGTCCCGGGGCGGGCAGCGTCGCCAAGGTTCGGACCCTGCAGCGCGGCACCGGAGGCCGGTCCCGGGGCGGGCAGCGAGGCACCGGCGTTCCGTGCCGGGGCCGGCAGCGCCGTCCGGGTCCGGTCCCGGGGCGGGCAGCGAGGTACCGGCGGCCGGTCCCGCCGCGGGCTGGGAGGCACGGGGGTCGGTCCCGGGGAGGGCTGGGAGGCACCAGGGGCGGTCCCAGGTAGGGCTGGGAGGCACCGGGGGCGGTCCCTGGGCGGGCAGCGCCGTCGGGATCCGGTCCCGGAGCAGGCACCGCCACACTGGGGTTCCGTGACGGGGCCGGCAGCGCCGTCCGGGACCGGTCCCGGGGCGGGCAGCGAGGTACCGGTGGCCGGTCCCGCAGCGGTCTGGGAGATACCGGGGGTCGGTCTTGGGGCGTGCTGGGAGGCACCGGGGGCGGTCCCGGGGAGGACTGGGAGGCACCAGGGGCGGTCCCGGAGCGGGGAGGTAGAGGAGCACTTTTTTCTGTACTGATGAGTACATGCATCTTTAGAGAGCCCAGTGCTCTTCATTTTTCAGTGGGAAGCAACTCTCTGTATTTAAGTATGGATGTGTCTTTGCTGTCAGGTAGCTCTTCAGATTAGCAGCAAAGTGAGCAATATTGCTGATGAACCCTGGTCTGTGGATTTATGCCTTGTGGCTGAACTTGATAGAATGTAAACACTGAGCTTTTTTCTATAGCTTGGGCATCTGATAATTTATCCTCTGGGGTTACTGGTGCTTAATAAAGACGGAATGCAAATAGTCTCGCCATCTGTGGGGATGCTAGTAGGTCTGCTCCTTTAAACAATTTACTCTCTTTCAGGATACTTGACAGAAATGAATGATTTTGGGGTTGTTCCCCTCTTCCAGTCTGTGCAAATAACCTCAAAGGAAGGAAGAGTTTTTTGGAACAGCAGAGCTATAAAGCTGTTGGACTTCTAAAGATTTGAATTCAAACAGGTTTCTGCTGGACTTTATTCTTAAACAGATCACTGTTGAGTAGTCCAGAAATACACTTCAGTGCCTGGAATTCTAAAGCTGTTTAGTCCAATTAGAGTTACGGGGATTGTATTTTGTATAAGCGTACCTTCTTCCTGGTGTCTTTAATTCTGAAATGAATGCAAGAATGTAAGAAAACTGAGCATATGCTGGGAATTGGAACTAGAAAGGGATTGCAGTGCATTTTTTATGTTTAGTGAAAAGAATTAAGCATCTCCCTAGTGGTATGCTAGGTTATAATACAGTGTTGTGACTGTTGTGGGATGGAATATATCTGTTACCTCGATTTTTATCCGAGTTAGTTAACTAGAATTCTCCAGCGTGGAAGGCAGGAGGCAGCAGAATTCTTCAAGAGTTCACTTCAAAAGCACAGGCATATGTTCTATCTAGCTCTAGCAGTCTTTAAGGGCTTCAGAAAAAACGATCATGTATGTGTCCCCTGTAGTTTTGCCACTAAATTTATAAGCTGAAGTATTGTTCTTGTAACAACAGTTTTCAAAGTTGACACCTACTTCAACAGAGAGAGGTTTGGGTGGGTGTTTTATGTGTGTAAAGCTTAAACCTGAAAGTTTTGATTACATATGTATTTAACTATTTCAGGAACCGCTTTATGGAATCCCAGCTTTATATGACGTATGCTCTTGACAAAACATTAAAAAAACCCAACCCAAATCACACCTGTTTTTTAATCCATGTTTCTTCTCTTAAGCATACTGGTTTTGGTAGACAAGTCGCACTTCTTTGCAGTTCCCTGCTTAAAAAAACCAAACAACCAAAACTAAGAGTGGGAATGGAGTGTATGTGTATTAACCTCTATCTGTAGGGATTTGTTTTACCTTTCTTTTTTTTTTTTTTTTTTTTTTTTTAAGATTCAGCAGAAGGAAGTTTTCCTTCTCTTTCTAAAACCTAGGCTTTATTTCAACTGTGATACTACTACATGATACAGGCTGTAAGTTGCTCACTTAATTTCTTAAGTGAACAAGTGTTCTATGTTTACCTCTGTTTCTGAGAGTTGACCTAGGAAGCTGTAAGATATGGAATTCTGAATTAGCAAAATACCAATAATAAAAATTTCCAGACTGTCTAGATTCACCAGGTTAAGAATAATGTGTAAACTACAACCGGACTTCTGCAAATCATCCTGTTAAATCACCCTGCTTCTCTGCGGGGTCCCACCCCTCTATTTTTCCGTGGTGAGTTTTCCTCTGGCTCAGCGAGCTGAAATGCTCTCTACTGTGATAGGGCCTGAGGTGAGGGGGGTGTCAGGAACAAGTGTTAAGGTAAGAACAATCCTTTCAATAGGAATGTGCAGGTGCATTGAACTAGACATGATGTGTAGTCAGGATCTTTGTACTGGCATATTGCAAGGACACTGTGTTACTGTCCAGTGGAGCTGTTACACAAGTAACTGGTGATGTCCTGCCAGCGATGTGTCTTAAAGTCTCTGTTCTCTTTTGCAGGTAGACCATCGAGAGAGCACTAACAGCAGAGCACCAGTTGGTTATAAGGGTATGTTTTATATTAAAGAATTGCAATTAAAGCAGGCAAAGAAGCTTTCTTAAGTTCAACAACTGACTTCTGGCCTATGTTAATAATAAAATGGCTACTTGACATTTTTATATGCCAGTGAATTGGATAGTGAGTAAGTTACCTGGCCAGAAAACACAAGGATAAAATGGTTAGAAGTATACCTGAACAGGGGTTAAATGAGATGAGGCTATGGCAAGGAAAAGTAGTACTACTTATGCTATGGTCTCTAGTGGTATCCTGACCCTGTATGTAATCAGATAAACCTAATTCTGGCATTTAAAAACTACCTAAATACTAGGTTTGCTTTAAAATGTTGGAATGTCATGTACTTGTCGGTTTGATTCTCTATCTTCTGAAGACATTGAAGAGACTTGAATAATTCTAACAAAGCTGCATGTTTTTGATAGAATTTGTAAGTGGGAAAGGAAGTGGTAGATTAGGTGTCTGGCAAATATATAGGGTACGCATGTGACTTCCAGATATTTAAGAAAGGGGAGAAAAATTCCAAGGGATTTTTGTCTGGGGTAAGTGCTTTTTAGAAGGCTGCCGTAATACCAGTTTTCTCTTATTAATTTTTTGAATGAAGTTCATTTTACAAGGTCTATAATGACTTGTAATATTTTGTACTTGGCAGATTTGGAAGAACTCTTAAAAGGCTCAGAACAATCTAGCACAACTGCGAAAAATCACGTGACGTTTTCTCTTTGGGTTTCATTTTGTGAGATTTGCAATGAATGTTTTTATGATCTATTGATTCCTGTATCAAATGACAAGAAAAGAAAAACACTACGCCTTGCTCAAGACATCAAGGGATGTTCTTATGTAAAAGGTGATTAGAATACATTGCAAACTGCCAAACGTGTAATTTGAAAAGTCAGTCTTCCTGTAATAATGTTTCTTTCTAGGTTAGAAAACCCCTAACTGTATTCACTGTGGCACTAGAAATGTCTACCTTGAGCATGAAAGGCAACAACCTGCATACACAGAAGTATCTGTGCCTTTAATAGTGTTTTCTCTCTATTCTTAACTGTAACTCTTAAAACCCTGCGTGCACTCCACTGCCTTGATATTTCTCTGAAATGGGAGAAATATTGAGAACAATTGACAAATTTTTTAGTGTTTTGGTTTTTTCCATTTTCTTAAAAGACTCCAAATTCTTACCTATAGTTATAATTGGCTCAACAGTTCTATTTTTTAGTATTTTCTGTAGAGATACACTTCAGAGAATATGTGAGAAAGTTCAGTCTGACTGCAAATTACATTTTACAGTACTCTAATCAAGCGTGTGGTGTAATTTGTTGTGGGTTGGGCAAGGCGGGGAGTTAGCAGAACTCTAACAGTTCAGTGTTTGTTTCTGGCCATGGGAAAAACAGCTTTCAAATCCTGTTTGATTTGTTATAGGTTCTTTGAACAATCAAGACCACAATTCTAGATTAAAGGCTTTTTTGTAGGTATTTGGCCTGCTACTTTTATCTTTCATATGCCAAACTATAGATTCAGAAAGCTGAATCAGATGATAAACCCAACTCCTTCATTTCTTCAAAGACTAGAAGATGTGTGAAGTAGGAAATAGTCTGCTTTGAGCTATGCTTCAGCATAATCTCTTTTTATAACATTTGGAAGTATAAGGCTGTTCCTGATGTTACTGAGGAAAACCAGCTACTGATTTTCTTATTTTTCTTGGTCACAGCTGGTATTTTTGCTAGTACAATTTTGGTGACCTCTAGTTTAACAGAGGCCATAATGTTCATATTATAAGTTCCATTAGTAGCGTTGTAGGTATTTACTCGAGCCCATACCAAGATGACATACAGTCATCATACTGCAGACAGACTTCTTCACTGATTTTTTTTTTTTAACTTGATGGCCCTGAAAGATGTCTAGGTGATTTCCCCCCCTGCCCTCAAGATCATAGGCTAAACCAGAGAAGCTGTCCAGGTAGAATTCTGCCTTGATGAGTATGAACATAGGGCGTTCATGCTCATATTAGACCCTGTGCTTTGGCTTTTCAGAGCGCGGGCTAAGGTTGCTCACTTAATTTGGATGGAGCATATTTCTGTGTGCTAATAGGATGAAATGATGAGATACATGTGCCCTTCCTTTCCCATGGAAGGAAGAATCTTGATTTTGTCGTCATATAATTTCTGTCTGAAGCATGCTTAGTAAAATGTTTTTATGTCTCAAGTAAACGTTCTTGGTGTGCGTATGTTATCCCTTAATCCCTTCTTTCTTTTTGATAATATTTACAAGATTACCATGTTTGTTCTTCCTAAAGATCTGCAGTGGGTTCAGATTTCTGATTCTAAAGAAGCTTTTAGACTTCTAAAACTGGGGTTGAAACACCAGAGTATCGCGAGCAAGAAACTAAATACTTGCTCCAGCAGAAGGTGAGAAACTTTTTGAATAACATTGGGCATAGGATGGTGTCTGGGAGGAGGGGGGAGCTAAAATATGGATTGTGGCTTTTAGGAGGGGAAGAGGCTTTAACAGGGTCTAGATATCTAGGTTTGACATCCTTTAGCACTATGTGACCCAGTGCTTTTAGTCAAAAGGATTCAATCCTTCAGTAAGATGAACATGTTCAAAAGCTAACAGTTTTATCAAATACTCTCCTTCAAGCAAAAGCACTTAGCTTTATTCCATCTAAATGTCTGAGGAAAAAGCAAAATAAAGGCTACATAAGCATCTCTTTAAAAGTTTGTATCTGATAGAGTATATGCTTAGAGAAGTTGACAGATTCAACAGTTTTGAACAGATGTTGTGGAGGTTAAAAATATTTTGAATGTATTTGTCTACTTTATCACTTCTCTGCTGATTTAAACTTTTCCTTTTAGCCACAGCATATTCACAGTTAAGATACTGAAAACTGAAGATTCGGGAGCACCGCGAGTGACCTGAGTCAATGAGTAAGTTCAGAGCAGAGACCCTCTCTTCTTTGTGATGAAATTGTCAGTTATGGTCTGTGTTGGTGTGCTGGTACTGGGAACTGTCAGTTATGGTCTGTGTTGGTGTGCTGGTACTGGGAACTGTCAGTTATGGTCTGTGTTGGTGTGCTGGTACTGGGAATTGTCAGTTATGGTCTGTGTTGGTGTGCTGGTACTGGGAACTGTCAGTTATGGTCTGTGTTGGTGTGCTGGTACTGGGAACTGTCAGTTATGGTCTGTGTTGGTGTGCTGGTACTGCACTATACACCCAGTGCTTCCTGATAGAAACTCATGCGTGTGTGGTGGTTTCCCCACTTCCTACCATCACACAGTTCTTGGCCCTCTACCTCCAGCCATCAGGCTGCAGGGCTGTTCTGTGCCTTGTCCCCTCTGTGCAGCACAAGGTTCTGTTAGCCTGCTGTACACCTGAACTCCTCTGAGTCCTCAGAAGGAAGAGATGGCGGGAGGGAGGGGGAATAGGAGGTGTGTTGGGAAAAGGTTTGTCAGGAAGTAACGTAAAATTTGATTGAGAAAACAACATTGAAGAGGATGGAAGTGTTTGTGCAGATGAAGATCAAGAAATTCTTCCTCTAAAAAAAGTGATCATTTTTAAAAGTGAAGAATTTGTGCATGTTCTAAGGTAATAAAGGGAATTCTCCTTATCTGCCTTCAGACTGTCACTGTGTGATCTTGCTGGTTCAGAAAGATATGCCAAGACCCACAGTGAAGGTCATAGATTGAAAGAGAGTGGAAATATAAACACCTCTCTTCTGATGCTGGGCAAGTGTGTTAACACACTCAAGAATTGTCAACAGTCAAAGTAAGTTCTTTTACGAATTGCAAACTGGTTGTGGCTTTTAGGTACTGCCTCCAATGTTTAAAAGCTATTGTTTAAAATATGCAATGCTAACACTAAGATTTTGGCAGAAACAATGTATAGAATTGTCGATCTACCAAAGTTATCTTAAACTTGCCTTGTTTTGCTCTTTAAATCATCAGGTCTAATCTCCTTTAAGCATGCTATCATATATTTTAGCAATTTAACTTTACTCCTCTGAGCTTGGTTTATCAAAGAAACAAACTTTGGAATAAGTTTAAAATCCCCTTTTCACTAGTGTCATAGTAAGAGTCAAATTTTTAGCCTTTTATTACTCCTTATGAACTAACTCAGCTGTCTACATACTTCTAGTGTAACATTTTTTCATCAGCAGAATATTGCTGTGCTATCATAACTGTGCACCATTTGACAAAAATTGTCTGGCTTTAATAAATACTGACGTAACTTTTAACACTCTCCTCCTGATCCAGCTAACTATATGCAGACAAAAGAAAGCCTTCCTACTATTTATGCCCTAGCTTGGGGATCTAAATAAGAGTGAAATAATACAAGAAGTTAGTTGTCTAAAAACCAGTACGACACCTAGTCACAGCTGGATATAACTGTCTAGGAACTGCTTTCTCCACATGTTCTCATTTGCAGATCTATTTCTGTCCCAGAAGTTAAATGAACTCAGTCTGCTGATTGATGTGCTTTGCCAAATTCACTTACCCTGTCACACTGTTCCTGACAGCCTATTCAAAGTCTGTAACACCTTAACCTGAAAGAGCTTTGCTAGTGTGTGTTCCTGATTATGTTTTGTGATGTTACAGTCTGTCTTATTTTCCTGTTCTTTCCAGATAGGAAGGATGCATTGAAACTAGCAGCTGCCTAGAGGGCTGTTAATGTATTCAGAATGTCTTTTTCTGATCCTAATAACTTGGGATTTTAACAATGTAGAAGAAATGTTCTGAAGCATGATCTCTTAAAGTGTTAATACCTACCCCTTGCAAGTTGAATAGGAAGCAGTAAATTTCTTAAAATTCTTTTGGACTGTCAGTCCTGCAGCAAAGCTATTTATGAGCTGTCTATGTACTCTTGTAGGAGTGTCACTGTCTTCCTGAGTTCTGTAGCACTGTTCATATAACTGAATAGCTGTTATGTGTCCAAAATGCAGCCAACTTATTTGGTGGCAAGTGTGCGTTCAGTCATGTTTTAGGAATTCTCATAAAATTTCCTATAAGCATCAAAACCTACATCCCCAGCTGCTAAATTCAAGTGCCAAACTGCTGGGAGATTAGGAAGAAAGTTCTGAAAAGTATCTCCATGTGTTTGGTGTATGCTCATTTTCTTGCCTAGGCACTTGCTATTGTCTGTTCTCAGAGGCTGGATACTGAGTGAGAGAGATCTCTGATGATGTTGGATACTGCATGCCTAGAACTAGACATGTTCTCTTCGTTAATGGTGAAAGGAAGAGAGAGGTTGGGGTATGGTTTGGTGTAGCAGGAGGCTGTGTGACCTGCCCAAGGCTAAAGGTCGAACACTCCCTTGGTTTAGGTGCTCCCCCGATTGTATTGCTGTAGCCTGCCTGAGATGATGGCTAAAGCCACAGTCCCAACAGCACACAGTCTCTCTACAAACAGCTGCATCTAGTCCAAAACAATTTTAAATGATTTAATGACTACTGCTTTAATAAATATTTTTAAGTCTTCATGCTGGATAGCTCTTACACTGGCTGGACATTATTAAGCATCTGGTCATCTGTTCTTTTGTCTTTAAAGGTTGCAGCAGCACATACCCTTTCGGGGAAGGAAGTTAACTCATTTCCTTCAAGGATTCTTCAGTGGAAAGAGGAAGGTATACATGATGGTAAACATAAGCCAGTGTGCTTCAGCATATGATAACACACTCAATGTGTTAAAGGTCTTGGCCACTGCACAAAAAGTAAGTGTGTTGCAGTTTATCTTGATCTGATTTCTGATACTTCTGATTCGCCTTTAAAGAGCAGGTTCCCTCACTTCTAAGAATACGAATTTAGTTACTGGATTTTTCTGTCTCGTGTTGCAATCGTATTTTCTGATTGCTCCTAGTCAGGCTTTATTTCCTTGTAAAGCTTTTAAAAAGGCTTTGTTGGGACATACATTTCTTTTTTTGTGGGAGTGGGAACATGTCCTATTAAAAATCCATAATTCCCATAAAATATCCAGCCTGACAAGACACTTGTTATATTTGGAAGAAATTCCCTGAGATCTGGGTGAATTTTTCTTCTGCAGTCATAACATGCTCTCACCTAGGAGCAAGTCTAGCTGCCCCATATACTACTGCTATCTTAATTTGGAATATTGCTCACCTGAGGTATATAGGTTGAGCACCAAAGAGGATTTGAACGTCATCTTTATGTCCTTAGGAGCTTCAGTGGGAAGGTGGAGGTTAAGCAGAATGAGTAGGAGTAAGTGCAGTGATATAACCCTGGCAGAGTTGGAAGACAAAAGTATTGGGGATCAGTGCTGCAGCCTTAATGGAAGCCATGGAAAACTTCTGTTGACAGTTAGATATGTTCAAAGGACAAGAGATCCAGGCCTTTAGAATGTGGGCTCATCTAAGCAGGTCAAGTACAACACTGAAAGGAGCAGACTGTAAGGGTGATAGAACTGCTCAAGAAACAGAATTTGTGGGATGGCATTCGTGTAATGCAACTAGAAACTCAAAGTATAGGAAATACAGAAATCTGTTGGTGCGTGAGGTGGCAGCCCTCTTGTAGGTTGTCAAGCTAGTGAAACTTGGTGTTCCTGCAATCCAAAGAAGGGTTAGACTCTAAAGCGCCTCCTTTGTACTCTAGCTGGAAACTGGTCTGAGCAGTGACTCTGAGCAGAGGATAGACTGGGGGAGTACTGTGCTCAGGAGACCTATAGGGAAGTGCAACAGGTGTATTTTGGAAGTGCCAGTAGAGGATTAAAAAATACTGAAGACTTTATTCTTTGTTTTCTGAGTAGGTTTTAGTGGACACATCTGTTCTTGTCCAAGATCAGTTGTTTGGCCAGAAATCAGCAACATCATCACTACTCAGTCACACTAAAATGCCAATCTCAAGGAAAAGAGTTACTGCCCCATGGGACAGGAGCTTAGAAGATGTGATCGAAGATGACAATGACAGGGAGGAACAGCATATGTCAAGAGAAGAAGCAGTGCAGAAATCTGTAGAAAATACGGTTCTTATTGGGAAAAAAAGAGGGTATGGTATGTGCCAGGGCTATGTTAAGAATTAGCGTAGCATGGAGTCTTGAAGCAAGGTATTCTGGTTTTCCCAATCTCTCACCTTTTTTTTTTTTTTTTTTTCTTTTTTTCTGATCACCCTTATTCTATCTAAATCCAGCATTAAGAACTAAAAGTGGGATTACTCATCCTGTGGTGCCTGTTGTGGGAAAACTGTATAATGTGTCTGAATATAGACTAGGCAGTAAGAATTGCAGATTTGGCTTTCTCTCCTCCTCCTGTCAATGCACAGCAAATATTACCTGCTTTTAGCAATACAAGACTGTTCCTCTGTATTCTATGCACAAGAAAACGCTGAAAACTGTTCCTTAAGCAAATTTAGTCACTTCTAGGGAAGATGAGGAGGGAACAGAGGGCTAGAAACTGTTTTATGGAGGTTTCATTAATATTGCCCCAAAAATGAGCATCTGGAAAACAAGATCCAGTTTCTGTGGAGCTTAAGCCTGTTTAAGACAACTTCAACAATTCTTGTAATAAAATGGATGTTCTTTACAAATGTCTGCTCTGTGCAAACTTAAAAATTGCTGTGTTAGTACCAAAGAGATATTTTGATCTACTCATAAATCTTCCTGTTTATGAATAAGCTAATAAAAGAACTGGAAGAGCTTTTTTCAGGTGCAAGAGTAAAGTGGTGTTGTAGTGTTTGAGGAATGAGAAAAATCTCACTTCTGGGAAACCATTTCTTTATGAAAAACTTAATAACAATGGTAATTCTAGATGCTGCTGAGCCTCATAGAAGAGTTGAACAAACTTCTTGCTGAAAAGAAGAATAAGTTACTGCTGTAATTACAAATTCGTGAAGAGGTGACACAGGAATTTGCCCGATATTTTGCTGAGCAGGAAATATATTTCAAGTAAGTTAGCTTTAAGTGGTTTTTAAAGTTAATGATTAAAAAAAAATGAAATTAAATTCCCTTATTTCTTAAATCTGTCTCTTGGCTATAAGAGACCACACTCTTCTGCTAGACTTACTGCCTCTGTTAATAGATCAGTTTCTGTTTGGACTATGAGTTCAGGAAAAATACTGTGTAGGAAAGGCTTTGATTCTGGGGGGGATGGAGGGGGGGTGTGTGTAATCTGTCAGCAGTGTTCCTGCAGAGCTTTCCCTAACAGAAGAGCTTTGATAGGATGTCTGTAGAAAGAGTGACACTTGCACATTCTTTGGTTACTGCAGTCTTAGTGGTACTTCAAATGGGTATTCTGGCTCAAGAAGCTTAGAAACAATGCTTGTAGTTAGGTGTCAGCCATAATCTGTGTATATATATGTCTCCTCCTCATTCTTCGGGAGTGTGTGTGCAGGAAATAGACTTCTGTTTTGGTGTAGGAACACCATTTTGTGTATTGTTCTATTGTGCCAAAATAAAGAAAAAAACATCTTTGTTTATAAGCAGCTGTACTATTAACTTCTTAGCAGCTCATGCTAGCTAGCTTTTATCTGACTTATTTTTCCTACTATAGTGAGTGCCTTTCTTACGAATGAGAACGGCTTGAAGAAGATGCTGACACACGCCTGGAAATCTTCAAGAAACTTGTAGATGGTTATCGTGAAGACATGGATGAAGAAAATAAACTAAAGGATCAGCCTTGCAGTGAACAAGCTGGACCTCTGGTGTTTTTATCCCCCTGATAACATCCCTTTCACTAACTACCTGTTATGGTGATGGTACGTCTCAAGAATTAGAAGAATGGTTTCAAGGAATTGCATGCTGTGTAACTGTATCCTCAGCAAGATATATTTATCATGTTAAATAGGAGTAGTTGCTGTGCCTCGGATATGCATTTAGGAATCTTTGGGGTTTTCTGCATTTCTGCAACACAAAGTGAAAATTACTGTGTACAAAGAAGCTGGGGGAAAAGCTGCAATTGTGCTATAAACTGTTGCATTAAGTGCATATTTAAGGTATTTGAAGCTGAATTCTTAGGCCCCATATATGGGCTGTACTGGAGTGGTCCCAGAGACTTTTTCCTCTTTAGGTTATTGTAGCTACAACTGAAGCAATGACAATTGTATATACACTTAAGCATAACTAAACCCTTAAGTTGAGGCTGGTTCTTGTGAGTTTGGAACCCTTTGTTTTTAAAAAACAAGGAGGAAAGATATAAAGTCAATGTTTTAAGTACAACTTAATTTGATAAGTTACCACAAACTTATTTGACCTCACAAACTTTTACTGATATTTGAAAATTTCGGATGTATTCATTTTAAAACTGTTTGCTTGCTGTGTTCATTCAGTGTTCTCATTGGGTAAAAATGCTAGCTTTTATATTAAATTTGGAGGGGATGCTTTTGTGGTGATATAAAAGGGAATGTGATGATGGGCCATTAAGTGCTTTAAAAATAAAGTATCTGTTCCTTGATGCTGGAGACTTCTGTGTGAAGGTAGACAGAAACTGGCAATCCAATTGCCTATGAACCCACAAGATGGCTTTGAAGTCAGAATTAACTGTACTTAGATGTTTGAGGACATAATGGTCTTCCAAATTTTCAGTAGAAATAGTGGATATTGTGTAATTATTTCTATTTCTAAAAGGATATAAATTATCTTTCAGAATGAAGAGTATGGCATAGGGCCAGGCACCTACATTGATCTTGAGGGCATTACTGATTCTCTGCAGAATGATGTCATTGATATCAAAAAGCAGGCAGAAGAAACACAGACACGTGGTGTCTCTGGAGGACCCACAGGAAGCTATAGGTTGGCTTGCAAAACAGCTGGGCAAAACTACCACTGAACTAACTCAGACCAAAGGAAAGCTGACAAAGAAAACCAATGAACTAATCAAAATTGAAGAAGAGTTGACACAGAAAACCAAAGGTGAGCTCTGTGTGTGTGTGATGTGAAAGAAAAAAGAAATGACTACTGTAAAATAGTAGTTGAGCATTGTAAAATCCAGTTGAGCAGGATTTTGGAACCAAATCATATGTATAGAGGTGATAATAATTGTTTTGTGTATGTTCAGGTTGAACAATTGCACAGGCCTTGATTATTTCATTTTTAAGACAAAACTTAAAACTGTCAGTTGAAGACTTCTGAATTGTGGGGTAACACGTCAACATTATTTATTCGTGATTTCATGGTTATAGTATGATCCCAGCACTTTGCATTTTGCTGATGCAGTGTTTTCAGGTATTCTGTGGAACACTGATAGGTAAAAGTAGCAATACCTCATAGTATGATTTCAGCAGAAGTCTCTTGACGTGATCTATATTTTATATGGGTTGCAGGGCCCAATTCTATTCAAAAAACCCTAAACTTTTGAAATGTGTCCTGCAAGTAGAAGCCAACACAAAAATAAATGAGTCTATTCAAAAGCTACTAAAGGACCAGGAGATCTGGAAAAATGGATTACTGAGTAAAATATGTAATGGCTGGTTATTTGATGCAGGGTTCTTTTCCTGTTACAGACTTTGAAATGCAGATGATTAAATCGGATGAGTCTGCTGAGCAGCTTAAAGAACCAACTGAGGTAACTTAACTCAAAAAAAACTTGTGCAGAATTACTTGCTTTAATACAAAATTTCAGTAGCTCAAAATGCTGTTGTAGTACCTTTCTAGCTTTTTTTATATCAAGTTTAGCTTAACTGATCTTGCTTCTAAATGCATCGTATAGTTCAAGAATTTAACATTGACTGAACTACTTTCTTTTCTAAGAAAATGAATATGCAGAATAAAAGGATTCAAGAACTAATAGACATTGTGGAGCAAAAAGATGATGTTACCATGAGACTGCAAGATTTGATATCCCGTTTAGAAAAAACCATGAAAGACTATGTAAGTCTGAGACATCTTAATTTTCTGTTTACAAAAAAAATCTAAAGCTGTGCTTATAATGGACTTGACTATTTTGGAAAATTGAAATTTTCTGTAAGTAATGGCTTCTTTCTTGAAATGGCAGCAGGTGAAGTTGGCATTGAAACTGAAGTTACAGCAGAATGTGTGTGGAGGTGTGTGTGGAAAATAGGACTTTTGGAAGCAGTGATCTGGAGTTATTGTTGGAGGACTGTCGATGAGACTATGAAGAGCCACTCTAAAGAGAAAAAAAAAACCAACACTCAAACTGGGAGGACTTTAGCAGTGGGAGGAGAGGGATTATGTCACTGTCTTTTTATTTTTGCCTGAATGGAAGAGGAAGGAAAGGAGGTTTTGCTGCAGCAAAAGGTCAGATTTAATTGAAGTTAGAAGTTAATGTGAGAAGGACAGTGATTGTGTAAATTGCCAACAAAAATCAGTGTGTTCCACCTACTACCACCATGCACACGAACTTTTTAAGGCAGAGCAATAATATGAACGTGTTGAGTAGAGTTTGAACTAAGAGTGGATGGCCAGGGTATCTCTGCTTTTGATGCGATCAATAAAACTTGCAGCTGGCTAGTCTGCTGCTAGCTGCTGAATGCCAAAAGACTGGCTTGGCTACATGTATACAGGTTAGAAAAAAATCAAAACATGCAGTTAGGTGGTTTTTTGAGCCTGATGCCCAGTAACCTGAAACGTAGTTCTGAGAACATTTTAAATTAAACTTAGGCAGCACTCTGATCCCTTTTTCTCTTCCACTGTGAACTTAAGGCTTTGACCATACTTAATCTTCTGTTCCCTCTCTGCCTCCGAGCACCTTAGCTTTTCAGTAGCAGGAATGCTCAGGGTGATGGCAGTTGTGATGACTGCTTCCTATCACTGCTCCTGCCAAGAGAAAGGCTTCAGCTCTGTCCAGCGTTTCTATGAGACTCTGTGGCATGAAACTTAAAACGTGACCACAAACCTCAAGTCTGTTCTACAGATTATTTTTTTTTAATGAATTACTTAGATGAGTGATTGGTCCTTGGCAACCAGCATGGCTTGCCACTTGTGTCATCTTGTGAGTAAAGAAACTTCATTCTTAGTCAAATATATAGTCTAAAGTATATATGACAGAACTGACTAGGCTTTCAAATTGCATCAGATCTGTCATGATAAAAACGATCTGTGGCTTTGCTGAAGGAGGTTAAAACTCCCAGCTCTACCAACCATGACAAGAAAGTGGTGAACTTGTAGAGCTGACCATTGGCCCTTTGAGCAAATCATGAATTTCCTCAGCTCTTTCGACACTGGATACTTCAGGTGGTAAACTCGTTTTGCATTTTGTAGTTTCCTAGTCTCTTGCTCTACTTTCTGTACAGTGCAAAACATTGTGCTTATTACTGTCTGAAGGTGTACCTGCTTTTTGCTTGAGTAACTGATCTGTAACTGACTTGTTCTTCTGACAACCCCTATACAGGTTACCCAGATAGATTTGTAAAAATATTTGCATCTAAAGGATTACTAAGGCTTTTAAGTGCTCACTTGGTAAAACTTCAAAGTAATTGATCTTATTTTAACACAGGACAACACTGTAACTACCATAAAAAGAAAACTCGCAGAAAAAAACTCTAAGGAAGTGATTGAAAGCAGCCAATTCAAGGATTGTGAGGAGACTGTATTGGAAGTGGGAAGAAAACGTTGCTCTGAAAGTAAGCCTATTGTGGAAAAAGAGCCACCTGCAGAGAAAGGTAAAATTTCTACCATCACTCACAGGGGGCCTTCCAAAAAAACTTGATTACTATTCCAGAACAGAAGCGAAAAATTGTGAAGTGTAAACGTTATGTTGTGAGGAGAAAATCTACTATGTTAAACTGTAAATCAAAGTAACTATTATGTAAATATCACTTTTGCAGAAGGTCCTATACTGCTCACTCCTAAATGCTTAAAATAAACGTTAGTTTTTAGACTCTCCTTTCTGCTGCTTTTTCTCATCTGTTAATGTACTTGCAGACTCAGCTGTAGTTCTTAATTTCTTAACAATTGTTTTTGGACTAAACTTGCTGTTGCTGGACTTCTGGGAGAGTAGCATCCCCTGCTCAAGTTTTTTTAAAATTGCCTACGCAAGCGTCAACGGTGTCAGTGAGTTACTGATTGTTCAGTCATACAGCACGGACTGTGAAACTTGATGTTTCATGCTGTATGCGTGCTGTGAACACACCAGCTTTGCTCAAGGTGACAGTGCTGGCAAAGGAGAAAAGCTTTTCACTTGAATGGAAGTAAAATTATTTTAAGTCCACAGATACATATTTTGTGCAGCTCTCACATTTGCACTTCCAATCTTTTTTGCTTTCCTTGCTTTATCTGTGAGCTTACCAGTCTTTTTAGAATGAGATGAATAAACCAGCTACAGTTGAAGACCTTCAAGCATGAAGGTGAAACGTAAAAGGACACCACTACTTACGTTATCCATTTCATTAAAGTCTATTGATTGGTGAGATTGAGCTTTATGGGACTGACTTGTGCAAAATGGTATTTGTAAGATCTTCAGGACAGAGCTGGGCTCCAGTTTCTCGTAGAACTATGGAAAGCATATGCCAAAGGAGAATGAAAGATCTTCCCTTTGTATCCCTCACTTTCTTGCCTTCTTCCTGCAGAATAGGTGCAAGTAAGAAGATCTTTCAGGCAATTGTTTGGGTGAGGATAGGATAGAAAAAGAGAATAAGGTTAAAAATGGGGATCAGAAAATATCTATCTCCATAAAGAGGGATAAAATATGTTACAAGGAGACTTGTCAAGTTCACATGATCACAGAAAACTGAGGATACAGATGGTGAATAAACTGAATGCTGGACTGTCATTCATCACTGCAGTGAAAGAACAAGGGAATGCTCAATCTAGAAGATCAGTTTAAGTTTATGGAACACAGCACTTCATGCCATGGGTAGTGAACTTCTAGTATTTGTTGCCCTAGGAGGTGAGAGAGACAGATAATTCTCAGATTCCAGCAGTGGTTAGACAAGCTAACGGCCAACAGGTTCATACATAGATACTGACAGGGTTAAGCAGGGATTTACTGTCTCATGTTCCTCCAACATTCCCAGGTGTTCTGTGTCAGAAAAGGTTTGTGGAAAGTGGCTGGGCCTGCCAACAGCAGCAAAAGGAGGCAAAATATTAGGCTAGGTCAACTGATGGTGTGTCATCCAGTAGGGCACTTCTGATGTCTGTGCAGCTTGTTCAAATACGTGTCATTTGAAGTCTGTCTTAAGAAAAGCTTCTGTCTGTACCAGATGCATTTCTGATTTGTCTCTACCTTTTTTGGCTGGCATGACCATTTGATAGTGCCAGCTATATAAATGTTACAGGAAGGGGGTGAGAACTGAAGCTGATGTAGACTCTTTGATATATTATATAGTAGTAGGTTTCTTATCTCATGACTGAAACTTGTTTAAACAAGCAAAAAACAGAGAAGTGATAGCTCTTCTCAAACAAGAAGTTAGTTAACAGTGCCAATTAATGACAGCACTGAGATTTTCTTTTTATTGGGAAGAGCAGGCTCTTCAGTCATGTTAAATATGTTTGATATGTGGCTGTTGAGAATATAAGGCATCTAATTTCAAAACTGAGTTACTAGATGCTCTGTAATGATGAAACTTATATATACTTACATTTAACCGTTCTTGTTAAACATACTTGGTACAATAGAAAAATGAGCACAGGTACATTGTGATGGCTTTGTTGTAGAGTTTAGACATGCTAGTGGCCTATGACCAAAGCTTATTTTGTGAGAAGATAGGTTATCTTGTCTTGAGGTTCAGGTTTTTGTAGTCTTCTCTAGGACTTGCCTCCCATGTTTTGGGATGGGATTTTTTCCTTTCTTAGTACTTCCTACATAAGAAGCTTCTGCACTGAATATCATGCATCTTCTTGCACTAGTATTTATCCTGCTTTGCTACATGATTGTGGTTGTCAGTACAAAGCATCTCGATCACCTCTAAATCCTCTTATGAATGATCATACTCTTCTCACTATAGCTGTTGGGCAAAACTCTGCTACTTTTTGTATCTTGGCACCTTAGATCGCAAAATATGTCTTAAGACATCTCAGCACCTCTCCGTTTTAGTGAAGTATGTTAAATTCATGTCCAGTGTGAGGAGTTTGTAGTATTTTGTCTGATATGCTTTCTTGAGACCACACAACTAGGCTTTCAGAGAAAACCATCTCCCAATTCCAATTTTTTCATCTTGTAGTATTTAGAAGCATGGCTTTACAAGCCAAAGTAAAGCTGCTGTTTCCTCTGACCTAGCAGGAACACTTGATACATCTAATTAGAACAGAAAAGAATGGGTACAGAAAAGCAGGAGGAAAAAAGTGTCCTGTAGAATTTGATCCCTCTAAAAATAATCAAAAACCAAAACCTGAATTGAGATGGAAACCACTATTGCTAATGATTCAGTATGACTTTTTGTTAGTGACTCTATAAAACTTGTTGGATCTGTTCAGAGGATGGTTCCATGCAGTACACATGCACCCGTGTGCTTAATGCTCCCAAAGCGAGATGACTGCCAAACTCCACCTTACTGTAGTTGCAGTACTCACAGAAATCTATAGTATCACTTTGGAGTACATAGCTGTGATGACCTAAACCTTTAGTGATAGTCAGGCTTGATTTTAATACTAAAACATACATGCATGTTACTAAATGGACACAGTTGGATTCTAAAACAGTGTAAAATATAGCTGGAGTCAATTTTGAAGGTGGTGAAATGCATATGATTTTACTTCAGGGAAAAAACAGTCTTAAGCTAATAAAATGTTTATGGAAATTTGGGATCGTGATATGGAGTGTTGTAGATCTTTCTGGGAGAACCTTACATGCAACACATTAGGTGTGGGCATAAGTTCTCCTGAAAAAACTGAAAAAAGAGAAGAAAGTCCCAAACACTAAGCAAAAAACTTGTGCTGGATTTTTAGCTTAATTTTTAAAGTAAGGGCATATTGAGTATGAATGAAAATTCTCAGGAAAGTATACAATACCATTGCTTTTCTAAGTGTAAAATGGGTGATTGGCTGTATTAAAAGGATTGTTGAACCAGTGGAAGTGGAAACTAGACATAACTGTGACCATTATCTGGCTCATAGATATTACTACATATTAGTAAAACTAGCTAGATTTTTCTATAGTGGTGCAGAGTAGAAGGCTGGAACAGAGCCATGGCAGAATGTTCTTTAAGGCTCCTGAACACCTCTTGCTGCAAACCACGTCTATAAGCCTAAGAGGCACCTACTGCATTTTAAACTGTTCAGAGGGGCTTTACTTCAAGACTTCAAAAAGCCATGTGATATAAGGGTGTGGCTTTCAGATGGTGACCATTTTCCACATAGTAATTGCTATTTGGCAGTGCTAGTGACTTGTACTACTGATTTTAATCATCCTGAACTGTTGTTTTGGGTTTGTTTTTGTTTTTGTTTTTGTTTTTTTTTTAGGAGGTATGAAGGAGAGTTGGGAAGATGACTCTCTGGATCAAAAGAGAACTGAATATGTGAAAGCAAATAATACTGAGAACTATGCAGAAATACTAGCACTGAAGGAAAGAACTGAAACCTTGGAAGGGCAGCTAGCTGCACTTGAAGAACAATGCAGAATAGAAAAAACCAAAAAAGAAGAGTTCAGTGGGCAAATAGAAAACTTGAATCTCAAGCTCTCTGCTTCTGAAGAAAGGGCTTCTGGCTTAGGTGAAGAACTTCAGCAGTGTTGAGCTGACTATCAGGAGATTGTTTCTGAATTGGACAAACAGCAAACTATCAATAGGGAACAAGAAGAAAAGATTATTCAGCTAAATAACGAAGTAGAAGGTGCTAAACAAAATATAATTTATAAAGTGCCACTAATTAAAACAATGCAGTCCAAAGTACATGAGTTCTACAAATGTCAGTTAGAGTCTTACACTAGGGATATTGATTCAGTTGATCTAAAGGATTCCTTAGACTCTCAGAAAGATGAACTGGAGAGAGCTCAAATGAGTCCTGTGTGCATGGAGTCCCAAACTGCTTCTACAGCAGCTCTGGGACAGGAGAGCTCCTTTCATTGCAGTGTTGAAAGCATTTGGGAAGAATGCCAAAACATTATTAAAGCTTCTTCACAAAAAAGTCAGCAGATTCAAGAACTACTTCAACAAGTTGAAGACTTAAAGAAGGGACTTGATGATGCTGAGAATTGCAATAAACAACTAAAAATAAAGTTAAATGAGACTGCAAATCAAGATCATCAGTCCACAAAGGAAAAAGATCTTATGAGTCAGTTACAAGAGCACATCCAGAAGAAAACCCAGGATTTTGAAAAACAGGCTGCAGAAGATCACAGAGTAATTGCAGAGTTTGAAGAGGAAGTTACCAGCTCCAAGGGAAAAATAAGAGAGCTTGAATGCTTCTTGGAGGCTTTTAGAGCTAAAGATGACAGCATAGCAAAGTTAGAAGAAGTACTTCAAGAAAAAGAATCTATTATTTTAAATCTGGAAAGTAATACAGTAGCTCTGCAAGAGGAATGTGCCAATTCAGACAAAAAAACGAAAGAATTAAATGATCAGGAAGCAAATCTAAAGGAGGAAGTTGTGCAGTTGATGAACAGCTTGCAGAACATGAAACACACTCTTTAAGAAAAAGAGAAAAATGAGGGTGAGCAAATACAATCTATAGAATTGTAAGTAAATAATGAGATAATTCCTAGCCCTTTGAGAATAGACTCAAGTTAAAACTACCCTCTGTGAACATCAATTTATTTTGACATAACACATCTTCATGTTTGTCAACTTTATTAACCAAACTGCTTAAGAACTTTTAATGCACTACTTGATTTCTATATTTGCATATTTTGCTAGCTATGTTTTCCTCACCTGTTTCTGTATTCTTTCAGAAATATAGCTCTAAATCATGCAGAACTATTGTAGGGGGAAACAGGAAATGATGAATTATTTGGGGATTTCTAACAGTATTATGTTACATACCCTTTTTGGAGGAAATGACGTAGTTTAATGTTATATGCTGTCACTCGTATAAAAGCAGGCAATGTTTTCTTTAGAAAGGACTGAATGGTAAAAAGGAAAAGAAGAAAGGAAAAAAAAGCCTAGTAATTAAACAGTAAACAGTCGGTTTTGGTAATAGCTATTCTAGGTGAACACAGTATACTATAAGAACTTGAAGGAATAATGGGTGTAGGAGAGTAGAACTTCCCCAGCCCCCCCTAGTTTTTAAATCTTTAAGAAATAAGAGATTAAATGTATCTGAGAGATTATATTTGCTATATGGCAAGGAAATTGCAATCATGTAAAAATAGCTTTAAGATGCTGTGTAGCCCTTCTGACTAGGGTTTCTTTAGTTCTGATATCTGTGGGCACGTGCATGTACTCTAAAATACAATTTAGCATGAAGGTCTGGGGAACTTTGAAAGGTTTTCCTTTTGTGAGACCTTATTTTGCATTGTTAATTATAGAATTTAAGAAATCTTCTATTAGGTAATTGCGAAGTAAAAATCCAAGGTAACTTACTGTAAGCTTTTTAAAATAAATATGACCATTTAAAAATAAACCCATTAAACTTCTTAATGACTTTGTAGCACTTAATAACAACAGGACTTGTTACAATATTGTTGTTTTTTCTACTTTCTTTTGATTTTTATTTATTTTGATCCTTACAAGGTCTGGGATGTAAATATCAAGTTTATACTTAATTGATATTAACCTTGTCCCTTTTGTTACTGTGTAAGGACACCTAGTGGTAGAAATGGTTAGTCTACTGTGCTTAGAAAAAAGAATTTTGAAAAATTGCACTGTTCAAGAGTGAATCTGAGCGGTTTGTTACTTCAGGATCATATAATATGTAGCTGAAATCCAAAATTGTAATGCTTGTCATTTAGCTGATAGATCTGGGATTCTATCCATGAATAAAACCAGCCATCGAAGAGCCTGAGTTAACGTGTAAAAGCTGTTTCTTTGAGATGTGTAACACTAATGTTATTTATGTCTCTTAATTTCTAACACAAGGCTACGTAAAGATCTTTCTGAGAGCTCTGCCCTTGTACAGAGCTTGAAAAAGGATTTGCAGAGGAAAGAGGAAGAATATGCAGATTTGAAAGAGAAACTTTCTGATGCCAAGAAACAAATTCAGCAAGTACAAAACCAGGTTTGTAACCCTAGGGCAAATGTTTCTTCTGCAAGTTTGTTTGGGGTTCTGTTAGTAAAACCTGTTTTCACAAGTCTCAAGCTACAGCTGTTAAAAGTGATTCATAACAAGGCTGTGTTCAGCCATCCATTTAGAGTAAGAGTGAATCTAAAGTTACATTGCCATTGAGCTGTGAGCTAAAGATAAGGTGTCAAAACATGGATTAGCACTGATATTGAAGGGGGGAAGTAAATGTTATTAATACACTTGAAAAAGGCTTGTCAAAAGTAGGTTAACCTGGTTATGGAGGAGGACTTTGTAATCATCGTAACAACAGTAGCCTTCTGTTGTTATTTGTGCTGACTTCAAAGCCTCAGAATTCAGACTTTTGGAAAATGCTCATCTCTGGGAGGAAAAGATGGATTAATTGGAAAAGGAAAGCACAAACTTCTAGAGACTTTTTAAAATCTGAGATGTTTTCTGTTATTTTGGGGAAAATAAATGAAAAAATGGAATAACTTTTACTAATGTTGATTGTTAGTATTTAGTTATTAAGCAGTAGAATTTCTTAGAACCTCATGGGATATCACAAGAACTTAGAATCCAGAAGACTATTGCAAGAGTTTGGGCTTGAAAGTGGAGCCTTAAAAGAGTATTAATGTCTTCCCCAGCAGCGTAACATTTCAGGACTTTTTCCCGACTCAACATGCAGTGTATAATCCTTTGGGAAGTAGCAAGGAGTGGATGGGATCGCATGTCAGGAAACACTTTTTTTTTAAAGGACAACTGAATTTGTAGTTCGATTAGGCTATTTCCTGGTGGTTTGGTTTTGGTGGTGTGGTTTGTTGTTTTTCGTTTTTTTCCTGCCAAACTTAATACTCTGTTCTGTGGTGAAAATTGTTCCCTAGGCAGGATGTACAGCATAGTGCACTTCTAGCCCCTGAAATTTAGCAAAGATGCTTGCGAAAATTTGATTCTTGATGAAAGTATTTTTTTACTTAGATAACCTGCAGAGATTGTAAAAGGCTTATAGCTAAATGTTAGCTTTGCTTGCTGTCTTTATGCATTGTTACAGGTGTGTAGAATGCAATCTGAGGAGAAATCCCTGAGGAACAAAGTTAATGAACTTCAGAAAATTAAAAACCAGTTTAGTAAAGAATTAGAGATCAAACAGCGCACAATCCTGCAATTTAAAAAGGTATTCTATTTTTTTAAATTTTACTTGCTTTTAATTTTTTTAAGTAATCCAGTAATGAGGCAAATTTTCCAACCAACAGGAGAAAGCCTACAGAAATAGGGGTAAAAACAAGAGTAGCCAGATGAAATTAGTCTTAATGGATGAATGAAAGATGTTTAAAGAACTTCTCACTGCAGGACCTTGGCAAATTGTTTTAAATCGAGTAATCTGCCTAGTAAATACATACTTAATACCTGCAGATACCCTGATTCTGATCAGTGACGCTTAGATATGTTAGTAGTAATGTCTTCTAAACACTTTTTTAGTCAGCTTGAATGCTCCTTTCACTACATGAAAAACTTACTTATTCTCGACTGTTTGTCTTTAAATACTTCATTTAATACTTACTGAGGCTCAGAATGAAAAGCTACTAATATGTAGCATGTATATTTGTTTCTTTCAATATGTTTTTGACATGTTTTCTTTAATTCGCTTTCAATGTGATATTTAGAAGCAGCCAAATAATGAGAAGCTGGAAGAAATCTCCAAACAGTATGAGAAAGTGTGTAAAGGTCAGAAAAAGCCCTTACTGCGCCATTTTTTGGGTGTGGAATGGCAACATAATGAGTTGTGATGTTATCTAATTTGGAGAGTCTTGCATATTTATATTTTAAAATACTGAGAAAATCCAACCTGGGCATTAAAATGTTACAGTCAGGAACTAATTTTTATTGAATCATTATTAGCAGGAATATTTGAAAGCAAAGAAACAGCCTCAGAATAAGAAACATAAGCCCCAAAGAAAGACTGGATTTGCTATATCAGTGTTAACTTACTCGATATTGGTATTTATTTGCCACTTTAGTTGGCCATGTTAACAACATCAAACACTGAAACATGAACTAGCACAACAACAGTTTCTGCAGGTTTGATAAACACTCAGCAGTTGAACAATAGTTAGTTTTTCATATAATACAACCCTTAGCCTGACGTTAACACTGAAATGCTCACCTAAATCGAGTGGATGAGAATCACTTCAGAATTCTGGATTTGGAAAGTTCTGTAGAGATACTCTATTTCTTTCTAATAGAGCTTTAGATCTCAGGAAATGGGGGAAATTGCTTGTGATGAAGGCACTTTGGGAGAGAATGGTGGGAACTAGGATGGGGGCTCATCTGTAAATTTATTTTCAGATCTGTGTGTGTTGAGGTTTGAGCTCAGCCGGCAGCCAGTCGCCACGTGGCAGCCGTTCACCTCCCCCCTCCCCTCCCCAGTGAAATAGGGGAGGGACAAAAAGAAGAAAATTCGTAGGTTGAATAAAAAGAAAGAATTTACTAAACATAACAAGAAAACAACAGTAACAGTAGTGAGTCCAAAAAGCGGGTAAAATGCAGCCGTGGCTTACCGAGCGCAGCGACCGCCCCCCGCCCCCAGCAGCACCCAACCTCACCCAAAACCTGAAAACAGCAGCAAGGAGGCAAAATTGTTTTGGATGTATTGTGATAGCTGCTTTAAATCTCTGTTTTGATTTGTTGAGTGTTATTTAGGCATTAATTTTATATACTACATAACAAACTTCTAACAGTTAAAGGCTTCTGTTGTCCCTTTGTGGTCATAGCTGATAAATCCAAGTAACTTCAGTAGAAGGATGTGAATGTGGTCAAATATGCATTTAAAACTGTGTGTTATATAACCTCATTTTGTGTACTGACTAGAACTGGAAGCATGGAAGCAGAAATATAGAGAGCTGAATAACCAGAGCAATAGTGACTGGCAGCAAAAGATGAGCAACACCGTGGAAAAAAGCATAGATGAAAATGAGGAATTAATAAAGCTGCAAAAAGAACTGAAGGTAAAACATGGTGATGTAATTCATACTTAGGTTTAAAACCATAACTTTCATTTAGGAGTCTAAATTTTTTTTGTGTCACTATCTTCAAGAGCTAGGGCATGATGTGGCAAGTTCTTACACTGGTGAAGGAAACCTCCTCTAAAAACTGCAGTGCGTCAGTGCAGCAAAGTCTGGATGGAGTGTCTTTGTAATACACAGCATCACTGATGCCCCACAGTGGAGTGCACCCTTCACTGTGGTGTGCTGCCATGGACGGTGCTTCTCTAGCTGGGCTCCTCTTACAGCTGTCCTGAACAGATGTCAGGAGCTGGATTGTTTCAAACCTTTTTCCCATCAGTTGCTTGGGCAAATAAATTGGACACTTTAAAGATCTTGTGCTTGCTGTGTGATCTGTAAGCCCTTCCCGTTAGGCTGAGGGTTTACCTCTTAATTCTCCTTAGATTAGAAAGTAGCCTTTTTTCCCAGGCGGCTTTTCAGGTGCCTTCTGTCTTGTGTGGGAGAATGTCTGACAAGAGGTTTGATTGTGGTAGAGAAGGAGGCAAAGTTGCTGTGGATTGAAGTGACGTTCCTGGTTACACACTATCTCTGTTTCCCATTCAAATTGTGCTGCATTTTTTGCTTTTCAGTCTTGAAGTAGGTTTCCTAACATGACCTGCAAGGCAGTATAAAAGATTGGGAATTTGTAAGTAAAAAGGGTCTTTTTGCCATTACCTTTGGTGTAACTTTAATAGTGTTTGTGACTTACCCAGAGCATTTTTAGAGGAAAAATAGTCTGTTCCCTGAAGACATGCCAGTCTGAATAATAAATTCTGAAAACTGCTAAACAATTGTTTTAAATGGAAAAAACAAACGAGAATGTAATACTTGCACTTGGGAATATGCTGGAGTAAAACTGTGCTAGTATTTCTGATATCTTTTTGAAACCAATGTGTTTAACGGTAATTTGGATTTTAAGACTTCTTTTTGTGTCGCTTAATCTCTGCCTATGGCTTTATTTCTGGTTCCACTAAAATAGGAGAATGAGGCAAAGTATCAAACTGATAGAAAGAACTGGCCGGAGGAGAAAATGAGACTCATAAGTCAAGTGAAAGAAGCTGAGAGCCATTGCAACAGAGAAATGAGAAAATTTGTGGAAAACGTTGGTAGAGCAACAAGCAGAAATTGTAAGTGACTGGAGGTCTCAGCAGAGTCCTCTAGCGTAAGTCTTTGGTACAGAGCAGATCTCGTGTCAAGTGTTAACAGTGTGGGCGCTTGAGGGGAGCTGGCCTTTGTCAAAGTCCCCTCACTTTATCACATGGCAAAGCCTACATGAGATCTTCTCCGTGTGAAAAGGGAAGAACAGGAGTGTCACAAAATGAAAAAGCATAATACCTAATGGAAGTGCAAGTGCCTGTTCCTTTCTGTCCTATCACCACCACCACCTTGCTGTGAATTCTTCAAACTTCATCTTGTGTGTAAAACACCAATAAGTAACCTATGCTTAAATGAATTGCTACTTAATGAAGCTGAGAAAACATACCTTGAAAAACAAGATTTCTTGCTTGGCTTTTCTGAAAAAAAGGGGGGGGGGGGGGGGGGGGGAGGAAAAAGCCTATGAGGCTTTAGCAGGAAGAGAAGAAGCAGGCAGTAGTTGACAAAAAAAGCTTCTTTCCAGTAAAAATACTTGGTCAAAATGCTAGTGGTTTTGCTCCCATATCGCTTTCAAAGTAGAGTGACTGATAGTTGATAACAAGGCGGATACCTTGCCTAGTCACTGGACTGTATCAAGGTTGTAATTTCCTGAGCATATGAAATTATTATACGAATCTGTACAATCTAAAGCTATACTTGCATCTAGAAGTAGTTAGCAATGACCTTCTGGACCTGCAATCAGTACAGGGGGATGTTAGGAGCTTAGGACTACTTTCACTTTGTCTGTGACTTTGCTTGCCTGAGACTTTCCAGTAATAAAATCAAAAAGTGGGCAAGCAGGAGTGGTGGTTCTTGACAAAAATTCTCTTCACAAAGAGTATAAGTATAGACACATTTTTTTCTAATTTGAAGCATGGTTTGCTTTTGTATATTTGTAGTGAAACTAGTTCGGTGTGAGCTTTTTAAGATCTACATCTCAAGTCTACTAAGGCCATAAGATAGTACTAACTATGCCAAACTAAACTGTCAGAACAGTTCAGATGGTTTGTAGAAGTTTTGGCTCTATTTCAAACATATTGAAATTGTTTGCAGCTAATATAAAAAAAGCTTTATGCTTTTCTGAAACTGAATTTGTAACAGTAACTGAAGTTTCAAAAAACTTATTAGTTCAAATAAACACTCAAGTCCATTTGATCATTTGATTGCGATTTGATTGGACTGGAAATCTGAAACAACTATCACATCTGCTGCCTTTTTCACAGAACCAAGAACTTCATGAGCAAATGGGAGGTGAACTTTTATAACCCTACATAAGTAGAGTAAAATAAAAATTTTGCGTTACATCTTCCCAGGCTGTTATATGACCTTTCTTGACTTTAAATAGAGGCCACTCATACATGAAGTTGTTGGCTTTTTGATGGACAGCTGGCTGTTTGAGCCTGCAATTCTAAAACTGATGCTGCTGAGTAATTGTAATGATGCTCATGCACATGTTAATTTCTTTTGCCAATCCTGCAATTTGTGGCAATTTTTGCTATGTTTATTAGGATAAGGAAACTGATACAGAAGAACTAAGAAAACAGGTGGCTGAGAAAGATGACTTTATAAAGGAATTGAAACAACGCGTTAACCGTAAAAGTCTTCAGTCTTTGGCAGAAGTACCTTTACCTGAAGGACAAGATAAAATAGATCAGTCTGTAAACAAAGAGGTATGTTTGTTATATTTGTAGAAAGTATGTACTAATGATATGTTGTTAATAACTTTGTTGTTTTGTTGTTTGCTCACTATATATTTCAGCAATGTGGGGAATCTCCCAAAAGTTACTTCCTGTAGTTCTTCGTACTTTAGCTGTATCATTAGTTCTGAGTTCTTGTTCATTCTTCCCTCTCCCTCTTTCAAGTCCCCTCTCAGAAATAAGAAGTACTTTAGTTAATAGAACATCACCTCTCTATACACTATAAAACTTCTGTACCCGAGGGAAAAACTAGTTAACTAATCCAGGTTCTAGAGATCTGAAGACATAATATTTGTGATGTCACCTCTGTTTGGTTATGTCACTGGTAAGGGGATTTCAGCTCAAACAACTTTCCCGATATCACCTATAGTGTGGTAATAGAGATGGTTCTGTAATTAGAGCTGCCAGTCCATATGGGGTTCACAAGAACAGAACAGTATCTTTCATCTTACTTAAAAACAAAACAATATTTGAAGTTTACACAAAGAAAAGATCGACTTTGCATATTTCCTGAACAAAAATTAAAAGGCTTGCACCTGTACTGAGCCTTCTGATTCTGACCAAATCCCTGTGTGCTACATGAGCAGTATTCAGTGAGGTAGTTTTCCTGTTAAACTGAATTAATGCTATGTGACTTCATTGCTAACTAGTAATGAAGAGAGCTGAACATGGATCTCCTAGCAGACCCTCCCCTGGCTGCTAGAAGATGCGATTCTCCTCTTGTGGCAGAACTGGACTGAATGATAAAATGCATCTCTTCATCTCTTTCCTGTCTACTGCCAAAGAAGACTGGCCAGTTTCTTGCTACTTCATCAGTTCAGCTAGTGCCGAATAGATAAAGCTTGTGATGTATGAGGGAGTAGAGAGTAGCTGTCAGAATGGTTATTGCTTTATATAGCTTTGTAATGGCAGCTAGGAGAGCACCATAAAATTAGTTATTTTTGCTATAAAATTAGTTCTAGAGAAGAATTGTTGTGAACAGTTGGTGCTGAAGTATTTACCTCAAGCCAGTAGCAGCAGTACTTGATGTTATGAGTAAGGAGAGGCTACTAACAGGATTATCATGTGAGAAACTGTTATGGTGGTGAAGTGAATGGGGTAGAGTTTTTGGGGGAAGTCAAATAATTCTCAGGAAAGATATAGTGGAGATAAAGAAGAAAATCTAAGGTGATCAGGACGATGTGTGTCTCCTGCCTTGTGAGGAGAGGCTAAGAAGCTGGCACTCTGATTAGGAGAGGTTAAGGCCACCAGAGGGTTGTGGGGCTGAGGTTTACAAAATCATGGCTGCGATGGGTAGACAGAAGGCACAACTGTCCTTGGTAAAATCCTGCAAGAACTGGGCAGCGCTTCATGAAACTAATAGGAGATAATTTTAAGACAGTTAAAATAACATATTCCTGTATGAAGCAGCTAGTAATCTTCTGGAGGTGGTGGCAACAGGTACTGTCAGCAGGGATTAGAAAAATTTTGTAGTAGAAATCCATAAATATATTTTTAAATGGATACTCTGAGGGTTAGGCAGTGGTGTAGACTCTGACAATTCTAATGCAACAGCTGAGAATGCTGGGAGAGTATGGAGAGAACAGATGACAAGGTGACCAGGATCACACACGTTATCCTTAAATAGCATCTCCCTTTGCCACTCTTGGGGCAGAATATTGAACTAGACAGACTGTTGGTGAGACCCACCAGGGCACGTCTTATGATGGCATCGTGAGTCGAGGTTACTGCCTTCGACTTGTGTTGTCTTTCAGCCCAGGTGTTCATTAGCTGTCTGAACTTGAGCTTTTGTATTGTAGCTTTAGAAAAATCAAAATATTTTGAGGTTTACAGTTTAGCATAATCTTTTCTCATTCTAAATATTTACACTTCATGGAAAAACAAAGCAGAACTAATCCTTTACTTGGACAAAGTATTCCAGTTAGATATGATGAAGTTAAAAGGAATTATTCATTATCTCGATGTCTTAGCAGTGCCTCTTCATTAAGTGAGGTAGGTACAAAACTGAAATTTAAAAATTTTATGCAGTTGTATGGGTTTTGCTAAATGCAGAATAGGGAAGAAAATGTATCCTGCTGTCTGAACAATTCTAAAGTTTTCTTCTGCAAATACCTTTCTCGGTGATCAGATCACCTGATTTAGTGGCTTTTGGTAGAAATGAAAGATGTGTAACATAATCACGTGAATAGCTATATCTGACTTCAGCTGCATGCTCTTGAAATCCTGCCTCTCACCAATGCTTATGAAGTGGCTGATTATTAGATAAGTCACTTGAAAAAAAGATAAATAAACCCTTTTAAATGGATGAGAAACAGCAGGGCAAATTGGATTTGCTTTCTTCCACTGCAGGATTCTTGTGTATAACTTTGTTAGCTAACGACGCTAGCCATTCCTACGTAACTTTTTGATTGCTAACTCTCATGAAGTAGCAGTTACAAAGAAAAATGTTTTTATTAGCCAACTCCATTTTTGGGAATGCAGTGGTGCTCGTGTTCCCACTCAGAGTCCCAGCTAAACTGCTGCCACAGAGATGCAGGAGCTGGGAAGACCACAGCTCTAACTTGCTGGTTTTGCTAAGAAAAACAGGTTGGGTGGATGGTGGAAGGTAAGTGCTGATGAGGAAGAAAAATTGTGCAAACTGACTTTTCCGTCCCACCCTCCCTGTGCAGTCCGTGCGGTTTGGCTGTGAGCAGGTACAAGACAAGGTTTTCAGCTTGTGGGCAGCGGGCTGCCTTAGTGCCTGCTCTTCCTCCAGAGAACAGGTGGTGATGTAGAAGTCTCTCGTAGGTTGAATTTGGCTTGTAGCTTGCTGGTTGGACCTCGTTACTTGCACAACTTCTCCGGTGTAGAAGGGGAAGGGAGAGTTCCTTAAAGATAGGCTAGAGAAAGGTTATACTTTTCTCTCAAAAGCTCCCATTACTGCCTAGCTCCTCAGGAGCAGCAGAGTTAAGATGAAAGTCATATCAATTCTACTCCTGCTACTTGTGAAAACTGTGACTGTCTCTGCCCTTGAGCAAAATGACTTGGAAACAAAGTATCAGGCTGAGTTCAAGTTCTGTGGTTGTGGATAGAAACATTAACTTTTTAAAATGTAATAAAGATTTAGAAATTAAGGGTTAAACTCTGCTATGCTTGAAGTAGATTCCTTCAATTAGAAGTGTTCTGAAAGTGAACAGCTGGAAAATGGAATGCTTACTTTGCAATCCATTGGGGAAAGATATGTATTATGGGTTTTTTAACTCAGTTATTTCAAAACTTGTGTTCTTAAAATTTCCATGTATTTGCAGGACCATTCAGAAATTGTCCTTCACTCTTCAGAAGTGTCCACAGAAAATGGAAATACTAGTCAGTTCCCAAAACCAGAGGTGGAAATCCAGTTCACAGCTCTGCAACCCAGTAAGATGGAGGTGAAGCACCAGGGCAGCACCTTACCACTTACAGTTAAAATGCTCAAGCCAAGAAAGAAAAGGAAGAGTGAAGAGATGGATGAGGTATGACTTAGACCAACTGACAAAATACGTTGTGCAGTTTTTCAATTTATTACTCCGATCATTTGTTAAAATCCTATCCTTTTGATTCTCACTGAGATCCTAAGGATACATAGAGAGAATATTTAAACCTCTTCCCCCCCATGCCCCACCCCCTGCCAAGTGGTGGATCTCTGGCCTATGTTGAATAAAGTCATAGATTTCAATTTATCCAGACTCTGGACACTTGTCCCTGATCGGTACTTCCTCTTTACCTTTTAATTTCTCTCTCCTTGCTCTTACTGTTTGCTTCTGTCTCTAGCTGTGATCTGCAGGATTACAGACCAGTTCAACAGAACTGCTTCTTTTGGTTTAAGCAACCATTGGTATCAATTATAATCTCTTCTAATAGGCAGTTACAAGTTAAGCCCCTGGGCTTAATCAATGCATTTCAGAGTTTCAAGACCACTTCCTTTGACTTTTTGTCCAGTCTGTGTTTTCTTTGATCTTTTTGTACTTAGAGGGAATATACAGAACTAATTGCATGAGCACCTGAACCTCCCTGGTTTCTGTAGAACTTAATTCCTCTTTAATTCCTTCAGCTGTGCTAGGTTATATGCACCAGCCTTCCTAGAGTGCTGTGGTGTCTACATGCGAGACTAAGGCTTCACAGCAGTTCAGGCTGGTAAAAATCTTCTCCGCTCCTACTCGAACTGCACATTTCTTTCCTCTGCCTTTTATCAGCACTAGCACAAACACAGCTATCTCTACAACACTTACAGAGGCTCTGAAACCCTGACACCTCATTGTGGTGGTACTTACATACCTGTAATCTTACTTGTGGGGCTTATGAATCTCTGCACTTGTAAGGACTTCTGCAGCTGACAGGGGGGTATAAGGGAGGTGACCTGTGGATCATTTGCATAAGTGGTAAGTGACGCTTTGAGTGAGTTTGTCTCAGCTGGGGAGTGAAGTGTCTGATGCTTTTCTAGCATTCTCCTTCAAGCGTTCTCAAGTGATGTTTTTTTAATCTCTTAGTAAAATAGTTAAGGGAAATGGCCACTTCAGTGATTAGTGTTCAACAGTACTTTGATAAACTCACTTTGTTAAATTTGGATTGCAAAAGTAACTGTTAAAAGCTGTGTAAGTTAATTCATCTGGAATTGAACACTTCATTCTGGAATAATGTCCAGAGTTGATTTAAACTTCCTATGTCTTGAACCAATTTTCTTTGAGAGTAGTATTCTCTTAGGCTGCTGGAAAAGTAAGTGTAAAAATAATCATCCTTCTGAAGGCACTGAAAAAGTACTGCACTTATCTACAGATGGATATATTTCATCTAACGTAGTCACCCATGTTTTGAGAAGACCATTTTACTGATCCGTTTATAAACCGTTTATACATAACATTTAGCTAAGTAATTTTTCAATAACGTGGAACTAATTTTAAAAGTATCTTATTGCTGTTTTATTCACCTGAATGTTACTCTTAAATATTTATCTTCATGTTACATATGCCAAACAGAGATAGATTATAAAGTGATTCAGTAACTTTAACTGTTACAAGTCTACTGAAGACACAATTTGGTTTTTAAATTTCCTAAAACTGAAAAGCACTGTTAAAACTAAAACTAAGGACTGAGGGGAAACCTGTAGTGCTAACATAACCACATACTGCTCGTGTCAAATTTTTTAAAAAAATAAAACAAAACCCCCTTGGTTTTTTAGAAACAAACAAAACCAAATCTTTTGCAGAGACTCCCTTCTAATTAAAGAACAAAACCCTCTTTCCATTTTCTGATGCTGTTACCAGCTGGTATGGCTGTGGGTTATCTGAACTCTCTTGGCACCACTTCACGAGATAGAAGATGTCATTACAAGACAGCTTAAGCAGGCACTGTGCTACCAACCTGGCTTTCATACTTGTCACCATAAATCTGAATTTACACTTAGATTTATTAATTTCAATTTGTGTGTTGGCTTGTCAAATCTCTTAAAGACAAAAGTATAGGAAATAATGGAGAGAAGAAAATAGTAAATGTCAGAATGGTTTGACTACAGGCATTTCTAGTTCCCTTCCACAAGTTTGTTTAGCGTTTCATTCACATTTGAATAGTTACCTCTATCCAGTATTAGTCAATGCCTCCCTACTGTTAGTCATAGCATTTAAACAGTGGCTGCTTCTCTAATACAGATAATTGTTCTTTCCAGAAGAATCCTAGTTAAAATTTGTCATATTTATTTTCTTAGGATTTTGTGAAAAGTGAGAACAAGAAAAATGCAAAACCTGCTATGACTAATTCACCTTCTACAAGCAACAAGACAATAGTTTGGTTATGTTCAATTTTGAAGTTAGTTTCTCCTTTCACGAGTCCACCTTTTCTGTATAGGTGGACTCGTGAAAGGAGCAAACATTCTTATGCAGCAGTATCTTATCCTTATCTATGTATTTTGATAGGATTCTTAAACACTTACGTTGTCTTCCTGCTAAACTTTCTAAGCTAACCAAAGAGAGTCAGTCTGTATTTGCCAAGAACGTGTACTAGCTGCAGCGTACAGGGATTCACAGGGAAGGATGTTGCATGCTGAGTAGTTACGAAGACTAGTCTGAACATACTCTTAGCATATGTCATGTTATAGGCAATTCCTTTTGAGGTAAAACTAAGGTTTGTGTCATCTGTATGCATGACAAATATAAAAATATGATTTTAGGCCTTAGTAGTAACCTGGGCAGGCTCAAAGGGTGGACAGAAGACTTATTTTCACCATCAGTTTCCTTCTGTTTTATAACTAGAACAGCTGGTCTAATGAAATACTCTAAAACTTTGAATCTACTTTTTTGTAAAAGAAACTATTTGTTTCCTATCTTACTCATGCCCTTAAATGTATTCTGTGAAACTCTGATAATTCTTTTTCTTTTGGGTATAAAATAAGGTTGTCTACATTGCTTGCTGTGGCAGTATCATTAGTATAATGAACAGAGGTATCAGTAGCAAAGCTCAAAATGTCAGCTTGAAAATAACATTGAAGTCAAATAAAATGGAATTAAACTTGAAGATAAGTCAGTTTTTCAACTTAAACAATGATCTTGTATTTCTGTACAGATGTCTTCTACAAAGTTGTTTAGAAACGTATACCCCTTAAGAAAGCAAGAATCTACTTCAAGTAAGAAGTCAGCTAAAAAGAAAGATGGAACGCTACGAAAAACTGGAGATTTTTTCCAAAGTTCTCCTGTTATTATTCGCTCTAAAGGTTTGTACAGGATAAATAAGGCTTATTCCATGTTATCTGGGTATTGCTCCAGCTCTCTGTGGTCTCTCTGATATGGGGGGGTTTTGTGGGATATGGGGGTGTGATTTGAGGGTCTATGGGGGGGTTTAATGTGATTTGCTGGAATATGGGGGTGTTTGGGGGGGAAATGTGGGGGTGATTTGGGGGGATCAGGGGGGTTTTGGGGGGATATGGGGGGTATAAGGGTATTTTTGAAGGATATGGGGGTTTGGGGGTGATATGGGGAGGTTTTGAGGTGATTTGTGGGGATTTGGGGAGATATGGGGGGTTGGGGGATTTGGGGGGATATGGGCGTATATGAGGAAGTTTTGGGGAGATTTGGGGGAATATGACGGGTTTGGGGTAATTTGGTGGGATATGGGTGTTTGGGGGATATGGAGGATATAAGGGGTATTTTGGAAGGATATGGGGTTTTGGGGGTGATATGGGGAGGTTTTGAGGTGATTTGTGGGGATTTGGGGAGATATGTAAGGGTTTGGGAGGGTTTGGGGGCATATGGGGTGTTTGGGGGGATATGGGGAGGTTTTGGGAGTGATTTAGGGGATATGGGGGGTTTAGGGATGATTTGGGGGATATAGAGGAGGTTTGGGGGTATAGTTGGTTTGGGGGTGATATGGGGGGTTTGAGGAGATATGGGGGTGTTTTGGGGTGATTTGGGGGGTTATGGGATGTTTTGGGGTGATATGGTGGGATATGGGAGGTTTTGGGGTAATATGGGGATATGGGGGGCTATAGGGAAATTTTGGGGTGATTTGAGGGGATATGGGGGGGTTGTGGTGATATGGGGGTTGTCTGGGGTGATTTGGGGGTGCTAAGGTCTGTGGGGAGCACTGTGGGGGCACGGTTTGGGGGCAGCTGTAGTGCACTTTGGGGTCACAGCCCCCCCCCTTTCCTCCTCCTCTTCTCCCGCAGCCGCCCTGACACACTTTGGGCAGCGTCTGTGCGTGGTGGTGTACCGCTCCCGCCCTGGCCCCCAAAGTGACCACCCCCCCCCCAGCGACCCCCCCATCTCTGCCGGTCACCCCCGCCAGCCCCTCACTTCCCCGTCCCCCCCCAAGCCCGGTGGGTTGCTCTCCCCCCACCCCACAAGTGCCTTAAACCTGCTGGGCAGGGGGGAGGAGTGTGGGGGGGCGTGGCTTGTGGAAGTCCCACCCCCCCCTTTTATTTTTGGTGTATTTTGGGGGGTTTTCTGTCGGGGGGGGGCGGGGGTGTCCTAAGGGAATAAAGAACCTTGCAGTGAAGGTGTGGGGTGGAGTCAGTGTCAATGGGGGGGGGGGGTGTAGGTCCTACAGAAATATTTGGGGGGGGCTGTGAGCCTTCAGGGGATCGGGGAGTGGGGCTGGGGGGGCTGTGAGCCTCCAGCTGCCTTGTCAGCAAACCAGGCTGCCCCGGCGTGCCCCAGCACGGCTGTCTTCTCCATCTGAAGCTTTGTTTTAGGCTATTTACAGCATTTTTTATTTATTTATTTACTTGTTTATTGATTTAAAAAATCAAGGGCAAGCTGAGGTCTTGCTCAGTACCGTGCCTGCGGGCCATCTAAAAGGTATTTGTACCCCCTGGGGCTGGCGGGGAGACCCAGCGCTACGGCTGCCCCCTTCACCCACCAGAAACCCCCGACCGGCTCCTTACTTTGGGAGCGTTTAGTATTTACCTGTGCAGAGGAAAATTGTGTTGGAGGAAACCCCCCAGGCGCAGCTGCAGGACTCCAACCCAGGAGTGGGTGCAGCGTTTGAGGGGAGGGTTTCTACCGCCCAGAGGGGACGTTTGGTTTGTACCATTACCATGAGTTCGGGGGCTCTGAGGAAACTGCCCGACAATCCGTGTGCAGGGATGAGGGCCCCGGGGGACAGCGAGCTGCCGGGGACGGTGGCCCCATGAGGACCTTCAGCCCTTCCTGGCCACTGTGCCCTGCCTACGTCTTGCCCTCACCCTGAGCTCACGGTGCTGTTCCTGGGAGAACCCCCAAACTCCCCAGGACGGGCTGCTGGGCAGCCTGCTCGAGCTGAGCCTGCTTGAGCCCAGCTTGGACCAGATGACCTGGACAGGCTCCGTCCAACCTCCACCCTCCCGTGTGACTCTGGGCTTGGGTTTCCCTCCTACAGCACCTCGACTCAGCCCTGATGCCCACTGGGAAGGGTGCTGGGACAAGGGACCAGCCCGAACTCCTCCCCCAGGATCCATCACAGAACAACAGCCCCCACTCCAGAATGTCTTGTGGCAGACTCCGTCACAAGAGAGAAAACAACTTTTTATTGCAAACAGCAATGCTGGGGGCCCCAAAGTCAGCGGATCAGGCGGTGACAATGAATCGGCACCTGCAAGGAGAGAGTCAGAAAGCTCTGGTGAGTCCCTGGCGGCAGGAAGAGGCAGGGTTGTGCTGCCCTCTCCGGGGAACACCGTGTGTGAGGAATTGCTGACGGCCCAGAGCAGAGAGCTGTTGCTGGCGCTGGCTACGGGGTGGCTCTGGCGCCTCGTCCCCCGGGCAATGCCCTTCGAGCCCCGAGCACGCGCAGAGACGCACAGTGCCCCTGTGCCACGCCGCAGGGCTCGGCCGGGAGCCCCTGGGCCCTGCCAGGGAGTTATTTCCAGACCCCGCGCAGCACCGTCCCTCGCTGTCCCTCGCCAGCGCGTTGGGCTGACGCAGAGGAGTGTGGAGAGGTGTGAAAGTTGGGCAGAGAGCCCGGCACGCACCTGGGCTGCCCGACCTGCTGCGCCTTCCCGCGTCTTTTCGCTGGTCCGTCGCCAGAAGCACCTTCTCTCTTCCTCCTCTTCTTTTCCACGCAGCTTTCGCTCTCTTCTCCCCAGGCTTCTCTTCTCTTCCGGCTCCTCTTCTTCTCCTCGTCGTGGGCAGAGCCTGCAAATCTTTCCATCCCACAGTGGGATTAGACAGGGAAAGCCACGACCCACTGGAGTCAGTTCTGATTTTAACCAAAGCGAGCTCATTTTACCTTCTTTCCTCTGGAAACCTGGCCAGTTGTTCTGGGCGCCCCAGGGAGTCTGCCATGCTCTCGGGGGTGGCTAGAGGCAAAGCTGGCGGTGCCTAAACCAGAAATGTCACAGTTGGCATGTGGCAAGGGGTGACCTGGAGTGGTAAGCGACTCTTTGCTAAATTGGTACCCGAGATCTCCAGAGGAGATGCCTTGGGCTGGTTTGCATCAGCCACAGTTCACACAGTCCCCCTGCTGACCCCCAAATAGACCTGAGGAAGCTCTGATGAAGTAGGGCCTGAGCAAAACCCCCCTGAAGTTGACAGCTGCTCCCCTCTGCCTCTTTGTAGGCATTTTGTGGGCCTTTGGTTTGATTAAGCACCTGCCGAGTGCATTTGAGACACAACCTTGCCAATTTCCCTTGCTATGTATCATCCCAAGGGGTGGAGGAATAACCCAAACCCACACCAGCTCTACTGCCAGGCAGAGGTACAGCAGCGACTCCCCTCCTACCCCAGACACGCTGTCACCGTGTTTGGGGAGCTGACGTACCTCTCCCACTTCAGACTCCACCGCCGTATCTCCCCCATCTTCCGTGAGGACACCGAGCAGAGAGGGGGGTGCATGCGGCAAAGCTTCTGCTCGGTGCTCGGTGTCCACTTTGCCTGCAGGGACACTTTTCTCTTCCAAACTCAGGTCTAGAAAGCAAAAGCATGTGCAACATGGTGACTTCTTGGAAGCAAACAGAGCTAAAGCAACCCCCACCCGAAGCCCTACACTTCTGTGGTCAGCCCTCCGATGCCCTGTCTGCAGGCTTCAGCTCATCCTGCAGAGGAAGACGTTCATGTTTGGAGAGCAGTGGCAAGAGAGGCCACAGGACAAGCGGGGCTGAGAGGACAACACTCGATGCCCAGCCCTGTCAGAAGCAACACGGAGGTTTCTGGTGTCCCAAGCCCCAGCCGGTGCCAACCCTCAGTCCCCCCTCTCACCTCTGAATCTCTCCAGGGGGACTGGCAGCTCCTTGTCTGCTGGGCTGGAAAGGCTGCCCGCTTCCTCCTCAAAGAGATCCCTGCAGTTCTCCACCAGAAACTCCACCAGCACGTTCACCTGCACACATCAAACCGTGGGTCTCAATCCCCCTGCCTGACAAGGGACCAAGCAGCCTTTCCCACCCCTGCCCCCTGCTCCTGCCCAGAGGCTGTGGCTGTGGGGCTGCTCCTCCAGGCAGCCACCCCGACAGCATTTGCTGGTGGGAGGAGGCCTGCAGAGCCCTCTGCGCAGCCAAGCGCTGGTGGGCCGGGAAGGCTGCCCCGGCGGGTGGGGACGTGTACCTTGTGGGTCACCTCCAGCATGGCCTCCAGTGGGAGCAGGTCTGCGTGGGCTGGGCTCAGCAGGTTTGGCCCAACGCAGACAGCCAGGTTGCTGCAGCCCATCCTGCTGGTGGCTGCGTGGTGGCCGATGTGCTGGAGGAGGGACAGCAGCCGCTTCAGGAGGAGGAGGTTGGCTGCAGGCAACTTCTCGGCCACCCTGGGGGAACAGGAACACGGCGCTAATAAAGCAGATGTTGCCCACAGCGTTCCCCAGACTCGCCCGAGGCTGGTGGGAGCCAGCGCAGCTTTCCAGGTGCTCTGGGCCAGCGGTCAGTGCTCCTGCTCAACAGGCAGGCTGCTGCCCACACTTACGCTCTCAGCTCCCTGATCTTCTCCTCCCTGCTGGCCTTCTGCATCGCCGCCATCCAGTCCTCGTAGAGGTCAGTCACAAGGAGCTTGCAGGGGATGCTCCGGAGGAAGTCCTGCAAGGCCCAGGGCTCCAAGTGAGCATTTGAACACTCAGGGCCAGCCAGGAGCTCCTCCAGCCGCAGGGCAGAAGCGCTCACCTTCAGGATGGCGGCCAGCAGCAGCGCGGGCTGGCTTCCCAGGTCGACGTCTGCGCCGCAGTCCAAGGCCTCCCGCAGCTCCCGAAGCTCTGTCCCACCGGCGGCTCTGCGGAATATCCCCTCGGTCGCTGGTCCTTCCTGCTTCAGCACAGCCAGCAGCTCCTGCAGGAGAGGCAGGAGGACAGTTGCGTGGCCGAGGAGCCGCCTTCCAGCGGCGGTGGCCAGAGCACTGCCCCAGAGCTGGCTCCGTGCTGGGGGTGAAGAGCCCAGTGCCCCATCCCCGGAGCTCCTGGGGACACCTGCTGCCCCTCCGGAGCCTGCGGAGGGAGGGCTGGGGACCCCCTGGACAGGCTGGCTGACCTGGATGGGCCGGGGCAGTGTGCCATCCTCGCAGAGGGCTGCCAGGGGCTGCCCAAAGAGCGCCCTGCTGCAGCCGGAGCCCGCCTGCCCTGGCGCCAGGACAGAGGCCGGGCTCCGCCGCAGAGCGAAGGGCCAGGGCAGCCCCCTCCACCTCCTGCTGCTGCTGCTGCTGCTGCTTCTGCTGCTGGTCCCTCCTGCTGCAAAGGAAAAGAGAGCAAGAGCCCATCAGTGGATGCCGCCAGGCCAGCGCTCCCGGAGCCTGCCCTGCCCTGCCTGCAGCATGGTGCTGAGCGGTGTGGCAGGACAGGCAGGGAGCCGGCAGCTGGAACCACGGCTCCAGCTCAACAGCTCCGGCTCGGGGGTTCCTGAGAGCCTGGGACAGCCTGGCCCAGTCCTAGCCCTGTCCTCCTCCAGGCTGTGGGCAGCACCAGAGGCTGCGTGTCCCTGCAGAGCCACGTCCATCGGCCGCTGCCCAGCGCTGTCCTTCCTTCTCTGGCTGATGTCCTCCCTTGGGCTGCCCAACCTGGATGGGGACACTCAAGGGACAAGTGAGCACAGCCCAGCTGCTTGCAGGAGGGTCCTTTCTTTCCCAAACTCACCTGGTGAACGGCAAAGTCTCCCTTCACTGCTCGACGGGACCGTTGGAGGCCCTTGCTTGAGATCAGCCTGCAAGAACCCGGCACCAGCAGCCTGAGCACCGCGGAGTGGGGACCCTCTGCCCTCCTGGGCTCTCTGACCCGTGTGGCAGGTTTTCTCCCAGTGCCACCAGCAAGGATATGCCAGCATTCCTGGTGGCTCCTCAACCCTCCCCACTCCCTGAATTGCACCAGGGGACCCTCCCTCCCTCCCTCCCTCGCAAGCTCACCCCACTGCACGCCCATCCCTGCACCCCAGCACAGCCAGAGGGGAAAGGCAGCCGTTCTCACCTCTGACTGGTGCTCCACCAGCCTCTCCAGGCTCCTGGTGCTGAACGGCCTCCACTGGCAAGAGAGAAGCAGCGGCAGAAGGTGAGCAGTGATGCCTGTGCTGCTCGGCTGGAGGAGCAGTGCTGGGGACAGCGCCCAGGCCAGACAGACACTCACGGCATGGCGGCGGCTCAGCTTCTCCAGGAGCTTGAGTGACGGGACAAGGGTCACTCGGGGCTTCTTGGCTGCGTCGGGTATCCTGTGCACCGGGAAGGGACAGAGCTGGGTGAGCCCCAAGCCGCCTCTTCTCTCTCATCAGGCAGCTCTCCCCGAGAGCTGCCCACAGCCGCGGGGGCACCTCTCCCCAGCTGGGGAGCTGTGTTCCCCCATCTGGCTGTGCCTGCAGCACCCCCCAGCTTACCCCAGCAATGTATGCACCCACAGCTCCTTCAGCGCCTGGGAGCTGCAGCAAGAGGAGAAACAGCGTCAGGCCCCGCTGCCCCCCAGCCCGTGGGCAGAGGCGGATGCCTGCACAGCCCTGCCCCCTGGGGAAGGACACAGGGGCAGGATGAAGCGCCATGGGGCGGGACAGAGCTGCTGCCCAAGCCCTGGCTCCCTCTGTCCTGCCACAGCACCTGCTTTGGTCCTTCCCTTCTGGGGATCAAAAGGTGACCAGGGGATGCAGGACGCAGAAATGCCCCCCATCCCTCCCTGCCGGCATGCTGCCCGCTCCCTGCCCAGGCTCTGCACGGAGGGCAGAGGCCCTTCACAGGAACCTCTCCTGCCCGGCCGTGGGACGTGGCACCACGACTCACCCGAAAGTGGCAGTGCAGGAGCCCCTGGGCCAGAGGAAGATGAGGGAGCTCCTCTCCTCGCGGCTGCTGACACCCTCCACCTCTTCCTCCCACGCCGCCTCCTTCCCGTCACTCAGCACCCACAGCTGGTCCAGGGCCAGGCGGAGCTGTGGGCGCAGGGTGGTGCCACCTCTGCAGAGAGCAGAGGCAGGCAGTGAGCTGGAGGTGGCCTCCTTGGGGTGCCCCCCCGGGCAGAGCCCTGCTCCCCTCCTGCCCTTGGGATGGGCATTGGTGCATCCAGCACACAGGTCCTGGGGCCGGGGGCCAGGGTGTCCCAGCCCTTGAGCCGGGGCCAGGGATGGGGCAAGGGCAGCTGGGTCGGAGGGTCTTACCGCAGCTTGGTGACCACCAGTTCCTCCTGGAGGAGGAGAAGGCGCCTCTCGCTCCTCTTGCAGCCCCGGGTCAGCTGCACGTCTGCGCTCAGCACCGGCTCTGCATCGGCGAGAGCGTCCCTGCGGAGCAGAGCACGGCAGGCATCAGAAAGGCCGCTGCTGCGGGGCCTGGCCATGCCCCCCTGTCCCCAAGCCACGGGGGGAGCCCACCTGGAGCCACAGCAGCCGTTGGCCTGGCCCATCCTGCCCGGGACAGGAGGACCCTCGCTGTGCACCAAGGATGCGGCCCAGCCGGTGACAGCGAGGATGGGAAGCGGGTTGCCGGAGCCTGGTCAGCGCTGCTCGGCCAGACCCTGCCTCCTCCCAGTGCCGCTCTGTGCCAGCACAGCTCCGTGCTGCCGGCGCTGGGGGCTGTTGGCTCCAACTGATTGACAGCCCAAGCCCAACGGACAGTGGGAGGGGCCACAGGCTGGGCGTTCTCTCCAGCATGGCCCCGCCTCTCTAGCATGGCCCCGCCTCTCTTGCCCTGGGGAGCCCAGCGCAGGACGGAGCAGAGGGAAGGACCCCTCCTCCCTCCACCTGCTGGCAATGCCTCTTGCCTTGGGCTTCCCCGCTGGCTCCCGGGCTCCAGCTGCACTTGGTGCCGCTGCTCACCACCCTCTGGCCTTGGCTGGTCAGCCACTTTCTACCCACCTCCCCCTCTCCTCAGCCAGCCCACGCTGCTTCAGCGTCTCCACGGGGCTATTCTGGCAGACGCTGCGGAAAGCCTTCCTCACGTCTGGGTGGACAGTGGCCACCGCACTCCTCTCGTCTCCCCAGCCAGTCATTTCACCACAGAAGGTTATTAGGTGGGGCCAGCAGGGTTTCTCCTGCTGACTCCATGCTGACGCCTAGTTCCAATGACCTTCGTTCCTTCATGTTTCCAGGACGTGCTGCGGCATTCCCAGCACCTCCATGAACACAGAAGCCCCTTTTCTCATCCAATATAATAATACAATAATATTATAATAATTATAATAATAATATAATGGTGCCTGGGACACACACACACACACACAGAGTGACAGAGAGGGGTGTCTTGGGAGGAACCAGGCACCTGGGGAGTCCCCAGCCCCACTCTGAGGGAACCCAGATGTCCGGGGGGTACCCTGGTGTGTGTGGGGGTCACTGGAGTGGAGGTTGGCCACGGGGGTGTTTGGGGAAGTTTTGGGGTGATTTGGGGTACATGGGCTGATTTGGGATGATATGGGGGGCTTGGGGGCATATGGGGAGGTTTTGGGGGTGATTTAGGGTATATGGGGGTTTTTGGGGTGGTTTGGGGGGATATGGTGTTTTGAGGGGATATGAGGGTTTGGGGAGTGATTTGGGGGGTATGGTGGTTTGAGGGGATGGGGGGGGGATTTGGGGTATATATGGGGGTTTGGGGGGATATGGGCAGGTTTTGAGGTGATTTGTGGGGATATGGGGAGATATGGGGGATTTAGGAGGGATTTGGGGGGGTTTGGGGTATACGGGGAGGTTTTGGGGGTGATTTAGGGGATATGGGGAATTTTGGGGTGATTTGTTGAGATACAGGTGGTTTTGGGGTCATATGGGGGATATGGGGGAATATGGGGGTGTTTTAGGTTTAATTGGGGAGTTATGGGGTTTTTGGGGGATGTGGGGGTGGTTTGGGGGGATATGGGGTTTTTTGGGGGTGATTTGCTGGGATATTTGGGGGTTTGGGGTGATATGGGGGATATAAGGGGGACTTTAGAAGGATATGGGGGTTTTGGGGTGTAATGGCAGGTTTTGAGATGATTTGTGGGGATATAGGGGAGATTTGGGGGGGTTGGGTGGATATGGGGGGTTTGGGGGCACATGGAGAAGTTTTGGTGGTGATTTAGGGGATGTGGGGAGGTATTGGCGTGATCTGGGGATATACAGGATGTTTGGGGGTAAAATGGGGGATATGGGGAAGTTTTGGGGGGGTTTGGGGGGATATGGGGGGTTTTGGGGTGATTTGGGGGGATATGGGATGTTGGGGGGATATTGTGGTGTGATTTGGGGAGATATGGGTAGTTTTTGGGGTGATTTGGGGGATATGGGTGGGTTTGGGGTCATATGGGAAGGTTTTGGGGTTGATTTGGGATATATGGGGAGTTTGGGGGGATATGGGGGATATGGGAGGGATTGGCGGGATATGGCGGGTGATTTGGGGGGATATGGGTGGTTTTGGAGGGGATTTGGTGGCATATGGGGAGGTTTGGGGGGATATTGAGTGGTGATTTGGGGGTGATATGGGGGTGTTTGGGGGTATATGGGGGATAGAAGTGGTATTTTGGAAGGATATGGGACGGTTTGGGGTGATATGGGAAGGTTTTGAGGTGATTTGGGTGTATTTGAGGAGATATGGGGCATTTAGGGGGGATCTGGTGAGATATGGGGGGGTTTGGGGGCATATGGGTAGGTTTGGGGGGTGATTTAGGGGATATGGGTGGGTTGTGGGTTGATTTGGGGATATAGAGGAGGTTTAGCGGGTATACTAAGTTTGGGGGTGTTATGGGGGTGGTTGAGGGGATATGGGGGTGATTTGGGGTTTATGCGGGTTTGGGGGGATATGGGGGATATGGGGGTGTATGGGGAATTTTAGGGGTGATTTGGGGATATATGGAGGGGTTGTGGTGATATGGGGGTATATGGTGGGGTTGGGGGTATATGGGGGTGATTTGGGGGCATATGGGGGGTTTGGGGGTGATTTGGTGGTATATGGGGGGTTTGGATGGGATATGTGGGGGAGTCCTGGGGGATATGGGGGTGTTTGGGGGATATGGGGGATATAAGGGTTATTTTGGAAGAATATGTGTGGTTTTGGCGTGCTATGGGAAACTTTTGAGGTGATCTGGGTGGATTTGGTGAGATATGGGGGTTTGGGGGGTTATGGGGAGGTTTTGGGGTTGATTTAGGGGATATGGGGTGTTTTGGGGTGATTTGGGGAGATATGGGGGGTTTGGGGGTGATTTGGTGGGATATGGGGTGGTTTCGGGGGATATGGGGGATATAAGAGGTGTTTTGAAATGTTATGGGGGTGTTTATCCCCCACAAGATCCCTCCCAGTACCCCAGCAGCCCCCACTGGACCCTTCTTGCACCCCATTACTGTCCCCCAGGACCCCAATATCTCCCCCAGAAACCACCCCCAGGAGACGATCATTAGACGCTCCCCCCCCCCTTCCCACCCCCAGACACTAATAACCCCCTGAACTCCCCCATGACCCCAATAACACCCCCCAAGCACCAAGACCCTCCACCAATACCTCCCTCAAAACACCCCCAGGACCCCAGTACCTCCCCCAGAACCCCCTCCAGGATGTCCCCAATCCCCCCACCTCAGACACCAATATCTCCCTCAAGACCCCCCCCGAGGACCCCAATAACCCTCCCAAACCCCTCCAGGACACCCCCCACCCCCCGACTCCATTACACTCCCTCTAGGACCCAAATAACCCCCTCAGGACACCAATAACTCCCACAACTCCCACAGAACCCCAATAACACCCCCCCAAGAATCCCCCCAGCTCCCAAATCCCCCACTCACGGCACAGGCAGGAGTGTGGGCAGGTTCTGGGGGGGGGGACAACGTGCTGGAGCCCCCCCGGGGGTCCCCTGGCCCCCACAGGGCCTACTTCCTGCTGACAGTCTGTGAGGGCCTATGGTCTGCAGTGAGGCGGCCTAGGCAGGAGGTCCTCCAGCTCTCTGTGGTCTGCACTGAGGGATGTTCCAGGAAGAGAGTTTGGTTCACCCAGCAAGTGGGAATTCCTCCTTTTAAAACACTCGCTTTGTTCTGGATGGCTGAATGAATTTTTCTCCTGCAAAGGTGGCACCAGCACCAGCAGCACCAGCACCAGCAGCACCAGCACCAGCACCAGCACCAGCACCAGCACCAGTGGTGGTGGCTCCGGCCTAGCAGTGGGTGAGTGCAGGGGCTGGGGCCGATTTCCCTGGAGGGGGTGGTGGGATCGCCAGGGAAGGGGAAAGCTTTGGTCTAAAAACCCAAACTTTTTCATGGTTCTGATTTTTTTTAAAAAAAGTTTTGTTGTCACAGTTCGGGCTGTTCAGATGTTCTGATGTGTGACTGTGCTTGTTCTTTTACCTTGAACTTGGTGGGTCTTTGCTGTCTGTAAGGGTCTGTTGTGTCTGCGGGGTTTATCTATCAGGTTACCCCAGGGAAAGTGAATTTTAGCTCTTTATTTTTACTTCAAGTGTGAAAGAAGTGACACATTTAATATTTTCTGCTCTCTGTGGTGATTTGGGTTGTGTGGGTTCAATCTGATGAAACACCTCAGAGTGGTGCTTCAGAGGGTGCCAGTCACCAGAGCCAAGAGGTGCTGATCAGAAACCTGCATTAAGCCCGAGGGCGAGAGCTGGCCCAGGTGGGCTCTTGCCTTCTGGCTGTGGGACAGTTTTTCCCAGGTCGGGGGTGCTGGGAGCGATGTGGGGGGGTGAGCATGGGGGTGTGCTGGAGCCCAGCCCCTTTGCAGAGCCCCGCTGCTCCTCTGGCTTTCTGGACAAAGTTCAGTTTCTGTGCTGAGCTTCTAATTTGCACCTTTTCCAAAAGACAAATCCTGTTTGTTTCAAGTTGGAACGACCCTGCTCTGCTTTCAGAAAAGAATCTCTTGACATCTGCAGGCAGAGCAGAAGTCTCACACAATGAAGGTACAAGAAGTAATTGAAAAGTAATTAAAGGACAAGTTTCTGTGTGCTGGGATCCTGGAAGTGCTTCTGGTTGTGAAATCCGGCAGCAACACTTGCTCTCAGGCTGCAAACAGCCGGCAGAGCTCCTGCCGTGGGTGGCACTGCTTCAGCCTCCCCTGTCAGCCGCTCCTTCATCTCCAGCTCTCTGCTCTGCACCAGCTCTGCATAAAATAGTCGCTTTTCACTGCATGTAGCTGTGGATTGCTGTAAACGTGATGTAACTGGTTGCCATCGTTCTTCTTTGCAAGCTTGTCCCGCCTGATGTGCTGTCGGTCTGCAGATCGTCACCTCGTTCCTAGGTAAGTGTTGGGGCTCCTCCTGGGGTCTCCTGTGCATCTTCTTAAATGTTGACAAAATGCCCATGTGAAAATAGAATTAATCATCAGAATAACTGATAAGGAAGAATTAATCAAGATTTAAACAAAACCAGGCTCCTGTCCAGAACACCTGTGTAGTTCATCTTGCCTGTTTTTCCTTCCCGTCGCTTTCAAGCTCCTGTTCAGTTCTGCTGTGCCCTGCATCTCTGCTTGTTCTCATCCCGATTTCATGTAGCCAGGCAGACCAGTTTCCTCCTCCTCCTTTTCCCTGGTTTTCTCCCTGTGAAATCTGTTTTCTGTAATTGCCTGGTCTTCGTGGAAACACATTTAAAAACTGCTCTCGCAGGTTCCCCCCTTTCAGGAGGTGCCTGTGGCTGCAGGGATGCCGTGCGAAGCAGGTGGGACAGGACTGGTGTCTGCTCCGGGTCGGGGTTTGCACCCCTCGGGTGCTGCGGAGAGGCAGGGTGCTGTGGGCTCGCGGCGGTAGCTCGGGCTCGGAGCAGAACCTGGTCTTTGGGGAAAACGTGAGTTTTCCTGGAGTGACTCCCTGTCCCTAAGGCTGGCTGGCAGCCTGCAGCCGGCGTGTGCCCTGTGCCGGGGAGCTGGCGGGGGGCTGTCAGGGGAGCGGAAAGGTCTGACAACACCTTTCTGGGGCGCTGGCTGGGACAGGCTGGGGAGGTCTTGAGCTTTGTGTGTGGTGGTCAGGGGAGGCCATGCAGCAGATGGAGCCGGCTCGTCTCTGATCGACCTTTTGAGGCAAGTCCTGTTGGGGATTTAGGTTTTAGGACAGTTAACTGAAATCTTGCTTTCTAAGTTCTTGCTGATTGATATGAAAAATGCAACACCTCAGAATGGCAGTAGTCAGAGGTGGGCTGCATCTGGATCCAGGTGATGCTCCTCTGTCCTTAGAACTTAAGGAAGGAAGCTTGCAGGTGTCAGTAGTGCTGCTGCTGAGGGGATTGGGTTTTCCAGAGCTGGGGAGCAGATTCTTACCCTGTCTATACTGCGTCTGCACTGTGAAAGCTTGTGCACAGTAATGCCTTGCTGTCTGACCCTTCTGTTTCAGAGCTCTGCCGTCAGTTATTTAATACCCTGCTCTGGTTACTGTTGTCATGGTCCTGTTTTCCTTCATCCTTCACTGACCATGGTGAGCAGCAGGCATTTGAAGGTGGTGATGAAAATGTGATGGATCAGGAGAGGCAGCAGGACCACTGGCAGTGAAAGAGTTGTCAGGTGTTCAGTCTCACAGGAGAAGCAGCTGAGAGGTTTCAGCATGGTGATTTGTTTGAAGATGGGTCACACGGGGTCACCAGGACATCATGAAGTTTAATTTTGTGTTATAAAGGGATTTTCCACTCTAAAGCTCAGGCAAGTAGCAGTTATTTCTTGGTATATTAAAAGCAGTTAGAATTTCCTCTACTACTTCTGTCATTACCAGGTGTTGAACTGGCAGCTGACAACCCCAGAGGTCTCGCTTCTGTCTCACCATCTTCCACATCACACCAGCTGTTCTTGGTGGTTCAGCTGTGTGCATTGCTGAGGCGCCTGCACACATTCCTCTCTATCCCATTGTTTCCTACGGGAAAAATGGAATTGGGAACAGTCGCACTTTGGGGATTCCATCCTGGGCAGGCGATGGGATGTGCCTGAAACTGTAGTTTGACTGTATGGGGGATTATTGCAGAACCAGAGCGTAGGGTTGGGGAGTCAAAACGTTTCAGCAGCAATGAAGAGAGAAGTATGGGAAGGTTTCAGCTGCAAGCCTGCACACACTGGGTGTGCATGTACTCGAATGCACGGCTGCATTGCCCCAGGCTGCAGAGGTTATTGTGTAGAAAAGCCCTTGGTTAGGGGAATAATTGTCTGTTGTTGAGGATTTCTGGAAAGTAAATGGCAGATGCATTATGCTTCTGTCTGACTTGTTTATTCCATCACTACAGCCAGGATCTCTCTGACTCTGTTGTAGTGTGTCCCTTTCTAGCCTTGGCCTGTTGTCTGAAGTTGGTCTGCTCAATTTTTGTGATCCTTAAGGATAAAGTAGTTCATGGCGAAAACTGAGTGTTCATCTGAGTTCATGCTGATAACACAGTTCATGATTATTCTGGGTCAGGGATTGTCTCTTTTACGCTACTACGGTGCTTGTGGCTGAGTCTGATACTTGGTCAGGGCAACCACAGCTCTGGAAATTGGTGACACCCTCTGCTGCTGACCCATCCGTGAGCCCCAGTGGGACATCCTGTACCATAAACCTGACACCAGGTGTGTGTCTCCCCCCGCCCCCCCGCCTTGTTTCTGTGTTTTTTACCAGTGTCAGTGGCAATTACTGCTCTGCCATCGCAGCGTTCGGGCTTTTGTTTGGGAAAATGTGCGTTCTGTAAAAGAGTCTCTTGTACCTTCGGTTTATTTACAGAACTCGTGGGGAAATGCACAGGTTCACGCATTCCTATTGTGATGAAGAGGGATAAGTTGTTGGAA